>NC_137109.1:19013590-19399338 GCF_949357685.1 Gobio gobio | reverse complement strand
CGATTCCCTCGTCCCAAAGTCAATTTTTTGAATAGGGTTTTGGTTAAATGGCTGAAATAAGGTCTGTGGTGAACACAAGCTCAAGACACTTTCACATTTTATTCTACGACATAAAATACATCAGTATTACCCCACTCGTGATTTTTTTTTAAGCTGTTACGTGTCTTGAAAAAGGCGGTTGCTAACAAGTGGCTAAATGGAACTAGAGGCTGTCTGGGAGATTAAACGTCATCACACCGAACAGGCAAACTCAGTCCGCTTTTACAGCCTCATTATGCTCATAATTGTGCTCTTATAAACTATACTAACTCAAATGTTCCGGGAAAATGTTTTTAGATAAAAAAAACTGAAAGAGTTGTCGGAAGCTTAGTGATATTAACGTTGAAATCGCGGGACCGTGGTGTAGTCTGTTTATAGCACCTTTAGCTTTTTACTTCTGGCGACTGCATTTAGACTTCAAAATTAATGTTCATCTGTAATAATTATTTTGATGGACAAAATGTGTAAGTATCATAAGCTTTTGTTGCTCGCAGAGCTTGTTTTTAGTGATAATTAAAAGCCTATTGGGTTTCTCGAGGGACCCAGTGAGATGTGACGTCTTTTAATATCACTTTCTTAGTACATTAAGCCACGTTAAATGTTTAAGAATGTCCCCATCAGGGGAAACAGACGATTAGTCACGTGGGTTTAATGTACGCTATGTCAGAATTTATTTGGCAAATGCGTCTCCATCTCCTATTATTCGCATTAACACTTTTATTTCGTCAAAAACCACCTCAAGCAAGCATACAAGCTTTTTTGCGAAAGAAGGGATTTTTTTGTGTGAAATTTGGTGTTTCCGTCACTCGTTTCTGATGCGATACTTCATGACTGTGTAACATCAGATTGATCAGATATGCATCAGAAGACACAGATGGCATCAAATCCTCATGCAACATGGCGGTCATACTTCATCACACGGTTTGATAACACACTAGATATTTAACAGTATGGATTCAATTACATAAGTTAGGTAATGTAAGCGTATTTTCTAATGTGGAATCTGTAGCCTGTATTACTGTAATTAATTCAAAAACAAGGGTGATTTGAAGCATGTCTTGCATTGTTTACTGTTGGAGGAGCTGATTGTTACAAGTACTAAACTGAAAGATGATCACACTGTTGTGTTTCAGTGATTAAACCAAATGTTTGCATTACATATTATAATAATATTGTGTTTGAAACAATGATTATGTAGAATGAAAATATGCAACTGAATGAAAGCACGAGATCAGATTTTGAAAGAATGACTTGTTGCTGTGTTACAAGTGTGATCAGTTTGGATTTTTGTACCAAGAGTTTTGAAAATGTACACCATACTTGTGAAAATAGTACCAGAGCGAATAAAAAAAACTGTGTATATTGCCCTTTTCTGTCATGTGAAAATGTTAGGACACCCTATTGAATTCCATGGTTTTCTGTAGCAGGACATAATAATAAAAAAAAAAATTGCGTCCTGTGCCTACAAAACAAGCCCTAAATCATCACCCCTCCGCCAGCATGCTTGACTTTTGGTATGAGGTGTTTGTGCTGATATGCTCTTTTGGTTTTCACCAAACGTGGTGCTGTGCATTATGGTCAAACATCTCCACTTTGGTCTCGTCTGTCAAAGGACATTGTTCTAGAAATCTTAGGTTTGTTCAGATGCAACTTTGCAAACCTAAGCCATGCTGTAATGTTTTTTTTTTTTTTAGAGAGAAGGGGCTTTCTCCTAGCCTGGCTCCGCCCTCCTACATACTTCCGCTCAATTTTCATTTTCCTTCAGTACTACGTCTGGGACTGCGGTGTATCCTTAGGTTTTCCCCCGAACAATTTTTTACCGGTCCAATCAGCGAACAGAGGGAGTGGCTGAGAGCGATGACGTTGATGTTGTGCGCTAGTTTGAGTTGTAGTTCAGTAATGGCGGCGGTGAAAGATGCGAGTGTGTGGCAGCGCTGACGAATGTCCAGAAGTTAAAAGTGTGGCGAGGTGGACGAGCGAGCGACACCGGTGTGCGTGATTGAGACACACCGATCTCGAGTCCTCTCATGAGGGAGCACGGAGGCATATAAGGACGAGCGACACCGGTGAGAGAGGACCAGGCCTGGATTTTAAGTTGGGTTTTGTTATGTTTGTGCGCGGCAGTCGTCCGTGAGGGGCTGCCGCTTTTACTTTCATTTTGTGTTTATTATTTGATTAAAAGTTGTTAAACGTTCGCCGGTTCCCGCCTCCTTCTTCCCTGAACAAACGAACTCCCGTTACACGGAGCAAGAACAATCACTGCTGTACTGCTGATGTTGTGGTCCGGGAAAAGTCTTTTCCAGCTCGCTCCGTTAGTGGTGAAGGCTGAAGCCGTCCGTCTCCCACCACCCGCGAGAAAAACCCAGGCTGAATTATCGACTTTTGACAAACACCAAGGTCGTGTGGTAATGTAATTGCTGTCCGAATCCACATCTCTGAGTTTTCAAGAATATATCACTTAAAAACTCACTGTTTATATCCTTTATAGACCCTTTCAGAGCACTGTGCGGTTGCGTGAGCTGTAATTTGCATTTCTAGACTTGTATTTCTTTAAATACTGGCAAGTGTTTACAAGAGCAAAATATTTCACCACCACTCAAAAAATAAAAGAAGAAAAGCAGGTAAACATTTGAATTGGGCTGTTATTCAAGGCAGCATTTATTCTTATCATACTAAGCATATGACATTTTATTGACAGCATACAATCATGTTATGATTGCACGAGATATGCACCACGAGAGCAGCGCGTTCAGATCACAAAACTCTCCTCTCCACCGTGAATAAATAACAATCCGAATGTACTAATGCACAAGGTTTTATCACTTACACTGAGGTGGTGTGCTCAGTTAATGTGAGAATCAAAGTCGAACGGCGCGTGACATACGTCACGACCAAACGTTAGCGATTGGTTAGGCAGATCAGAGTGACTCTTTGCAGATCCAATAGTTTTAAACTTCAACAGAGAACCCGCCTTCAAGGAAGTAAACGCTTGTCAATGGAGAGTGGCCAGACTCTATGTACAAATGAAATGTTCAAGAGTCTGGTAAAACCAGGCTAGCTTTCTCCTGGCAACCCTTCCAAACATGCCATACTTGACCCATCTTTTTCTAATTGTACGGTCATGAACTTTAACATTTAACATGTTAATCGAGGCCTGTAGAGTGTGAGGTGTAGTTATTGGGTTGTTTAACTACACTTTTTCTGAGCATTACACAGTCTGATCTTGGGGTGAATTTGCTGGGACGTCCACTCATGGGAAGATTAGTGTCTGTTTTGAATGTCTTCCACTTGTGAATAATCTTCCTCTATGTAGAATGATGGTCTTCAAATGGTTTGGAAATAGCCTTGTAACCCTTCACAAGATTGATGGCAGCAACCGTTGCTTCTCTAAGATGCTTGCTGATGTCTTTCCTCCTTGGCATTGTGTTAACACACACCTGAATGCTACAGACCAGCAAACTGCCAGAACTTCAGCTTTTATAGAGGTGATCACACTTGCTGGTGATCAGTTAGTCAAAGGCATTTGGTTAGCAGTGCCTGACCGTTACTTACCCTCTTAATTCCTATGTTAACAGTAAGGCTGTCCTAACTTTGTCACCCATGGCTTTTCCATTTTGGCTTTATTTTTGCTAACTAAATAGTGACACGGACACTGTGTGATATGTCATGTGTTGTTGCTCATCTGAGGTTATATTTTCCAAATTAAGACCTGCCAAGGACCAGATGATTTTTTTTTATTATGTCCTTATACAGAAAACCATGGAATTCAATAGGGTGTCCTAATGTTTTCACATGACTGTATGTAAATGTCTTTAATATTTGGATTTGTTGGTTGCACTCCTGATTTTATTGTTTGTCTTGAACCTGTGTGAAATGTGTTATGGAAAAATGAATTCTGACTCATGATTCTGGTCCCTTGGTTCCCACTGACACTGTATTTTTTTCTTGCAGGAAGAACAAGATATCAAAGCTCTGCAGATCAAAAACAGGAAGTTGGGAGAGGCCCTGGACCAAAGACAGGTAGATACACAGACTATATATACATATACAGGGCCTAAAATGAACACTCACCAAGCACCATATGCGAGTAGAAATCGGCGTTGGTGAGTATATGAAATGGTGTCACTCCCCTGTTGGCCGGTAACATTTTTGTGAATTCTATACATGCAAACATGGACTCTTCCCGTTGTGTTGATGTAGGTGATTGAGGATGAACTGAGGGAGAGAGTTGAGAGGTTGGAGACTCGTCAGGCGACAGATGATGCAAGTTTGTTGATTCTAAACAGATACTGGAACCAGGTAAAACATTTTCGGGTTTTATTTACAGTCTACATCAATTAAAATTATATTTTCTAACATTTTAATCCTGATTTTTGTTCCACTCTGCTGTTTCAGTTTGATGAAAATGTGCGATTAATTGTGCATCGCTATGACCAATCGGGGAGTGAGCCTGTGGAAAGCCAACCGCAGGAAGGGCGGAGCTTAAAACCTGGAACACCGGAACCAGATGGAGACTCAAACCAGGAGCGAGCAAAAGACAGAGGTACAAAAAAACTGTTAAAATTGATGCGTGAACAAAACTGAACTAAACACCATTTTTAGCACGCTATCATCCATTATAGGAATAGTTCACCCAAAAATGAAAATTCTGTCATCATTTACTCACCCTAATGTTGTTCCAAACCTGTCATGAATTTCTTTCTTCTGCTGAACACAAAAGATGACATTTTGAAGATTATGGGTAACTAAAACCCAATAGTATTCCATAGTATTTTTCTTCCATACTATGGACGTCAGTGGGTTTGGTTACCCATATTCTTACCCATATCATCTTTTGTGTTCAGCAGAAGAAAGAAATTCATGACAGGTTTGAAACAATTCTTCCCTGTTGAACCTGGAAGCTTGACCTCTGACTCCCTTTCTGTATGATCTGAATTTCTGCATTTAAAATTAATTTTAGAATATTGAATTTTGAATATTGAGTCTTCTTCATCTTGAAAACTTGAGGGTGAAGGCCATAATGCAGTTTGGAACAGCTTGCCAAAGCGAACTTTCCGGTTTGCTCCGGCTGGTAATCACCTTATTACTACCATTGGTCCGTGGCGATTACATAATAGGTGGGTGTGCGCAAAGGCTCCACCTTCTTTCACATGGAAATCTTCTCCAGTTCTTTTCTTTTGTTCTGTTCTGTCGGTCGAGATCAGTGAGTTAAAACATGAACACACTGGAAAGCTGCTTTATAGTAAAAAATTAAGTTGAACACTGACACTGTTTTTTCATATTTAATACTGTCAAGCTGTTTGATTTTAAGCAATCTATTGTATAAAGTGCTATATAAATAAACGTGTTGTGACTTTACTAGAGTGCCAAATTACAGAGCTTGTGTAAACATATCCACGCTGCTATGATCAGATGCTTTTCTTATGCTTTATTAAAAATGCAGGCTGTTTTCTCATATTTGTTGTGTTTATTTTGTTATTGAGAGAAAAGCGCACCGCACATATGAACATATTCATCTAAACATCGCTCTCAGTTATGTAAGCTTGTTTCTGCCACAGAATAAAACATTTTAAAAGATAATGGAGGCTTTATATTTAAATTGTGAGTTTACATCTCGTAATCCTGACTTTTTTTCCTCAGAATTGTGATTTTAAACTCGCAATTTTGAGTTAAAAAATATTTTATCACAATTGCGACTATATCACACAGTTCTGAGGAAAAAAAGTCAGAATTGCAAGAACAAAGTCTTGTGAATTGTGATTTACCTTTGCAATTACCTTTTTATTTATTTTTATTCTGTGGTGGAAACAAGCTTCCATACTCAGCAGAGTGGGTGGCCTCAGGATGTTCGTTATCAGTATATCACTGGTCACATATTTTGAACTTCTTTTTACCCCTAAGTGAAGAACGGAAAATAACTTTGCGGTGAGTATATTGGGGTCTTTTTCACTTTAACAGCTACTTGGGTGAGCGTCATGGTGTTTGAATTTAATATTGCAATTAATTCCCCATTCTCTCTGTTCCAGTTATCCAGTCATTAAAATGGACAGCCTGGTTCATTGATGGCCAGGGCCCGTATTCATAAAGAATCTTAATGCAAAGAGTAGCTCCTAGTGACAAAATTCTAAGAAAATTCTTAGAATTGTGGGTGTTTACTCTTAAAATTAACTAAAAAATCCTAGTCAAGAAAAAAGTAATTCAGAAAGCATCTTAACCCTTAAAAGAGGTCTTAAGGTCAAATTTGTTAGGAGCACGGATGAGGACTTTTAAGAGGCTTAAGAGTTTCTTTAGCAGCGGAGAAAATGGCAGAAAGACGAAGAGGGTGAAGAAATGTGTTGCAGACAATGGATGACAGTGACTTAATAAGACCTATAGATAAGATTGTGCAGGGATCTTGTTTGTTGCATTAAACATTAATAAACCCAACTTTCAAACCACCAATTAAATAGACATGCCAGCAATCAGTGTAATTGGAAAGAGTGGAACAATGTTTATAGTTCTAAGCCAATCAAATACCTTATAGAAAATTAACAGCATGGTAAATAATAAAAGGATTTATAAACATATATTTATAGTGTGTGTGTGTGTGTGTGTGTGTGAGAGAGAACGGTAAAATAGGACAATTTGCACTTGTAATTTCAAAGTGAAGGCTTAGAATAGACCCTATACTTAAAAGCGCTCCTTTATTCCCCTTTTTGGACAACCAACCAATCACAGTCTTCAAAAGACTGTGTCATACGTAGCAACGGGGTCACCCCCTCCTCTTCACTAAGATAAAAGTTTTTGTATTTTCCTTGCTCAGAGTTGCTCTCAGATTGGTCCCGAATAGCTCTTAAGCTAAGACTCCTACGTAAAAGTTTTTAAGCTAAATTAGGAGTTTTCTGAGAGGACTCTTAGAATCTTTATGAATACGGGCCCAGGTCTCTGTCTTTTCTAAGAGTCTAGTCTTGCCTCTAACTCTGGTGGAAATATGCTTCTCTTGTAATGTTTCATACAGGTCAACAGGGGGAGGGAGTGAGCTCTTTTCTGGCCACGCTGGCCAGCAGCAGCAGTGAGGAGATAGACGCTGAGCTGCAGGAGCGAGTGGAGTCCAGCTGCAAACAGGCCAGTCGTGTGGTGGAAATCTACGAGAACCTGAAGAACACGGTTGATCAACTGAAGAAGGATGTGGAGTCTGGAACAGGTGAGACCAACTCTAAGCAGCTCAACATCTGTTGCTGATCAATACATCGAATTAACTAAAAAAACGAATGAAGTTTATATCTGCTGTCTGTTCCTTTAATTTATTTAATTATGTGACTTCCTTCAGGTGGCAGTCTCTGGGATGCCGCTGTCCGCCTCAACACCCTCCTGACCAATGAGAATGAACGTCTCCGCCAACTGACCAACAGCCTCCAGCAGAAGCATAGTCACATGACCAGTGAGGTTGGTGGTTGATTTGTTGGCATGTTTATCTGTTAACCTTACTGCATTGCTCACAATGTATGTGTGTGTTTAGTCTCGTTCGTTGGGTCGTGCGGCTAATCGTGCTGATAACAGGATCAGTGAGCTGCAGGGTCTTATTGAGGAGCTGCAGTGGGACATGGAGAAAATCAGACGGAGGGAGAATCGCCTCAACACGCACCTCGCAGAGGTGCTGGAAAGGGTGAGTGGGTTTTGCCCTACAAAGTCGACATGAAATGGACACTACTTACCATCTTCAATATACTACTTCAATCTAGGAACGAACTGGTTTGACGTCATTTAGAACAAAATCAGTTCGTTTGGAGTTCAAATTTATAATTTAAAGCAACACAAAAACATTTTAAAGGTATTTCGAACATCTTTTTCCTCTAAGGGTAGAAAGAAAAAGAACTTCCATGCAAGTATATCGGGGCCTTTAAAGTCAGCGTTAAGTGAAAATTGATCTTCTGGTGAAATGACAGACTTCTCTCTGGTGATGAATGCAGGACTTCTCCAATCATTTAGTTTTCTTAAGCCCTTGGCCTGGTTGCATGAAAGCCCTTAAGTTAAGAAAACCCTTAGCTATAAGGTTAAGGGTACCCTTTGTGAAACATGGTTTGCAAGGAAAAAACCTAAGGGTCCACTTAAAGAACTTTGAGGCTACCATTAAGTATTTTCCCTTAATTACTTGAGAGTTCCCTTCAGTTCTGTTATGTGTTGCAACAAAATCCTTAGTGCACCTGAAGTTGCAACTGATTTTATTTCAGTGCTGTGACGTATTTCCAAGTGAAATGGGGTTTTTACTTCAGCGCTCCTCCTCTCCATCCCTCGCTCATAGCAGATTGATTAAAGATTACTACGGCTAACAATTTTTTTCTGTGTATTAACTTGCACAGATTAATTGTTCACCCTAAGACCAGTAATGTTTGCTAACAAAGTAAATAAGATAGATTTTGACTTCATGAGAACTTTAAGTCATCTGCCGAACTCAAACGCAGTGGATGATTTCATCAATCAAAATAAGCCTGTTGAAAGTATGACGTGAAACTGTGTATTGTCAAAAATTTTATTAAATACACATTAAAGTTTTCATATTTTTTTCATCACTTGAATTATCTCACGCCAGGCTTTCGTCTTTTGCACAAGAGGGACTGATTATAGATGGCAGGCTTGGGTGTCTTCCTCTGGCTTTCAAAAAAACCCTCTAGGACACTGAGGGATTCATTCATTGGTGAATAATTGCCTAACAGGCAAAGTGGCATTCATAAAAACAATGTGCTCGAATTTTAGGACGCACTGTGTTAGGCTTGTGCTGTATATAAAACAGCCTTTCTTTAGTTACCATCAATTCAATGTCAGTTTATAATGCAAATGACAATGGATAAAAAAAGGAGACACTGGGATTTGTCAAGATGTTCCTGAGGGAGAACTGTTTTATGTCAACTCTTGACAGACATTTGAGATGGTAAACCCAAGATATAGTATTTTTATTGTTTTCAAATGTAGCAGACCTGATATTGTGCTCTTCCGTCATATCCAGGTTAACAGTAAAGGTTATAAGGTGTGTGGCGAAGCCAGCAGTGTATGTGGAACCATCACGATCAACAAAAGAAAGGTAAATGACTAGTCATGTCCTGTGAACATATGGTGTCAATGTTTGCTCTTAGCATTAATGAATCTCACTGTAAACATGAAGTAAGCAGTATTTGCACACTGTATATACTAGGGCTGTAACGATTTGCCCAAAAATAAAAACCTTGATTAATTGAACATTTTACCTCGATTACGATTAATGAACGATTATTTTTCTTTTTTTTTTCTTTTCTTTTTTGCCCTCACAAGGTTTTTGAGTAAGTTCACTGATAAGGTTTGTACTGTAAATATGTTCTACATATTTATATATAGAACAGGTGGATTTTTTTTTCTAATGAAAAAGTGCATTTCTTTGTGATTTTAAAATACTTGAAGGAAACGGTTCACTTTCAGCAGTTGTTGTCTATGGGGCAGATTTCTGCTTGTTGTACATCAGATACAGATACATTAGCACATAGGCCTACATTACATTTATCTGAATGCATTAATGAGAGAGTGATTGTGTGTGTGAATTACTCATACTGGCCCTCATTTATCAATCTTGCGTAGAAACGGGCGTATATGTTGGCGTAAGATTATGCTTACACTCCTCTCACCGCCTGATTTATGAAGCTGTGCGCACCTCTGAAATCCAGGCGTACGCAAAACCTGCCCTTGATAAATGCCGCGGCTGAAAATGATCGTCATTAGAATAACACGCCCCTATATATTCAAGTCTCTGCCTCCCCCACGCCCTCATTTTACGCCATGGACACTCGGAAGACGGCAAAGAAGCGAAACTTCTCTGACGTGGAGATCGAGACCATCACCAGGGAAGTGGAAAAAAAACTAAATTGTTTTATTTGGGAGTTTAAAGAGTGGGATTAAAGGCGCCCACAAAAAGGTGTACGGTTGAAATCCAGTTTAAATAGCTGTTTGGATGAGAAATTACCTATCACAATTCATTATTTTACAGCACGTGTTTTGAAATAATATGCATTTAATTTCGTATCACATCACATGTATTGGGGTGTACAATAGTGATGATGATGTGATGTGGAGTACCATTCATTCACATTAATATAATTGCATGACAATTTGTAAGATTCTTATTATTATTATTATGATTTGTATTATTAATGACGCTTATTGCTATTTAGACGAAGAATGTCATTATTATTATTATTATTTATTTTATTATTATTTAAAAGAAGAAGAATGTCATTTTTATTATTTTGTCAGTCTGAATTATTTTCAGTCCCAGTCCGTGCGCAGCTGCCGGGCCTAACCTTGAACCTTCAGGTAAAGCGCACAGGCTCGCAACTGGAGGAATACATATGCCTACAAATCAAATGCTTTGGTAAAGTCACACAAATTAAACATTGAAGTCCATGTTGCACAAAAATAAACACTGAAGTTTATAATTACTTATTCGCACGGGATTAGTATATGCGGGGAGCTCTGGTGATTTGTAATAATTGCAGAGAATGTCTGTGATCTTAATCCCGTGCGAATCGGCCATGTCTGTAATATGTAAAGTAAAAATTCCCCCGCAAATACCTACCATATTTCGCCGAACACCGAGGTGATAATATTAGTCCCGTGCGAATCTGCATCTATTTGGCCGGGATTAGGCGGATCGCATATAACTTTTGCAAGGTTTTTGTGTCCTGTGAGCATTTCTATCTTTTATCTTTCACGAAGAATGGCGCTGGCTGCATATGTGCACCGTTATGAATTCCTGTGCGGCCGCGCGGATTATAGGCTACTACTTTCACTTTAGAATGAGCACAATTTGGGAGTAAATTGCTTGAATGGTGTGTTTAATATTATTCTTAATGAAAAACACAAAAACAGAACAGTACAACGACAACTCGCTTTAATGGGCACTTTTACATTTAGCTTTGAAACTGAATCTTCCGTCGTATATTGTTATTATATTGCTTATTTACGTTTTTAATTGCGTCTGTTCTCTAACTGAACGAAATTATTTGTATTACTATAAAACAATCAAAATGATATCGATACGACTGTTTATAATTTCATACAGCTATATAACGAAAAAAACATTTTCAAGCAGCAACATATCCGGGAGATAAGTCAGTAAATTCGAGTAAAATCACAGCTTATCCCGTGCGAATGCGCCAAGCAAAATTCAGATGTGGGGGAGTAATTTCTAAATCACACGAGGTCCCCAGATAATAGCCTACTTATCCCGTGCGAATAGGGCTTTATTTGTTGTTGTTGTTTTTTTTGTTGTTTTTTACAGTGGGTCATAATATAGCATATCTTTGTCAGTGCGTTTTGTGGTGTTAGGAATTGTTTTTCTGCGCATTTTTGCACTAACTCAAAACGTGCGTACACCACCTCCTGAGCTGGCGTAGGATTTGAGCGTGCCGTACGCCAACGTCCATATTGATAAATCTCAAAGTCACCGTGGTTTTGGGTGTACGCCAGGTGTACGCTGGAAATTTGGTGTACGCACTTTTGATAAATGAGGGCCATTGTCTCTATTCATTATGAAGCTGTGGTTTGTACTTCAAAAGGTATTAAAATGTATGCCTATAACGGTTGAGTTTCTAAGCTACTTTAGTGACTTTACTAGTCACAGGACAGCGTTGAGACTGCGTTTCTGCGCGCGATCTTCGCGTGATGTGTGAGCTTCTGTCTGAGGGTTCGTTTGTCACAATATATCAGGCATTAGTTCAACATAATACACATCTGATGGCCGAAACTCGCTTTAATGTTCAAACTCGCAGGGCTTAAACCACATACAAATGACAAAGCTTCCTGAGGACAGGTGAAAGAGGTCTGCCTTAAGGGCGCGCGTGTCGTCAGAGACGCGACACAGCTCTCTGTCTCACAGAAAAAAGCTGAGCACTGAACGGATACGTTTTCCGTATTGTTGTTTTTGAATAGTGCACAATCGCTATAAATGTTGAAACTGGCAAGCCTTTAAACGCATGTACTTGACAAACTTTATGAGCACGAAAGTGAAAGCGATCTGGCTTCAGGGCTTGCGCGCGCCGTCTGTGTGTGTGTGTGTGTGTGTGTGTGCGCGTCAGCGGTAGGCTATATGAAGAACGGCAATTAACTTACCTGTATAAACTGTGTAAAACATGCAGTTACTATAGTGATTCTGGGCATCTAGAAACACAGATAACCGCTCCTGCATCTGTGTGTGCCTGCAAACTGCACTTGATGTGACTGACGGGGCGGAGTCACGTGAAAACCGAAATAACCGACATGGGAAAAATACGTCGGTTAGAGGTTCTGAATGTCGGTTTCGGTTATTTTTCGATTAATCGTACTGCCCTAGTATATACATTATATGCATACATACAACCATACATACAGGGCCTGAAATTAACTTTTTTGACCACCAGCTACTGTGGCAGGTGGATTTAAAAATCAGTGACTTTTTACCAGCCAGTTGTTTTTTTGTTTAGTTTTTTTGCCTCAATAAGGTAAAAAACAGGAATTGCACATTGTTCTTTGACTTGTTGGAATACACATTTAAGTGCTGTCAAGTTATTAACGAAATCAATATAAGTTTTTATATATTTTTATTAAAGACTGCTGCTAATCTGAGTCCACAGATAAAGACCTACCGCAGCTTGTATGTAAACAAATCACACCGGTGTGATTGATGAACCGCCTGTATTGATGGCTGATTTAGTCACGTAGACCGGTCCTGGCAGCTGTTAGTGACAGCGTTCAGGAACCATTAAAGGGTTAGTTCACCCAAAAATGAAAATTCTGTCATTAATTACTCACCCTCATGTAGTTCGACACCCGTAAGACCTCCGTTCATCTTCGGAACACAAATGAAGATATTTTTGTTGAAAGCTGATGGCTGAGAAAGGCTTCAGATAGGCCTCCATTGGCATTCAGTACATTTACACTCACAAGACCCATAAAAGGCACTTAAAACGTCGTTACAAAGTCCATCTCACCACAGTGACTGTACAATAATTTTACGAAGCGACAACTAGTTTTTGTGCGCAAAAAAAAATCTAAATAACGACTTTATTCAACCTCTTCTTGTCTTCCGTGTGTGCCTCCATGACGCATGCGCGAGAATATGACGTAGCGCCGGCGTTCGGGAATCCATGAAATGCACACTTTAGTCCCATTTTGAGAACTACGCCGAGACCTAAAGCACGATCAATGTAGAATTCAACAGCTTAGATACGTGCATCTTCCTCTGCTTGTAAACAAATCGCTTCTGGGTCATGTGTCCGACGGTCATATTCTTTTTAGATAGGCTATTTCTTTCTCAGAATCACTAGTAATGCAGCTGTGCTATACTGTTCTCGTATTTTTTAACAGTAGACTAGTTTATTTAAAGTTGTTTTTTGTTATGAGTTCGAAAACACGCAGTGATGTCTGCAAACACTTCGTTCATGAATAATAAAATGAGGTGAATGATGTGCAGAGTCAATGTCATAACATTATAATGAGCAGGGCTTAAAAACGGAAAAAAATATCAATCGGTTCACTCCGAGCAGAATCGATATTATAGCGTTTCCGTTTTTGCGTTCCTCAATAAACATTACTGTTCCGAAAACGGTTTGATTTGAAAAAATACCGGTTAATAACGTTATTTTAATTTAGCCTATACAAATATGTATAAATAGACTTATTTTTCACTCAATAATAATAATACGCATGGTAATTAAACTTGAGTATTTATTTCATAACATTTTTAAAACCAAAACAGAAATACATGCATTAATTACAAAGCATAAACAGCGGACCTGTTTTGGAGTGTTAGACAATCGAAAGTGGCCTCTTATGCCTAATTCTTTTCAGAAGAGTGATAACATTCTTTGTACATAACTTTTTTTCAACACGACTTGTTTTAAAAATTGCATGAATAAAGAATAAATAAACTGGATAACCATTGCTCTTTTAATGCACCGTCAACTGCTAATTTCAAAGCAAACACTACGCAACACGTTCTTGCATCACATAATCAAATTCAGTCAGCTAATAAAGCTTGATCATTTAATGCAATATAACATACCATTTAATACGAAGCATCAACCGTCTATATAGAAAACATTGACTTGTCCTGTATTGGCAATCTGAAAGACTATAGGAAAAAATGTTTGATAGATGCTAGTAACCTACTTGGATAGGCTTAAACGGAAACTAGCCTAAATCAGTCTATTTGAGCTTAAAGTCCGTACTGCTTATTTAAACGTTCGAAAAGAATGTCCTCCAATACCTGCACATTCATTGTAGACCTCAGTGGGGAAAGAAATGTACTTGAGGCATGAAAATGCAAGCTCTATACTGACTTGCGTACCGGTAGATTCATAGATGACTGGTGCGCGGGCATTTCACTCACGCTTGATCCGTCAACGTCACATGCTGTACTACTCAATTCATGATTGGTCACTGCCAAATTAAAATATTAAAAGAACGATAAAATAACGTTATTAACCGGTTAATGGCCATTTCAAATTAACGTTTCTGTTCAGAACGATTCAAATTGATTTTGATTTCGTTTTCGTTTTTGTTCCTCTTAATTTCGTTCGTTTCCGGTTTTCGTTTTCGTTCCTTGAACCGGTTCAGAGCCCTGATAATGAGAACACGATTTTAATAAAATGTTGTTTCTGTGTGCCTTCGTTGTCCGTGTATCAGCGTTGTTAAGGGAACAGCGCATTCAAAATGTTCCGTTTCAAACCATAGCCTGTAAAATCTAGCACGCTGAAGTTCACGTGCGCATTCACGTCCTTTTGTGTTGATTTAAGTTGTAATAGGTTCATATTAATCTGATATAGGGTGCATTTGGTTGAGTTTATTAACCAGCTAGCAAGCTCTGCAAGGTGGTGTTATTTCACAGTTTCAGCTCAAATGCAATGCTCGATATTATTGACGTGGTAATGTGAGGCTGTCATTTTATAAAGCTGTTTCTTTTTCAAAGACATTTATGCATCATAATCTAGCAGTTATTTTTTGTTTTATATGTTCATGTTTTCATATACCTGTTTTCATGTCACGTTTGTATTTGTCAACAACCATTTTTATAACAGTATTTTCATTATCTCAATGACGGACATGCCCCGCCCCCGAGTACTCGAGTACTCGTTTTTGAGACCTATCGATGATCGAAATGAGAAATTGACAAAAATGCCCATCCCTAATTATTATTACTGTTAAAGTTATCGGGTACCAGACATTTTCTCACCGGTTCCCAACTCCCAACATCTGTGCAAATGTCATTGTACTGTAGCCTACTTCAGAGTTGCATTATCTCATCCCATCTCACCAACAGTTTAATACTTACTCGCACATCCAAACTTGGTCTGAGAAGGGCCTCGTCTTCTTTCCGATCGCATTAACGTTCAGAAACAGCAGTCGCATTCCTCTCAAACTGCCTAATGAATCACTCAATTCTCATTGGCTACCTGGCATAATTTACTCGCACTCAAGCCATCCTAGGTATATATGACATTCTTCTTTCAGACGAATACAATCAGAGTTATATTAAAACATTTCCTGGCTAATCCAAGCATTATAATGGCTGTGAATAGCTGTTTCTGTTTTGAAGTCCCCAAAAAAAGTGCGTCAATCCATCATAAAAGTGCTCCACACGGCTCCGGGGGGTTAATAAAGGTCTTCTGAAGCGAATCGTTTTGTAAGAAAAATATACATATTTAAAACTTTACAAATGTGTGTTCACGAGAGACTGGCGTTCCAGCGTATGGTTGCTTTATTAACCCCCCAGAGCAGTGTGGACAGATATTACAGCAACTGGTTTATTAGTGGCTGCTGTCACTTAAAGATCTGCCGCTGCCAAAGATGACACGGATCTGATGTGCTGTCACCCTCATTTACACACAACTCTTTGTTCATTTAAGACTGCTCTTATGAGGATACTCCACAAAATGCTATTTTGGCATAATTTTGTGTTTTGTCCCGATTCTTGATCAAAAGAACAGCATTTATTAGAAACATCAATAACATTATAAATGTCTTTACTGTCACTTTTTTTATCAATTTAATGCATCCTTTGCAAAATAAATGTATTAATTACTTTAAAAAAAACTTCACCTCAAACTTTTGAACGGTAATGTATCTTGAATATTTGTTGGCATTGGCAGGTCTTTGCCAAAATTCTTTGTCATATGATGTTATATAAATATAGGTTTCTGAATGTTTTCTCCATTAAATCCTTTTTTCATCTCTTGTTAGTTTGAGGAGATGGACATTGAGTTGGAGGAGAACAGGGAGCTGGCGGAGAATCGGCTCAGTGAGCTCCAGAAACTCCAGCAGGACCTGCAGACAGTTTACCAGGAGAACAATAACATGAAGGTAAAGCCCTCGAGACCACATACATCATTAACTTGGCATTTTTACACCTGCCTCGTTTGAAGCATTTGTTTCAGGACCTGGCACGTTTTCTTTCTTAGTTTGGTTTATTTATGCATATATGAACATGGCAGTCGTGCTCGTATCCACACCAAAACAATGGGCCTATGATCGCCTGAGCGTGGTGGTCTTGGCCAACTTGAGAATTAACTCTGGATCAGTTTGTGGCAATCTGACCCAACGGACCAACGTAATGTAGAAAACTGCAGTGTCCGCTGTGAGCTGAATATAAACAGCTGCATTTTGATCAATAAAATGACAGTTATACTTGCATGTGACTTGCATTAACACATTTTGGTATGCTTTGAAAGCAATTCGAACCAAGGAGAAAAGGCAACATTGTAACAGCATTGTCTCTGTTTTGGAACAAAGCAAATGATCTACAGGTCTGATTACACCCGTAGACTATAATATTAAGGTCACGTCAAATAAACAGCATGCAAATGCACAAAAGAGGTGCTTTTTATAGACCAGTTCACCGTACACTACCTTTCAAAACATTCTTTTTGATAGGAATCATGTCTTTTATATTTCAAAGAATCAAAATTGATAATAATAAGTTTCTTGATCTGCAAATCAGCTAATTAGAATGATTTCTGAAGGGTCATGTGACTGAAGACTGGAGTAATGATGCTGAAATTTCAGTCATCACAGGAATAAATTACATTTGAAGATATATTAAAGAAGTAAACAGATATTTTAAATTGTAATAATATTTCACAATATTACTGTTTTTAATGTAATTGTGATCAACTAAATGCAGGCATGATGAGCATAAGAGACTCCAAAAACATTCAAAAATCTTACTGACAACTTTTTGAACGGTAGTTCACTACCTAATAATGTTGTTAGAGTCACTCAGATTCACTAACAGATTCGTTCTCTCTCTCTATCAGGTGGAGTTGTTGTCCAGGGCCGAGGAGGTGGCCAGAGAGAGTGCTGAATATCGCTGTCTTCAGTCACAGTTCTCTGTGCTCTATAATGAATCACTGGTCCTGAAATCTCAGCTGGACGAGACCAAAGCACGGCTCAACACGACCAGGACCGCCCGGCTGCGCCAGCTGGACCACATGGAGGTACGTGGGGTGATGATGTGAATGAACAGTAAATTAAATGATGTTAGATGGTGATGCAAGTCCAGATTGAGGTTGGTTGGCTGCACACCTCTTGATTCAGTGATGGATCACTATCTGTGGATTAGGGTGTTTACTAAATATTTTGGTAATCGAGTAATCATTTGATTATTTTGGCAATTAATCGAGTAATTTTGTGGTTATAATAGACCTAAGCAAACAATAGCCTTTAACATGACTTAAAATACAGATATAATAACAACAAGGTAGTACTATTTGGTTCAAATAGTCTCAAAAGCAAATAATCAAATGGTTTTATAGAACAACACTGTTAAAATGCATAATATTAACAATCATCTTATGTACATCATGTACTTGAACAAATGCCCGAGGGCACCAACAACCAAATGTTGTTACACTTTACAGCAGATCAAATCCTTGTTTAATTCTGGCCATTCATTCATTTTTTACTTAATCTTTAATATTTGGCCACTTCTTTATGATAGAAATGCTACAGCCACTGTAATTTCTTGAACAATAATATGTGGGCATCAAAACATTCATGAAAACCGATAAACGGCATGTAAAAAAATAAGAAAAGAACTGACTGCTCTGCGTTATTCTCCACATATAGCACGTTCTGAACCTTAAACACGTTTGGTCACAAAAGCCGGTATTGTCCACTGTCAAGGCATTGCGTGTTCACATTTTACAGCAGAAATCGACAAGCACCCTTGTTGATTGTGAACACAAGCCGATAAGTCCGTTTTAGTGAAACAGCGCACCGTATTCCAGTCAGGTGTCAAGGCTGCTAGTCACTTAGAAAATACACGCTAGCTGAGGGGAGTTTCATCAAAGCTGACTAAAAATGGTCGAGGACTCCTGCAAGTCATTGTACACCATACATGTCTTACATGCTGAACGCTTGATTGTCCTTATGTATTGCGTTTGTGTGTGTGAGAGTGAGCGCAATTGCATCTGTGTATGTGTGTGCCCATCTGTTAGTATGTGTGTGTGCCCATAGGGCATTCTGGTACCACGTGTTCCCTAGGTCAGCGACGCACACGCACCCGGCCATCCACGTGATGTAAAAGAAAACATGATTCATCAGACCAGACCACCTTCTTCCTTTGCTCTGTGGTCCAGTTCTGATGCTCACGTGCCCATTGTTGGTGCTTTTGGTGGTGAACAGGGGTCAGCATGGCCACCCTGACTGGTCTGCGGCTATGCAGCCCCAAACGTAACAAACTGCAATGCACTGTGTATTCTGACACCTTTCGATCAGAACAAGCATTAACTTCTTGAACAATTTGAGATACAGTAGCTCGTCTGATCAGACCACGCTGGCCAGCCTTCGCTCTCCACGTGCATCAATGAGCCTCTGCCGCCCATGACCCTGTCGCCGGTTCACCACTGTTCCTTTTTTGGACCACTTTTGATAGAGACTGACCACTGCAGACCGGGAACACCACACAAGAGCTGCAGTTTTGGAGATGCTCTGACCCAGTCGTCTAGTCATCGCAATTTGGCCCTTGTCAAACTTGCTCATCCTTACGCTTGCCCATTTTTCCTATAGTATGATTTTTAAATGGTTTAAATATATTGTGCAGCCGTAGAAAAATATCTAATAATGTATAGAGTAAATTGTAGTGTAATCTGTAAATTGCAAACATGGATTTTTTGTAAATCGAGTACTTGAATATAATCGAGGAATCGTGACAGACCTACTGTGGATGTTATTGTCATTAAAGTATGCGTGGAATAATGATTTATGTGTGTTATTTCAGAATGACGAGGTGTCCTTGCAGCGTAAGGTCCGTACTGAAGTGATTCAGTTGGAAGACACGTTAGCACAGGTGCGCAAGGAGTATGAGATGCTCAGGATCGAATTTGAGCAGACATTAGCTGCGAATGAACAAGCAGGTAACATTCTTTTCCTCGCTTTATAATGATGTGTTCATGTTTGTCTATTTTCGCTCAGATCAGCATTTGAATTGACTCCTTTAGTACCCTCTCGTTCTTTCTCAGGGCCTATAAACCGTGAGATGAGACATTTGATCAGTACACTGCAGAATCATAACCAGCAGATGAAGGGAGAGGTGGTTAAATATAAACTCAGACTGAGAGAGTCTCAGCAAGAGCTCAACCAGGCAAGAACACAAATTTATTGATTAGAAGCAAATGTTTACTCTAAAAGAAAACACGTGGTTGCTGAAGTTTCTGTTGTCTCTTATAGCTCCGTGCTGCCAAAGGTAATGCTGCTGTCCAATCACAGTCCAGCACAGAGATGGATGTGAAGGAAGAGACCGCCTCCCCGCTTACACCTGCCCCGACGGGTGACGTTACTGTGAAGACAGAGCCAGATAGCGGCTCCGCCACACCCAGCACAACTGGTACACACTCCGTTTTTATCTTTAACTGGGGCTGTTTGCTATGGTATTAAACTATGTATTAAACTTCTGTGTATATTTCGTCATGCAACATTTGTATTACGGATATGAGTAATACCTCAAGTTGTGATGCTTGTTCAGGAGAGTTGTTATTTCTTCTCTAAATGATCAAGATTTTCACATGGCAGACAATATAAATATTGTAATGTTATATAGGGCTGCATGATATATCAAAAATAAAATTGATATCTTGATAATGTGAACAGCAGGGTTATAATGAACTGAAACTATACACAAAAAAAAACAATTTTACTGAAGTTAAAATGTAAAAAAACTTAAAATAAACTTATTTTATTTTAGCTGGTTTTTGAGGAAACATTTCTAATTTGCATTTAGTTTATGTAATAAAATAACTAAAACTTAAATAATAATTAATATAAACTATATAGACATTTAAAAACAAAAAAAATAATACAAAAACAAAACACACAATACAATTATTGCTACTTTAATTAAAATGGAAAAATGTTAAGATAAAAGCTAATTCAAAATATAGATTTCTTTTTTTTATCGATTCTGATTTTGAAGAACTGATATTCAAAATCAGAACTGGTGCCTCAGCGGCACATCAACTGATCATATCTTCCTCTTTACTACTAGTTACAACACAAAATAAACATGAATGAACAGAACCTGATCAGAAGGTATGTTGAAACATACAGTTCAACTTACCAAAATCCATATCATGTCACATGTAATCGCTCAATCTGTGTTTCAACCGTGGAAAGACATCAATATGTAAACAATTTAAACTCGTAAACAATGTCACGTAATGTTACATTTACCTCAGAAAAGCCATTGAATGTCCAAAAACTCGTTACTCTGCAAGAGAAATTAACTCTAGAGAGGAGCATTTTGCTACATATACCATGCACTATATTACATATTCATTATTCATTTTACTGTTCTTCAATGTTGATTAAATCTGTCAATTTTTTATGAGAACCACCATTTTAACCACCATTTCAAAAAACAAATTGGATTAGAAATATAATTATGTAATTATACTTTATAATACTTCACAATTATAACATTAATACTTTATATTTTATTTAAGTGTTCGTATACAAATCAGTTTTTTTTAACCTTCAATATTATAGTGATGTACCAATGACTCCCTGTATAGTTTACAGCATTAGTTAGTGAGAATTCTTTTCCTTGAAAATTTGCCATGTACTGTACCTGATATATATAAAAATGAATCCATATCAAATTGAACTGAATCGCAAGCTTGTGAATCGAATTGTGAATTTGCCCTGATAAAAAAAAAATATAATAGTATCTCAATGATATTAAAATAATAGGGGTGTAACGATATATCATTATATTGATATATCTTGATATAAAATGCGACGATATATACCGGCGACGTGAAGAATATGAATCGCGATATTTTGTTTAATCCGAAACTCAGCTTAATGTATTTATAAGGGATAGTTCACATACAAATGATAATTCTGTATTAATTTACTCACCCTCATGTTTCAAACCTATAAGATTTTCGTAACACAAATGAAGATATTTTTGAGATTTCTGTCTCGCCATTTAGCGTGTGTTCACAGTTGTAGTTCAGTTCTCTTGGTTATTTTGTTCTGGACCAAAAAAAAAAAAAAAAATTAATAATCCTGGCTCGCTTAGCTCGTTTTTAAGGCCGAACCTAAAGACAGAGGAAAAATGAGACAGAGGTGCATATGATGGTATTATGAGCAGCTGACAGGGTTCCCGCGGGGTCTTAAAAAGTCTTAAAATGTCTAAAATTAAATTTTTTAAATTTAAGGGCTTAAAACGTCTTAAAAACGGCCAGATTTTCACCCGAGGTCTTAAATTTAATTTAGTTAGGTCTTAAAAAAAAGTGTTATCCTCGTTCATTTCCAGAAATGCTGGCTGCAGAAAGTTATTAAAGGGTAACTAAACCCCTGCTCAGAGCTTAACTCCACCCACTGGCAATTTTCAAAAAATGCTGGAAAAGTGGGCAGAGCCCGGCGGACACAGAGGGGATGAACCGAGGGCGGGGCTGAGCGGAGGGTGTGCACCTGAGACCCGCAGTGACGGATTGATTGACAGCTGTCTGACTCGCGAGTCGCAAAGATGGAGAATGACTGGAGTGACGCCAGCTTTGCAACAGAGCGGTCATTTCTCCTACCTTCACCTGAAGTGGAGGAGGGTGGATTGTCTGTAACAGACACAAACCCGGAGCCTTATCAATGCGAGCCGCTGCTCAAACTGCGTTAACTCCCGATGCCGACGATGCTAGTGAAGCAGCCACGCAAGAGAACTGACCTAATCTATCTGCGTCCGTGGCAACCACTTGCGTGTCAGGGTTTGAAAGCGCGTCTCATGTATGAAAATTATCTGTACACATGACGGGCGGCAATAATATCGCAAGAAAAGCCTGACGTGTACTGACAACTGCATTATTTAACCGTATTTTCTTCAATACAATGTTAAAGCAAGTGTCAAGTGAGTTTCATTCATAATGTTTACTTCATGTAACATGACAGTTCATACTGGAGTGAAGCCGTTCTCATCTTGTGATTGGGGGAAACATTTCTGAGGGCGTGGTGAGCTAGTGTCAGGGGCGCGGATAGTGAGCCGTCGGAGGTACCATCCTACGTCACGATGTACCACAACGTCCAATAGGAAAATTCAACTGCAGTAGCCACCTTTCAACCTTAAGAGGGCAGCACTTTGGCGGTTTTACACCATATTTTATAGAATTAAAACACTTTATACTCAAATGTCAAAACATTTACTCGAATCAATGAACAGCATTAATAAAGCCCCATTATTACAGATCATTAACTAAAAAAAGTTGGTTTAGGGTTTAGTTACCCTTTAAAATGTCTTAAAAAGGTCTTAAATTTGACTTTCTGAAACCTGCAAGAACCCTGAGCTGAGAATTCGTGAAGAGTTTATAAAATATGTAAAGGAGTCAAAACAGCAGCAGGAATCCCTCCATCACACACACACACACGAAGATCTGCTGTAAGGAGGCGTGTTACTGACACCTGTACTGAACTGTAATGGGCAACGTAGCTCCTATTATGAGAAAAAAACGGGTATGGTTCAGCCTTCTGTTCTTTTTAGGGTCGGGTCTTCTGACATTACATTCTGTTTTTGGTCCGTGTTGCATTCATATTTCAGTTAAACCGCACCAGAGTTTGTTTGGAAGCAGACCAAGACCCACATTATAGTATTGTCATAGTTGGGTGTATCTCATGCTTCGATTTTCTGAATTTATGTATTATATATTTTTTCTTCAGGTACAACAGTTAAGACTGAACCGGGTACGGACACAGAGACTGCGGTGAAAGAGGAGGAAAAAGAAAAGGAAAAAGAAAAGGAGAAAGAAAAAGACAAGGAAAAAGAGAAGGAACAGAGAGAAAGAGAGAGGGTCACTCGTGGGAGTACTGGAAGCGCAGCGGTGAAAGAAGAAAGGGAGAAAGCCAGCACCAGCAGCAGCCAATCAGAAGACCTTGCAGTTGAACGTTGCTCTGTGATTGGTGGACCTAAACGCAAGGAGGTGGAACAGCTGAAAATAGTGCGGGTGGAGCTCAAGTAAGTCATTCTATTTCATTCAAAATGATTTTGGAAAGTGCTAATAATGATTATAGGGAAGGTAATGATGCGATTATGAAACAGGAAAGCCCAAGAGTCCCAGAGAGAGATGAAGCTGTTGTTGGACATGTACCGCTCAGCACCGAAAGAACAGAGAGATAAAGTACAGCTGATGGCAGCGGAGAAGAAGGCCAAGTCAGAGGTACGTAACCAAATGTGTGGAAATCAGATTCATCAAAGAAAAAGTCAACAGATTAATAGTTTATCAGAATAGTTACAGTTGCTAAAATGTTTACCTGCATGTTTGTGCAGGCCGAGGAGCTCCGTCAGCGTTTGCGAGAGTTGGAGGAGCGAGAGAGGAGGGAAGGAAAGAAGATGGCCGACGAAGAGGCCCTGAGAAAGATCCGCTCAGTGGAGGAGCAGATCGATATACTCAATAAGAAACTCTCTCTTGCTAAGCAGGTAGAGCTCAGATTTACAGAAATATATGAGAATGACAAACTTTCTTCTGGAAAACTCTGAATCGGTCTCTATCTCTCTCTCAGGAGGAAGATGCTTTGCTGAGTGAAATGGATGTTACTGGCCAGGCGTTTGAAGACATGCAGGAGCAGAACATTCGTCTAATGCAGCAGCTCAGAGAGAAAGATGATGCCAACTTCAAACTCATGAGCGAACGCATTAAATCCAACCAGATCCACAAACTCCTCAAGGAAGAGAAAGAGGAGCTTGCTGACCAGCTGCTCACACTTAAAACACAGGTGGGTGGGCTTGGAGTTTTTGAGTGTGTTGTTTGGGTTATGCCAGGGGTTTTCAAAGTCATAAACAGTGGTCCTCCCTTCTGACACAACATAGCATTCAAGCTAGCAATACTATTTGTATTAGCCTGCTGTCACTTTTAAAGGGTTGGTTCACCCAAAAATTACAATTGCCTCATCATTTACTCACTCTTGTGTCGTTCCAAATCCGTAAGACTTTCGTTCATCTTTGAAACACAAGCAAATATATTTTTAAATTAACTCTTGAGAGCTTTCTGTCCCTCCATTGACAGTCATTCACATGGATTAGTTTTACGGTCTTTTTATGAACTTTTTGAAGCGTCAAAGTGGTAGTTGCGTAGCTGTCAATGGAGGGATAGAAATCTCTCGAATTACATTAACCCTCTGGTGCTCTTCGTTTAGGGGTTGCATTGGCTGTCTTCCCAGTCATAAGTGACCGGACACCTAAAAATTAAACTTCCTCTTCCCCAGTTAAACCAATGCAATTTATTTTTCTTCAATAATATTTTTTCTTTTTCATTTTGTATTTTGAGATGATTTGATGGTATTTTTTAATAATATATTATGGTCTATTTTTGCCATTGAAAATTATAAATTTTTTCTTTGTAATTATTATTATTTTTTAATTATTGCAGTATTTCAGGTTAAAATAGAGACTAGGCCTTCAAAATAAATTTTTTAAGGTAAATTAGCGCCCTCTTTTGGAAGTATTTAAGAAATCATGCAACAATGGGTGTAATCACTAGAGGTCTGTATGGAGAGGCTTGAGAATTCCCTAGTTCTCTTTTGAACACATTTAATTATTATTTTTTTGGATCTCAAAGACTATGACCACTTAGCATGCTCGAATCATGCCCTCAATTTTTTTGTGTTGACATACCTAATGCTAGAAAAGTCACCAAGTTTCATATCATTCTGATGAAGCTGTGATTTTTAAAAATTCCAAATGTGGTTCATAGGTTCTGTTTTTCATTAGTGTGTGTGTGTGTGTGTATAAGTGTGGGTGGATGTGTCAATATCACACTCTTGATGTTTTAGAGTGTCACCCCTTTACTGCTGTGTACTTTTTTTCAGCATCGTGGCCGATTTGTAGATTGTACACACAAATATTCGGAGAAAAATATAAGGAAATTTTCATTTTGAAGTGAACTAATGCTGTGTGTATTCACAATAGTCACATCGCAGGATGTGCCATGTCAAGTAAGTAGGGATCATAGTTGATCTGTGATGATACGGACTAGGCCTCATGGTTCGGAATGCATGTGATTTGTAGACTAATTGCAAAGTTTAACTATCATTTAGTGGAAGTTTATCGTTTACAACGATACTCGTCAAGATGCTCATTTTGACATAACTTTTCATGTATGTGTCCATTCATGCACAAAAAGTTAAGAAAGAGCACTGAATTATGTGTTCACATGCTGTATTGCGCTTGAATGCTTTAAACTCGCTTGAATGTTTAAACTGACAGGACGTAAAGAGCACCTATCATGGAATTTTGAAATGTACCTTTCATGTAGTGTGTAACATAGATCTAAGTGAATAAAAACATCCTGTATAGTTTGAAATATGACAGTGCACCGTATATATAGTTATTTTCTTTCAAAAGTAAGAGTCGTCTCTGAGTCATTTTTAAGAATCGTTAGAAGACCGAAGCTTTTTCTCTGACTAGATGACGTCAACTTGTCAAGTTATTTGAATACGATACGCCCACTTATTGCGCTCCAAGACGCCAGTGAAAACTAGAAAACATCATGGCGACGAGACCCTGTGTTCTGAAGTGCCACTCAAAAGCAAACTTTTTTCATCTGCCCAAGGATGAGCATTTGAAGACTAAGTGGCTTGAAGACAAACCATACATCGTCGCGATTGAGTGTTTATTAGTCGTCAAATGTATGTTTCGCGATCTCAGGAAGCTTTTATTATGGACTTCTATTATGGCACATGGTTCTTCTTCGTCTGTCTGTACATAGACTACATGTGCACAGAGCGCCCTCCGGCTGCCATTATGAATTGAAAACAACACATAAGAGACTCAATCGCTCATGATTAGGCTATATCTGCGCATTTTGAGGAAGTATTGAATAAAAAATACTCCTCTGTTTAGAAATTTGACACAGACATATGAGAATCTATCAATATGTCTCCTCATCTGCACACTTTTGAACTAAAAGCCCTGAGGGATTTTGATTTGTCGCGAGTCTTCGTGAGGAGAATAGAGGAGTTGAATGAGATCAGCTGAGGCTCATATTACAATCAAACGTACAGACGCGGTTTTCATATTCATAACTCCTGACACATATTAAAAAATTACTGTCACTATAAGACTTTGATGGGCGTTCCGTTTCCGAAAATATCTGCACAGACTATACCAATCACAACTGACTGGGTCATCGGACCAATCACCGCAGATTAGCGTCACGTAAAGACGGGGTTTTGAAAAGTGAATCACTAAAGGAATCATTTGAGAATCGCTGTCAAAACAGGTAAAAATACATGCATATTATAAGAAAACTAAAGTCTTTTTTGTCATTGCATGCATGCAAAACTGTTGTTGGGGTCTTCTAAAACAATATTTGGAACATTTTAAATGCCATGATAGGTGCTCTTTAAATGATATGCAACAGAACAGCACATAAAATGAAAATTTTCTGTCTTTAGGTGGATGCTCAGCTCCAGGTGGTTCGGAAGCTAGAGGAGAAAGAGCGCCTGCTGCAGGGCACCATCAGCGCTGCAGAGAGGGAGCTGGGTCTTCGCACACAGGCCTTAGAGATGAACAAACGCAAGGTACATATAGAACATTGAGTTTTAACAGACCCCATAAAGCGTGCTGTGCATGGGTTTGGTGGGCGGTAACTGAGAATGAATGGGGAAATCACGAGAGAGCAGGCAATTCTTCGGTCTATTACGCTGTTCACATGATAAATCCTGCCTCTCGTTTTTGTGTGCGTTCCACATTCGCAAATCGGTCTAAATGGGAAAAAAATGGGAAGATTAATCACCGTTGTGTCACAACACATTCAAACCTGAAATGAATTGAAAATATGATCTGTTAGGGTTTTTAAGAAGCAGTCAATTTGGTAAACTTTGATCTCTGTGTTTGTGACCATCATGACAACTGCAGTGTTTCCCGAGCTTTGGTGGAATGATTATCTGAAAATAAGTTGACCATTAAAAAGGACAGCTGAACATCAGTTAAATATTCATGAAAAATGAAAGTCTTTACTGCATTCTTATAGTTATCATTTTGGAATAAATGCAAGAAATGCTCAAAACACTAACTTGTTCAGAAATATATTTGTAATAAATAGAGCATTACCGTATTGTTCCGAATATAAGACGACCCCCCCCCCCCTTAAGATGTAGGCCTACCTTTTGAAAAAAAAAAAGCCTTTTTAATCAAGAAAATTTTAATCAAGAAAACATTCTAATTCTCGTATCAAAAGTATGGGAAATACTGGTAAAATGTACCATAGCTGCCTCTAGTGGTACGCAGAGGAATCACTAAATAAAGTAATGTTAAAACGCAAAACATTTTTATAACATTTAAGTACAGTACAGTTTAATTTAACTTTTAGGTACAACACATTTTAATTGAATCATTATTTAATTATTTTATTTACCTGTATGTAAGCACAGTGCAGTGTTAATGTAAAAACAATGTATTTACAATGTTAAAGTGGTTGACAACAATATTCTTATTAGGAATAAACTGGCTTGTTTTTTAACTGTGCAGAGATGTAGCTGAATAGTTAGGCCTACCACTTTATTTTAATGTTGGTCAATATGGTGGTACTTGGAGAGAAAAATTATTTTCTGAGGTTGTACTTTGTATAAAAAGTTTGAGAACCACTGCTGTAGCCCATCTGAATTAAATAACAATTAGGCTATCCATCTCGTAATGTAGTTATATCATCTTGTAGTTTTGAAATCTGGTTACCATCTTGCGTTTTAAATTCACATACGAGGTAAGTTTGGTCCCGTCAGTGAGACACGCAAACATGATAGTTTGCGCTCACTCACTCTGACATCGTATTTCTCAGCACACTCGTTTTATGCATATTTGGTGCCACCTATTGTTACATGTGTATTATTGACATGTAAGTCTAGACCCTGAATATAAGTGTGCGTTCACACCAAGCGCGAATAGAGTGTCAGGAGCGAATGATTTCAATGTTAAGTCAATGGAAAGGCGCGTTGACGCACGTCTGGAGGTCCTGCGGCACGAAGGACGTGATTCCGCCTCATTCGCACATCCAGTTTGTGCGAATTGAGCGTCTTGCGTGATACGCACGTTACACGCGAGTGGTGCTTTTTGTGCATTCACTCGTTTGAAACGAATTCGCGTCTGACGCCCGAGTTGAAAAATTGGAACTTTGGCGTCAATTCGCGCCGCGTTAACCAATCAGGAGCCTGCTTGCTGCTGTCACGTGGTAAAGTGACGTGATGAGAAACCCTGCATAATTTAAAAATACTACTATTGTGTCACAAAATGAGGTTAATACTTTTTCAGGTTAGAATGTAGTTGTTTAAAGCTCAAATCTGTGGTTTATTTATAAAGAGAGCGCCTATTTAAAAAAAATGTATCTTGTGTTTGTGGAGTTGTGAGATCCAGGCGATCACCAGGCGCTCTGCGCTCATTAACCCCGGTGAGAGCAGCCTTACCTCGGCTAGTCCTTCTGATGTTTGCCGCTGGCTCTGATGTCCTGTAGTGGTTCGTCTTGTGTTGATCTGACGGGCGATCTTTGATGTCATGAATCTATAATTTGTTGTCTGCCAAATCGTTTTGACTGAGGGCAAAGAAAAGTTTCATACTTTATTTTTTTTTTTTAAGGATATTTAAATAAACATGCAGTGAAGATAATGTAGGAGTTGCCTGGACCACATTTGTGTGGCTATTAATGTTTCATATATATTTTTAATGAAAATCAAAAGAGGCCGAGTGGAGTTTCATGACATATTTCTCCTGGAGCGCCTTGAACGCGCGTCTATTTCGCTTCAAACGCTCCAATTTGCTGTGGACGTGCGAATGGATTCAAAAAGTTAAAGCGTCCAACTAGACGCGGTAGACGTGTTTTTGACGCTCTATTCGCTTTGGTATGAAAGCAGCTTAAGACACACTTGTTTTTTCAGATGTATTTCTAAGAAAAAAACATTGTCTAATATTCGGAGTAATACGGTACTTACATTGTAATTATTGTAAAACTACAAACTAGAATTGTAGGTTACACTTTATTTTAAAGTGTCTTTGTTACACTCTACTTGTATATTTAATAACTGAGTAATATTAAGTAACTACATGTATTTACTATAGGGTTAGGATTAGTTACATGTAATTATACAAAAATTTCTGTTATTACTATGGTAAGTACATGTAACGTACAGTATGAAACAAGGACACTGTAAAATAAAGTGTTACCGAATTGGTGGTTGTTTTCTTGATAGTGTAAGTAGTTATTTTATTTAACCTAAAAATCTTTCAATATTAAGTCTATCTTAAAGGGTTAGTTCACCTAAAAGTGAAAATTCTGTCATGATTTACTCACCCTCAAATGGGTGAACTATCCTGTTAACATGAATTTACAACGCCTCCTCATTTCAGAACATCAATAATGAACGTCCATCAATTCTCTTTTTCAGGCGCAGGAGTCAGTGCTGCTCTCAGAGGAGGTGCGCACTCAGCTGGAGGGGGTGCAGCAGAGGTTGAGTGCGGTCAGAGAGGAGGTGATCGAGAACAGCATTTCTCGAGAGAAAGAGTCTTTCAATGCTCGACGTGCACAGGTGAGTACTCCATGATGAACCCTGAGGGTTAATGGTGTTGATCTACATACTGTTGGTCATCTGTGGATAGAAGATTCTCTTTTAAACCATGATGCTTCTTTTATCTCATTAGGAGGACATTTCCAAACTGCGCAGGAAGATCGAGAAGGCCAAGAAACCTGCAGAGAACATTCGAAATGGAGATGAGATCCTGAATGAAGAAATAAACGAATACAAGGTCATTCTATGTTGTCCATTTGGATGGGGGCCCAGAACTAGTTTTGTGTCCGTGTCCTTTAAGGATCTTTTTTTCTGTTTTACAGGCCCGGTTGACGTGCCCATGCTGCAATTCACGTGTAAAGGATGCCGTTTTGACAAAGTGCTTCCACGTTTTCTGTTTCGAGTGCGTGAAGACGCGTTACGACACCCGTCAGAGAAAGTGCCCGAAGTGCAACGCTGCATTTGGTGCCAATGATTTCCATCGCATCTACATTGGATGAGACTTACGATTCGCTGTGTCTGCATTAGTTCGGTCCAGTTACTCAACATTGTTCTGCGGGTGGAGCTTGTCCTGTAATGTTGGGCGAACATCAACAGTTTTACATTCCATTTGAAATTGCTTTTCAGAAAACAACCAACATGTTCAGTTGCATCAGTTTAGCAGAACTAACCTGGTCACATTCCACAGGTCTGTTTTAGCACACTTTTTTTTTTTACTCCTAAAAGCTGCTGCTTACCTTCAGGTGTGTCCTGAAAGTTCGTTGACTTCCTTCGAGTTAATACTGCCTCGGCCAGATCTCCCATTCCACCTCGACTTTACATTTACTACCCAGAGCCAATGTGAACCCATCAACATAAGTGAGTCATTGAAAACAAGCTGCCTAGTCGACTGGGCAGTAGTTCATGTGCGTTCAGTTTGCTGATCGGCTGGTATTGTAATTTTTGTACTGTCTGTTTTGGCTGCTTATAGTGATGGTTGTGCAACTGCTTCATTGAAATCCATTAAAATATTGAAATGTATTGACAATGTCTTTATGCTTTCCTTATTAAAGTTGTGGTAATACTTTATTTTAAGGTGATGTAGTTACATGTTACTACATTTACTTACTATAGTAATAACAGTAAATTAATAACAGAAGGGGGGCCACCCTTCGCTCCCCACATGCATCAATGAGCCTTGGCCGCCCATGACCCTGTCACCACTTTTGATAGAGACTGACCACTGCAGACCGGGAACACCCCAACAAGAGCTGCAGTTTTGGACATGCTCTGACCCAGTCATCTAGCCATCACAATTTGGCCCTTGTCAAGCTCGCTCAAATCCTTACACTTGTCAATTTTTCCTGCTTCTAACACATCAACTTTGAGGACAAAATGTTCACTTGCTGCCTAATATATCCCACCCACCATCAGGTGAGGTGCCGTGATGAAGAGATATTCAGTGTTACTCACTTCACCCGTCAAGGGCATAATGTTATGCCTGATCGGTGTATGATAGAACATGAACCTGTATAGCAGGAATGTAGGACAGTGCCTATCATTGTCAATTTGTAACCTTGTATAATTTATGCACATTTATATTCTCTTTTCATATGTTGTCCTCCATAACCCTGTCCCTGTATTTATTGAACACAGCCTTTGTGTTAAAAGCACATGTCTCAGCGCGCAGATCTTCACGCGTCGCGTCGTTCGCTTGAAGTGCCACAGTGTTTCTCGTGCTTGGCACAGGAATGCAGGAGGCGGAGGCATAACCGTATTAACATGTCTGTAGTCCAACAATAGTATTCAAAGTTTACTGCACCGTGCACGAGCTCTTCAAACATCTTTAACATTCAAAACTGGATTAATTTCGGATATTCGCTCAATAAAACGCATCGTTCTCGTCAGAAAATAGACTTTTGCGCGCTTAGTTTTTAGTCCGTTTCAAAATATAATTGTGTCTTATTTTATCTTTGTCTTAACGCTTTGTTGTTCAAGACCATATACAGTCATCTGGACGCTATTTTTAAGTGTCCTTGGCCAGCGCGCCGCGTGCCGGACTTCTTGAAGCGACTGAATCTGCTCAGCCATGAAATATAGTTTTGTCAGAAGGATCTACCAGTAGATCATTTTTTCCCCAAGTAAAAAAACAACAACTGACGAGCTATTGTGCACATTTAGCTATTATTTAGTGTATTTTCTCAACAGTGAAGTCGCGTGTTGATCCGGCTTTTAAGGATGTCTGTTCACAACGTTGCCTCGAGAAGTTCGGAAAAGCTGCTGTACTTTGGGTTTTTGGTTCTGGTTCGTTCTGCCTTATGTCATGGGTTTGCTGAAGAGTTCACTTCGGGCTCTTTTGATTTTGGGTCTGTTATTCTGGAGCCTCTGGACGGGTTGAGAAGATACGTGGAGTCCATTGTTGGCACCCATGTGATTGAGATTTGTGTTGAGGTAAGACTGGTTTTTGTTTTGTGAAATGATATAATTCTATACTTTCCACGGGAAAATATTACTCATAGGCTATTTGACTGTTCAAAATATTGCATAGTGGATGCACTTACTGTGTTTCACTGAACTTTGGCTCAAAATGTTTCTCCTGAAAATAGACACAAATGTGACGTATTGAGTTCATACTGAAATCTTGGTGTCTGAGCACACTTTTTGAAACTTTAGCAGACACATGATTACTCAGCTTTTTGCCTAACGAGAAACATCTGAGATGCATGAGAGAGACAAAACATTTAGGTGAAACAATAACTATACTAAAGAGAACCCAAACAAACAAATGGGTTATTAAACGTCCCATCTAACAGGGAATGTTATTTCACTGAAAAAAAAAACTTTTCTTGCTTAGTATTTTGTCTGGTTTCCAGTCCAAATATAAAAAAATTCGGTAACACTTTATTTTACAGTGTCATTGTTACTGTAACAATGGATTTACCATAGTACAGTAAATTATCTAACCCTCAACCAAACACTAATCCTATAGTATCTTAAGTACATGTAGTTAATCAATATTACTCAGTACTTAAATATATAATTACATTGTAACAATGACACCTTAAAATAAAAGTGTAACCAAAAAATCTTATATCAGATGCATTTACTAGATGAGTAAAATGCCATAAGATATTATGTCTTGTTTTCTGGGAAAGTAATCAAAATTAAGTGAGTTGTTGCTTAAAAAAAAAGCAAAATTATCTGCCAATGGGCTAAGAATAATAATCTTAATTCAAACAGACCAGATTATTTTTCTTACCCCATTGGTGAATCATTTAGCTTGTTTTAAGCAAAAACTCACTTAATTTTGATTACTTTCCCAGAACACAAGACATAATATCTTATGGCATTTTACTACTTTAGTAAATGCATATGATTTAAGAATTGTTTAATATTTGGACTGGAAACGAGACAAAAATACCAAGTAAGAAAAGCATTTTTTTTTTGCAGTTGGTTAACGTTCTGGCAAGGTTCTCTCAAAGTTAGAACAAACATTCTTCCAGTAACAATATTAATAGAATATTCGTTCAAGTTATCTGATCTTTAATAATGTTCTCAGAACGTTATCACAAAAAAATTATTCATACATCATTCATGGAAGTTTTTTTTTTTCTGAAACATTTTAGTTGGACATTCATCTACCGTTTTGTAAAAGTAAATTCAGAACGTTCAAAACACATTCAAAAGTATTCCGTAATGTTTGCAAAATGGAATGTTTCCTTAGCATTTGCATAACCAAGAAAATGGTTTTTGGAACGTTTTGAATGTTCTAACATTAGCAAAACGTTCTTAGAACATTTTTTTGTTAGCTGGGTTACTGAATTCACTTCTCTTGTTCCCTAATGAATCCTTACACTTTTAGTTTGTGGTATTCATGGTTCTCTTCCTACTTTTATCCCTCTCTCATGTTGCCCCTCTACTTGTTAATCCTTCTTTAACCCCCTCCTCTCCTTCACTCATACTTTGCCCTAATTTCCTCTGCTTATGTCCCCCTCACCCACCTCTCTTTGACCCAGAATGCTGTGTTGTACCTTGACTCAGTGTTTGGCCCAGAGAACATCTATTCTGTTGCTATGGTAAGAACAAGTAAAAGTGTCAGAGCTCATGTCAAAGCAGTCACACGGATTGATTTGTGCACTTGCTTTGACACGCACACTGCACATCCTTGTGTTACTGTCTGTGTGAAAGCGACAACTGCTACTGAGAAAAAATGCCAGAACAGGTGCGCAAGTGCTTGGTGGCTCACGCCCAGAATGCCAAATAATGCTACTTTGTTCAGTGATTATTTTCACATTGACTCCCTTCATGAAGTCATGCACACACACGCTCTCTGTGTGTATGTCTGTTTGTGTTCGTCCTTCACCAAATGATGTGACCTTATGCCAGAGAGGAGTGTATTCGATCACAAGTAATAGCTGCGCATGCATGTGAGTGATTGAGTTAAGCGGGGCACCCAGCTGTCAGTCTGGCAGCCACACACACACACACACACACACACACACACACACACACACACGCACGTGGTGTCTGGTTCACTATCTTTGTTGGGACTCTCCATATAGGCGTAATGGTTTTTATACTGTTCAAACTGTATATTATATTCTCTCCCTTACACTTACCCTACCCCTAAACCTGCCCAACACACACACATGCACACACGGTTCACTATCTTTGTGGGGACTCTCCATAGACGTAATGGTTTTTATACTGTACAAACTGTATATTCTCTCCCCTTACACTAACCCTGCCCCTAAACCTGCCCATCACACAAAACTTTCTGCATTTTTACATAAAAAAAACAACAAAAAAACAATTCTGTATGTTTTATAAGCTTGTTTTGTCATGGGGACCTCAATTTGACACGAGTCCCATGAGACAGTGTGTGCATTCAGGTTGAAGTCCCCACCGGGATAGAAAAACACAAACACACGCACACACAGATCTGTTCTTACACAAATACTATTAAAGATTATAGCCCAACTCCTTAGCCTTTCAAGCTACATACCAAACTTGCTAGTTTGCTTTCTTTCAAGATACATTCACTGCCTTGCCAAAAAAAAGGTTGCTGTTTGGATTTAAATAGGCAAATGCTTAAGACTCAATGATTGGATCATTATTGCAGTGATTATTATTATTATTGCAGTTTCTATCATGTTATATGTTTGGCAACAATTCTTCTAATCCTAATTGATGGAGTGTGTAGCTTTTCATTTCTTAAACAACCATGTAGGAAGACACATCATGGCCATATTCTAGGATGACAATGTCAAGATTCATCAGACTCAGATTGTGGAAGAGTGGTTGGGAAAGAATCCTTTTCACACATGAATTATGAAGACCTTAAATCCATTGAAAGTCTTTGGGATGTCCTGGAGGAGACTTTACAGAATGCTGAACTCTTGCATTGGCAATACAAGATCTGGACCAATAATCGATGCACCTCTTGATGGATATAAATGTTGTGATGTTATTTCCATCAAGAGGTGCATACATTTTTGGTTAAGGTCTTGCTTACAACATGGTTGTTTAAGAAATGAAAAGCTACACCTCCATAAATGAGGGTTTGAAGAACTTTTGCAAAACATATAACATGATAGAAACATCATAATCACTGCAATAATGATCCAATCATTGACTCATTTGCCTATTTAAATCCAAACAGCGACCTTATGTTTTTGGCCGGGCAGTGTATTTCTGCATGAATTTGCATGTTCAGACTTCAAAGTCTGGTAGTGTGTGATCCTCAGGCATTTAGAGTATCGTTTGATGACCAGTTTTCAAACCTTTTTCGAAGTCAGCAAGTGTATGATGCCTAGTGTTTTCAAATCTGTTCAGATGTAAACATTTGAACTTTATCACGGACCCTGAGCCTCATTTATAAAACGTGTGTATGCGCAGATTTGAACTTAGAATGCATACGCTAAAATCCACGGCAAAGTTCATATGTATAAAAATGGCCTTTGACATGGAAAAGTGCTTAGCGCCACGTCAGGGTCTAAGCACAGACGTACACACTTTCCTTTCCTTGTGGCAGAGAGTCGGAGTACTGAGGGTATCTGGAAATCGTCTCGTCATTCTCAAATAAAGGATTTGGACATTGACTTTTGCTCTATATGTTAATGAGATTGATTAGGTGGTGTTTACAAAGTGGAGATCTGAAACTATTCAGCCGCACACAATTTCAAGATCATTTGTGATTTATACATTTCATATAGGTGTAAACACGTTCTTTTTGCACATACGTTGGTTCTCTGAATCACACGTACGCACATTTGAGAAATGTTCGTAAGATCAAATGTAGGATGCTTTCTACGCTACATTTTATAAATGAGGCCTGAGGACCTAGATTTGAACATTGAACATCACGTGACAACCAACAGTATCACATTTGTTTATCATATAACAAAAATGCCCTCATAATTAAACATTAAATCTGACTAATATTACCATGAGATGCATGTGCCCAACAATAAGCTAAATTATGGATTTCATATACTAATTTGTAAATGCAAAAGCAATCGCTTTTTATATGTATTACCAGCATAATACATATAATAAACACTGAGCCAAATAATGACATGACACTCATTGTTTTTTGTCCGGAACTACATACAATGACTTAAAACAAAGTTATAGTCTTTGCTTGAAACACCTCTCGTTCACTTTATAATAGGATTCTTTAAAGGGATAGTTCACCCAAAAATGAAAATTAGCCCATGATTTACTCACCCTCAAGCGATCCTAGGTGTATATGACATTCTTCTTTCAGACGAATAAAATCGGAGTTATATTAAAAAATGTCCTGGCTAATCCAAGCTTTATAGTGGCAGTGAACGGAGGATGAAATTTGAAGCTCAAAAAGTTTATCCATCCATTATAAAAGTGCTCCACACGGCTCTAGGGGGTTAATAAAGGCCTTCTGAAACGAAACGATGCATTTGTGTAAGGAAAATATCCATATTTAACAGGCTATAAAGTAAAATATGTATTCAACTTAACTGGCGGAAGCTAGATATTTTACGTTATAGCCTGTTAAATATGGATATTTTTCTTACACAAACCCATCGCTTCACTTCAGAAGGCCTTTATTAACCCCCAGGAGCCTTGTGGAGTATGTTTATAATGGATGGATGCAGTTTTTTAATATAACTCATTGTATTCGTCTGAAAGAAGAAGGTCATATACACCTAGGGTGGCTTGAGGGTGAGAAAATCATGGGGTAATTTTTACTTTTTGGGTGAACTATCCCTTTAAACTATGTACTACCCTCTTATTGAGTTCATATTGTATTGCAAAACATTGCAGTGGGATACAGTTTAGGGACAGGTTTGGTGCTATGGGTTGGGTTAAGGTTTAAGGGAAGGTCAACAATGTACAGAAATGTATTTCAGCTGTAATTACATATAATATACATACTATAAGTAAAATATCATAACATGTATGTACACAATAAGTGCATTGTATTAAATGATTAATTTAAATGTAGGTACATACAGTATTAGTTAAAGACACCTAATATAAAGTGGGACGCAAGTCTTTTTATGGCGAGCAAATTTTTATTACTTTTAATTAAATAAAATTGAGTTATCTTGAAATTTAAAAGGACACGATTCTTGAAAAGAAACCCATATTAGTTTGGCATGCTATTTGATTATTTCTCAGAATAAAAGCAGTTTTTTTCTTAGCTGTCAGTGACTCTATAAGAACAGGCCTGTGATCAACTGCTTACCAAAAATAAATGAACGATGCAACGTTTTGCCATGTAGACAAACATTGTTAGTGCATTAATTAAAGTCAAAAGAATGTGATATATGTTATCTGTAGAATTTGCATTGTACCCGAAAAGTTCCTTTAATTGAATCACGTGTGCATTGTGTCAGAGTGTTAGTTAATGATCAGCTATGGGCAGTTCTGTCCCCAGTTCAGGTTTAGACCGCCCTCAATCCACACTACCAAGACACGTCCTGGAATCTAACCTCTTTCTTTTCCCTTATGTTTTATTCAGTTTGTGGAAATGTTGCTGAAGTTTGTTGCCGAAGGAGCCGCCAGTGGGCTGAATGTCATTGCTGTGTATGTGTCTGAGATACTCAGAGCAACAGGAGTGAACGGTGAGTAAAGGTCATCTCTCAGCTAGGGTATAGATGTAACTTGAATATTCTCAAAGATAAATGTAATTCAGTGTGTCATGATCAGTACAATTTAAGCCACATGAAGTGTTCCCATTATCTGGCAAGCTTGAGCTGTTACTTGTTGAGTACTGGCAGAGAAAGTGTTACTGCTTCTCCTGAGGCTGTCGTAATGCTGATATAAATGACTGTGTGTTACGGATATTAGGAGAAAGAAGGTTGTATTTCATCTCAGAAACATATGGGCCTGTATACAGAATATACAGTTGTCCAACTCATCAGTCCATTAGTGGTGCCTAAACCCTTAAAGCCACCATGGAATCTAAATTGACTTGACTTGTGTTTTTATGGAATATTGCAGTATTTGTTTTTAATGTTTCATCCGTGCACATCATTCATGGTTCCTCATAATCTTTAATCAAAATAACTTCACCTCCCTCTTGCGGTGACATCTCTTCTCTGATGATGTGTTTACTGGTGTGAGGCCGCCCTATTTTTGTTCTTTTTAGAGAAGACATTTCCCTCAGATGTGCATCGCAATAGGGACGAAAAGACTAGTGCAACTTAAAGGGTTAGTTCACCCAAAAATGAAAATTCTGTCATTAATTACTTACCCTCATGTCGTTGGACACCCGTAAGACCTCCGTTCAACTTCGGAACACAAATGAAGATATTTTAGTCGAAATCCGATGGCTCAGAAAGGCCTCCATTGGCACAATGCACTGTACACTCTCAAGACCCTTAAAAGGTACTAAAGACGTCGTTACAAAGTCCATCTCACTACAGTGGTTCTACAATAACTTTATAAAGCGACGAGAATAGTTTTTGTGCGCAAAAAAACCCTAAATAACGACTTATATAGTGATGACCGATTTCAAAACACGGCCTCATGAAGCTTCGAAGCGTTATGAATCAGCGAATCGAATCATGATTCGGATTGCGTGTCAAACTGCTGAATCGACTCACTGATTCATAACGCTTCGAAGCTTCATGATGCAGTGTTTTGAAATCGGTCATCACTATATAAGTCGTTATTGTGCCAATGGAGGCCTTTCTGAGCCATCGGATTTCAACTAAAATATCTTCATTTGTGTTCCGAAGATGAACGGAGGTCTTACGGGTGTCGAACGACATGAGGGTAAGTTATTAATGACAGAATTTTCATTTTTGGGTGAACTAACCCTTTAAATTTAATGCCGACTTTTACTTTAAAGGACTCTTACACCAAGGACTAAAAATTATTTGAGAATAGTAAAATCCACACCACAACTATAGCGATAACGACACAGAGAAACGATATTGTTAGAATCACTTTCAGGGTGATATTTTTCCAGCTGATGAATGATAAAAACATTGAGATCCAATCCGAATCCAAGCATTTAAAGTGGCAGACGACAAAACATTCTGTTTATTATTAGCCCACACTGCAGTTATATTGTGCGTTGATGCGGACGCTAACATAGTGTCTACACCGGACGTGAACTGTGCGACGTGACCCGACAAAAGACAATAGAACCCATTTGTGACATGACAAATCCACGACAGTAGACCAATGTCTTGTTCTATTTATGACGTACCCCAAGCACTTGCGATACTTCTCATAGAGAGGACAAATGGATTTGCAACGGTCGCTTTGTCGCGTCCAGTGTAGACAGCAAAAAGTACACACGGTGTAATAAAGTTATTGTAATAGTTATTTTGGCATGTAACAGGCTGTTTACACAGAACGTACTTGACGGTCACCGTGATTTTGCCAAGTAAGACATGTTCCTGGATCAACATATTTTGTTGATCCTGGAGCAAAGTTCCTGTCAAAAAATTGTCCTAACCCTATCATTACCCCTAAACCTAACCCTACCCATAACTTATCCCTAAAACCAGAGGGAAATGACTAGCTGTGTTTCCATTACCCTTCAAATTGCGCATCTGGCGTACGTAAAATTCACATGATCATTCTTTAAAGATAGCACGGTATGTTTGGACAGAAGACGAGACAGTTCTTTATTAATCCTCTGGGGTACTTCGGGACAAAAATGACCCGAAGCGTTTTATATTTAAAAAAAAAAAAAATTTAGCTTCATCGGAATGGTCCGAAACTTGGTGACTTTATTGGTACTTGGTATATGAACACCCAAAACAAATTGGGGACAGGATTTGAAAAGTCTAAGTGGTCATAAAAAAAATAGTCACACTCAGGACCTTCGGGTCAAAAATGACCCCCATAGGAAATTAATGGGAAATTGGCAAAAATATGAAAATACTGAGTTTTTTTGTGCGTTCAATCTACAAATCAGCCAGGATGCAGAAAAAAAGGATCATCAAGAATGCGAAACAAGCGCAAAAAAACTCACACACACACACAAAAACACAATTAGCTTTTGGAATGGCACGCGTTCATTTGTGTGTGCGTGTGTTTTTGTGTGTATAAGTGTGTGTGTGAGTTTTTTTGTCTGTTTTGCACTCTTGATGTTTTAGAGATTTTCGGACCATTCTGATGAAGCTACGATTTTTAACATTTTTTTATAAAACGCAAGATCCACTATAGTGGTAAAAATGTGCTATTACGTGATAAAAATGCTCAATGTGTCCATCGGATGGCACCGATCTCATTTAAAAAATTGCTTTCACGAGGCCTAGGCTTGACTCTAAAATGAAATACAGCTTTAATAATAAAAAAAAAAAAAAAAAAATTATATATATATATATATATATATATATATTTTTTTTTTTATATTCAATGGGGAAAATGGGTCATAATTATTGCATAAATATTAATTATAAATCATAAAATGATCTCAAAACACCAAAAAAGAAAAGAAAAAATATTATTGAACAAAAATATATTTCATTGATTTTACTCAAATCTTTTTTATCTTAATCCCGCCCTCCGGGTCATTTTTGACCCGAAGGTCCTGAGTGTGACCCATAATGAAGTACCCCAGAGGGTTAAACTCATAAAAGACAAAAGAATGACATGAATACTGGATTCTAAACAACATAGAAATGCCACAATTGATCAAGACCTTGAAGCAGATGAGGGAGAAACACCCACAAACACCTCGTTCGCGAGCACTCCCAAGTATAAGGGGCTTTCTTTACATTAATGCTTGGATTACATTCCTAAATCTCCTTCGATTAAAAATAAGACGGCGGCTATTTACACTAAGTGCAAGGAGTAATAGATTCTATTTACACCATGTAAAAATAGCAGCAATTTCTTTGCAATAAGTGCAAATAGTAGTTAGATGCAATTTATACTTATAAATAGTGGCAGATACTATTTGCACCTCAGTGTTATTGTACATTAAATGGTATGCAATAATAACATTGAGTGAAAATTATTATAATTATTAAAATTATCAAAGGGGTGGGGGGTGGGTGAAACACTCAGTTTAATCAATTTCATGTCAATCTTGAGTACCTATAGAGTAGTATTGCATCCTTCATATTTACTAAAAGTCTTTAGTTTTATCATATTTATAAAAGATACGCTGCACCGAGTCTTTCCGAAAAAAAGCGAGCGGCTGGGGGCGTATCATGTGGGCGGAGCTAAAGAATGACGAGCGCGCAGCTATTGCGTTGAGAGCGTCTGAAAGCTGTGACATCCTTAAACGTTATCCTAAATAAACCATTGAGATCAATCAGATTTAGCCATACATATATGATCCAGAATTAGATCAAGAGGCTGAAATTGAACAGGAGACGCAGCAACGACGACTACAGCAGGACGTCTCAGTGGTATGTACTGTAACTGTAACTAACTTATATACTTGATTAGCAGCTTGTCATGCGCGAGTTTTACAACATTTGTGTGTTTACTCGTGCTTTATGAGGATATAATTTGGTTTATGGACTATTGTATGCGATTTAATGTTAGCAGTAGCAAGCGGAACGGTTTTGCACGTCAGACTAGTGCGTGTTTACATAGAAAAACAATGGAATAGTAGCGCATTTGAATGAACGAGTCGATAGCTAACAACACAAAGACATTTGAAGCAGTTTTACTCACCGCCTGCTTCCAACGCACGACCGTGAACCTTAATCGCTGGGATTGCTCCATCTTTCAGCATTAGACGAGCTACAAATCCAGCGTTGAACTGTACCTTGTTTATAAACCATTGTCTGCGAAATTCAGGGAACATACAAAAACACTTGCACAACTCTGTTGCTGCTCCGGAAAAACAAACTCCATCCACTGTCCCATTAACCCTGGGTTCTTTGGGAAGCTGTGCAGGGTTGTCTTGCCCTGACAACCAAAAACACACTTCTTAGGTGACATTGTTGATTTTGTGAAGTCCTGTGACCGCAGCGCGCAGGAGATGACTTCCCTAAAGCCGAGCAGAGCGCGTTAATGGGCGAGCGTTTGCTCTCTCGCTCTAGTCGCGCACGCGCCCTTCCAGGAGAAGAGCCTGTACGGCCCGTACAAGGACATCCCACCCTTGCTGACGTCAGATAGACCCATACTCTGAAAAAACTTTCCGAAACCGGAGGGAGTATTTTTGGCACAGAAATACTCCATCAAACGTCCAAATTATTTTGAAACTTTGTCCATGCATGGGAATCCAAGTCTTTAGCAGTGTAAAAAGCTGTAATGGAAACATTTCACATTTTCTAATCGAATTAATATCTGTTCTTTTTTCTTTCTCTCTGTGTGTGTGTGTATTATTCAAAGAGACAATATCTATCCCTCATTTCACCCCCGAGGGCGTGTCTGCTGTGACCAAGTGTGCTTTGCTGGCTCTGATCGGTTACTGGCTGCTGTTCTTCCTGCTGCGGGTCTCTGTGGCGCTTGTGAGGCGAGTGTTTTGGCTGATTAAAGCGGTTGTGGTGCTGTGGCTGTTTGTGCGGATCGTCAGTGACCCCATGGCCTCCTCTGAGGTCACCACAATGAGACTGACCCTACTAGTGCTCACCTGCGCTGTGTTCGGAGTCGCTACGAGCGGCGGAGGAGGAGGCGGAGGCAGTCTGGAGAACCGAATCAGCAGTCTGGAGGGTCGAGTCAAAGGGATGGAAAAGAAGAAAAGAGAGTGATGACGAGCAGCTCAAAACCAGTATACGGATACGGACTCATGATAACAGAAGGATGAGGACTCAGGGATGACATTCAGAGTGTTTTAGGTAACTTGAAGCATATGTCTGATCTTGCCAGTTCTCTCCTGCTTTGAATATATTTCATAATTCACTGGACCAGTGAGGCTACTCCCATGTAAAACAAGAAAACAAAACTCCATCAGACTCTGTGAATTTCATTAAAGCTATCCTTGAATGTTGCCTGTTGCTTTATGGTTGTCATTGCATGAATGCATTTATGTTCAATTCAGCTCAACTGCACAACAGTAACAATACAAAATCAACTGATTAAGGAAACACAGATATGCGAGGATGGCAATGGTTAGACGCTGTGTGACTGGACCTCATTTGTCACAGTATGGATAAACTGTATTAGATATATATTTGCATATAACTATCATATCTGAATAAATCATGCTAATTTGCCTATAAAGGCTATGGGAGACTTATTCCCACTATATGCACTGATACAGCAGCCTCAACAAGTATTTGAATACATACACCATGCTTACAATGTATTAATTTCATGAATTATATAGATACTACTAGATATACTACTTTCGAACTAACCTTTCTGAGCCGTTTTGTCATTATTTTGACAGATGAAAAGTCAGTTCTCCTCAAGTTCACAGGTGTAAACAATCACATTAACTATAGCAACATCATACGTTACCGTTTGTCAACCATAAGGCACATATTTTCAGCTCTATTATATTATTTTAGCATGTTAAACATAACGAACTTGAAATGTCTTAACCCTAAAAGGCAATGTAACACACAAGTTACATACTCCATTGTCTTGTTTACGGCATAAGAATGTTTTTTTTTTTTTTTTTTTTTTTTTATCAAATCCTTGTCATTTATCATAGCCTGGTCTGTCTTGAGTATGCTGGTCACATTTGTCTCAAGATATATATTCATCTTATTTTTTAGAAAGAAAAAAAAAGCAAAAGAAATGCTAATATTAATTGTGAACATCTTAATGTTGAAAAAGAAAATTAAGTTTTTTGCTCATGCTGTTATTTACCGCATTTTGAAAAATATGTAACTCCCAGTACACGTTGCCTGTTTAAGGTATAAAAAAAGGATTATCCACAGTATTGACAATGAATAGGGTTTCAAGTAAACTGGGCTCCCTCCCTGTACTGGTCATTGCATTATTGCGAATTCCGGGGAGTGAGGGGTCGGTGGTGGTGGGAGTGCCATCTTGTTCCAGGACCGTGGCTGACCCTTAGGGAAGACCCCCACTGTACACAGTCCCCCTTCTCAATTTGAGTAATAAAATGTGCAAATGTTAATATTCACAATTACGAGTTTGCTAACAAGATAAAACGGGAAATACACTTCTAATATAGAGAGACAATAAGGGTCTCAAAATATATAATTATTCTTCACTTTATATCTCCTTTCTGGTTTGAGTTTTATCATGGTATCCTAATAATGATATAAAATGTATCCAGTAGATGGCGCCACTCTTACATTAAGGGCAGCTGCGATAGATGATAGATAGATAGATAGATAGATAGATAGATAGATAGATAGATAGATAGATAGATAGATAGATAGATAGATAGATAGATAGATAGATAGATAGATAGATAGATAGATAGATAGATAGATAGATAGATAGATAGATAGATAGATAGATAGATAGATAGATAGATGAGACTGTCAAAAGCGCCACACGCTGGTGACCCCTGTTGGTCAGAAGTGTAAATGCAACAACATCAAAAATCAGTTAAAGGGTTAGTTCACCCAAAAATGAAAATAATGTCATTTATTGCTCACCCTCATGGCGTTCCTCACCCGTGGCCGTGAGACCTCCGTTCATCTTCGGAACACAAATGAAGATATTTTTGTTGAAATCAGGCCTGCATAGGCATCAATGTAATTTACACTCCCAAGATCCATTAATGTACTAAACACATATTTAAATCAGTCCATGTGAGTACAGGGATATAATAATAATATTATAAAGCGACGAGAATATTTTTCGTGCGCCAAAAAACCTCGAAATAACGACTTAGTGATAACCGATTTCAAAATATACTGCTTCATGAAGCTTCGGAGCGGAAACGAATCAGCGAGAATATAATATAATATAATATAATATAATATAATATAATAACATAAGTCGTTATTTAGTTTTTTTTTTGGCGCACGGAAAATATTCTCGTCGCTTTATAGTAATATTAATATTGAACCAGCTGTACTCCCATGGACTAATTTAAATATGTCTTAAACACATTATTTGATCTTGAGAGTGTAAATTACTAATCTTCTAATAAGATTAAATATGGTGTCTGTATAATATGTGTCCTTGTTACATTTTCAGGGACTGTTTTGTTTGTTCCATGGATGGATCAGCTAAACAGGCCATTACTATTAACTACTATCATTCCTTTAAATTATTCTAACGTCTAATTAAAACGTCTACAAATGTATCAAACTGAGAATCAATTCAGAGATCAGGTAAAAACCAGAGTCCTACACTTTTTCAATGGTTCGCTGGGGGTTTTATGGGTTGACAGAGTTCGCCCCCCAGCGGCGAACCATTTTTTTTTCTGAACCACTGATTCGAAACAAAAGATTGGTAAAGGGTTCGAAGCTTCATGAAGCAGTGATTCGAAAGTTCCCATCACTGCTGGATTCCCTGAATCTTTTTACAATATTATGCATGGAAGAGGGTGAAATTCATACATTCTTTGCAATGTTGCATTGAAAATTTTGATTTTCTTAAGAAATTTGGGACAAAGTGGTGAGCCATGACAATATAGATATATAGATATACATAGATAGATGATAGATAGACAGACATACAGATAGATGTTGGCAAAATTATAAACAGACAGAAAGATGATTATATGGCTGGATACATAGATGATAGACAGACACACATACAGATTATAGACAGACTGATAGATGGATGAATAGATAGACAGACACACAGACAGATAGATGATAGGCAGACAGATGATAGATGATAGACAGATAGATAAACAGACAGATGATTAGATGGCTAGATAGATAGATGATCGACAGGCACATACAGATTATAGTCAGACAGATAGATGGATGGATAGATGATAGACAGACAGATAGCTAGACAGACACACACACAGACAGATAGATGATAGACAGACAGATGATAGACAGATGATAAACAGACGGACAGATAGATGATAGACAGACAGATGATAGATAGAGACAGACAGACAGACAGATGATAGATAGATAGACAGACAGACAGACAGATGATAGATAGACAGACAGACAGATGATAGATAGATAGATAGATAGACAGACAGATGATCGATTGATGAGAGACAGACAGACAGACAGACAGACAGACAGACAGACAGATATAGACAGACTAACAGACAGATAGATGATAGACAGACAGACGGATGATAGATAGATAGACAGACAGACATATAGAGACAGACAGACAGATGATAGACAGACAGATAGAGACAGATGGACAGACAGACAGATGATAGATAGATGGATATATATCGACAGACAAATGATCGAATGATGAGACAGACGGACAGACAGATAGAGAGACAGATGAACAGACAGATAGATAGATGATAGACAGAGAGACAGACAGAGAGATGATAGACAGACGGACAGATGATAGACAGACAGATGATAGATAGATAGACAGAGATGATAGATAGAGACAGACAGACAGACAGAGACAGACAGATGATATACAGACATACAGATGATAGATAGATGGATATATATCGACAGACAGATGATCAATTGATGAGAGACAGACGGACAGACAGATAGAGAGACAGATGAACAGACAGATAGATGATAGACAGACAGATGATAGATAGACATAGATGATAGATAGACAGAGAGATGATAGATAGAGACAGACAGAGACAGACAGACAGATGATAGATAGATGGATAGATAGACAGACAGACAGATGATCGATTGATGAGAGACAGACGGACAGATAGAGAGACAGATGAACAGACAGATAAATAGATGATAGACAGACGGACAGATGATAGACAGATGATAGATAGATAGACAGACAGATGATCGATTGATGAGAGACAGACAGACAGACAGACAGACAGACAGACAGAGACAGACTAACAGACAGATAGATGATAGACAGACAGACAGACGGATGATAGATAGATAGACAGACAGACATATAGAGACAGACAGACGATAGACAGATAGATAGAGACAGATGGACAGACAGACAGATGATAGATAGATGGATATATATCGACAGACAAATGATCGAATGATGAGACAGACGGACAGACATATAGAGAGACAGATGAACAGACAGATAGATAGATGATAGACAGAGAGACAGACAGCGAGATGATAGACAGACGGACAGATGATAGACAGACATATGATAGATAGATAGACAGAGATGATAGATAGATAGAGACAGACAGACAGACAGAGACAGACAGATGATATACAGACACAGATGATAGATAGATGGATATATATCGACAGACAGATGATCAATTGATGAGAGACAGACGGACAGACAGATAGAGAGACAGATGAACAGACAGATAGATGATAGACAGACAGATGATAGATAGACATAGATGATAGATAGACAGAGAGATGATAGATAGAGACAGACAGAGACAGACAGACAGACAGATGATAGATAGATGGATAGATAGACAGACAGACAGATGATCGATTGATGAGAGACAGACGGACAGATAGAGAGACAGATGAACAGACAGATAAATAGATGATAGACAGACGGACAGATGATAGACAGATGATAGATAGATAGACAGAGAGATGATAGACAGATAGAGACAGACAGAGAGATGATAGACAGACGGACAGATGATAGATAGATAGACAGAGAGAGAGATGATCGATAGAGACAGACAGACAGACAGACAGAGACAGATAGATGATAGACAGACAGACAGATGATAGATAGATGGATATATATATCGACAGACAGATGATCGATTGATGAGAGACAGACGGACAGACAGATAGATGATAGACAGACAGATGATAGATAGATAGACAGAGATGATTGATAGATAGATAGAGACAGACAGAGACAGACAGATGATAGATAGATAGACAGACAGACAGATGATCGATTGATGAGAGACAGACGGACAGATAGAGAGAGATAAACAGATCAATAGATGATAGACAGAGAGATGGACAGACAGATGTTAGACAGACAGATAGACAGATGGATAGATAGACAGACAGATGATCGATTTATGAGAGACAGACGGACATATAGAGAGACATGAACAGACAGATAAATAGATGATAGACAGACGGAGAGATGTTAGACAGACAGATGATAGATAGATAGACAGAGAGATGATAGATAGATAGATAGAGACAGACAGAGAGATGATAGACATACAGACATATAGAGACAGACAGACAGATGATCGATTGATGAGAGACAGACGGACAGACAGATAGATGATAGACAGACAGATGATAGATAGATAGACAGAGATGATAGATAGACAGACAGATGATAGATAGATGGATAGATAGACAGATAGAGACAGACAGACAGACAGAGAGATGATAGACAGACAGACATATAGAGACAGACAGACAGATGATAGATAGATGGATATATATATATATATCGACAGACAGATGATCGATTGATGAGAGACAGACGGACAGACAGACAGACAGATAGATGATAGACAGACAGATGATAGATAGATAGACAGAGATGATAGATAGACAGACAGATGATAGATAGATAAATGGATAGATAGACAGACAGATGATCAATTGATGAGAGACAGACAGACAGATAGAGAGACAGATGAACAGACAGATAAATAGATGATAGACAGAGAGATGGACAGACAGATGATAGACAGACAGATTATAGATAGACAGAGATGATAGATAGATAGACAGAGAGATGATAGACAAATAGAAACAGACGGACAGACAGATAATAGACAGACAGACAGACAGATGATAGATGGATGGATAGACAGACAGATGATCGATTGATGAGAGACAGACGGACAGATAGAGAGAAAGATGAACAGACAGATAGAGAGACAGATGAACAGACAGATAGATAGATGATAGACAGACAGATGATAGACAGACAGATGATATATAGATAGATGGATAGATAGAAGACAGATGATCGATAGATGAGAGACAGACGGACAGATAGGCAGATAGAGAGACAGACAGACAGATAGATAGCGAGAGACAGATTAGGGTGGCCATTTCCATAAGACCTAAAAGGAGGACACTTTGCAGCATTTAGTGAAGCAAGAATAATTGCATTGTACTTTGTCCATCATATGGATGGTATCATGATACAGTGATTCTGCAATAGCCTACTCTATTCATTGCCAGACCATTATCTACTATATAACTTCAAGTAGATGTGTAAGAGGCAAAAAAGTGTTTGTTCACAGTATTTGTATTCATTCAAGACAAGGTTTCAAAAACTGACCACTGAGATGAACCTGTCTTGCAAAGTGCACAGTGCCTGAAAACATAACATTTCTAGACTTAGAAATAAAAGAAATACATAAATAAACACAAATAATCTGCCACAGTGCCAAATCCATGAAAAGCGTCTCTACTGCTTTTTGATATAAATTTGTGCTCTTTTGTCCATTCCGGATTAAGAGGTCTGACGTTTCAGCATGTTACCGTTATGATATGACACGTTGTGGAGGCTTGTTTACGTTTTTAAACCAATGATATATCAGATATTTATTTGACACCGCTTTCAGCCAATCATTTGTTTGACCAGAGATCTTACGGCATTAGACGCTATGCTGCTGCTTCCCAATAAAGATTCTAGAGCGGGTTTTTTTTTGTTGCAATTTTTAAGCGCAACTACAAAAAGGAGGACAAATGAGCTTGAGGCTGCGCCGAACGCCGGACAGGGGGCTTAAAATCCCCCTGGACATATGGCCCCCCTAAGACAGATAGATAGCGAGATGGATAAAAACTGTAGAGAAAAAAAAGTGCTGCCGATAGGAAGGAAATCTGAAATCAATGTCGTTGGATGGATCAAATAAACATGACTCCATTTTATTATTTTTCTGGATTACTTTTGTAGTTCACATTTTATGTACAAGTCACAAAACTGTGCGCGTAAATACAAAAATACATAAAACATACAAGAGTGAGATAAATAAATACAAAGACACCTTCAGCTCCATTCATGATAACTGTGTTACTAACTTTAAAGGCTATAGCATAACAGAGCAAAGAGCGGTGAAGGCTTTCACACAGTCCGTAATGAACGCACAGCTTTGATGAATGTGGCCCATCTGTTTCAAAGGGCTTTCTTTGCGATGCAAAACTCATTAGGGTTTTTTCCTCAGTTTGAATGACTAACTCAGACGCAACAGTCCGTTTAAAATATGCGGATGTGTTTTGTTGCAAACCAAATCATACTATAAATACGACGCATTACCCATAAGCCCCAGTCTACTGTGCATCCATATCCTTCATCATGTCAGAAAACATAAATGACACCGGGCCCACTAAGCAAAATTAGGCTGTATATGTTTCCAATAACTGCTCACACGTGTGTGTACATTTAGATGAGAAAGTCAGTGACATCCTGTGCTTATGAAGAGTTTCCTTATGAAGTAAGTCCACATGACATCTGTGCCTTTCACTGAACGATCTGTGGCATTTCACTCCAGGCTTTGGCCTTCTTCTTGGCGAGAGCCAGCCAGGGAGGCTCGTCCTGGGCCAGAGGTGCGGCGGAGGGGTTCACGCTTCTCTTCACGCTTTCCTTCTCCAGCATGGACGTGTTGGAGAGCTCGAGGGAGCAGCACACTGGTCATTCAAAAACAATGGAAAACAGCTCATATTATTCATCTTCCTTTATTACATCTCACCAAAGATGCTTTATATATGAATTGAACTCATAATGGATGAACTTTACACAGATTGAACCGAACTGAATCAACACTGAACTGATTGCTTTACAGTAGAATTGAATTCTGTTTGCATCACCGATCATTATTTTTCTGTTTATTGCTGTAAAGCTGCTTTGAAACAATCTGGAAATCTGTAAAGCGCTATATAAATAAAGCCCTGACACATAAAAGTAAGTATTGTGTGTGTAGTGTTTATATTAACCCTATAAAGCCTACTGTATCATATTTGATACACACATTTCTAAAACCTCTAAATTATAAACCTGATGCTAAAAAAGCAATGCCTTTTGCTGTAATTTTGCCCCGAGAGTGTTAATCGGAGTGGTTTAAGACCCTGGGACTTTTGTCGCACTTGAACCACGAATACACACAAAAAATTGACTGGATTCGAGGAGTTTTTATGAAAAAAAATTACGAATCCTTCCCTCATGGGTCAATTTGACCCCCTTATGCTGCGTTCACACCGAATATAAATTGAGCATCTGGAGCGAGTGATTTCCATGTTAAGTCAATGTAAAGACGCGTTGACATGCGCCTGGAGGTCCTGCGGCATGGCGCGATAGCCGCGTTTAGCGCGGTGCGATGGACACGATTCCGCTTCAAAGAGGCGAATTGAGTTTCTTGCGCGTGTGATTTTATTTGGTGCTTTTTGTGCATTCACGCGTTTGAAGCAAATTCGCGTCTGACGCCCGAGTTGAAAAATCTGAACTTTGGCGTCTGTTCGCGCCGCGTTAACCAATCAGGAGCCTGCTTGCTGCTGTCACGTGGTGAATTGACGTGATAAACGGGGGCAGGCCGGCTCGGAGTCACTCATTGAACATTGAGGAACGACTGATATTGGCAGTGAGCAGTCATACAGAGCTATTTCTCTTCAAACGTTTGCGCGAGTGGATTCAAAATGGTCAAGCGTCCAATTAGAAGCGATAGAAGCAAATTTGATGCTCAATTCGCATTCGGTGTGAACGCAGCATTAGGAATGAATGGAATGCGAGCAGGGGCGATTCAGCCCCCAGTGAGGGTATGAAAAAAAATGGTAACACTTTAGTTAAGGGTCCTATTCTCACTATTGACTAGTAGCTTATTAGTATGCATATTAGGATATTGGCTGTTTGTTATTACTTATAAAGCAGATATTAATGCCTTATTCTGCATGACCATATTGTACATCCCTTAATCATACAATGTAGACAGGTTTATAATCACTGAGGTCCCAAATGTGAGGTAGTTAGAGGGGTTCGGAAATTTAGATTTCCATGATCTACATATGTGCATTTTAAGATGTTCTGAACGCCAAAAAAATGTATAACAACAGCTTGAAAACCATGTCAGTGGGCAGATATGACTGATAAAGTTTTTCCATTTTCGTCAGTGAAGACAGTAAACATATGTTTAACTGACATATATATATACATTTTTTTTGAATAATTTTCGTAGACATGTTAATTTACTGATGACTACCAGGAAAGCTAGGTAACTAAATGTATTAAATGAATTCACAATATGCACACATTCATTAGGCTACTAATCTTATGCCTAATACAGGCTGAAAAAAAAACGGAGAATTATATTAATTATATTAATTTACAATATGCACACATTCATTACTATTAATCTTATGCCTAATCTGAAGAAAACGGATTTGTTAATATTTCTTGTTTGTTAAATGACATAGGCCTATTTCAAAATGGCGAAATTAGATTTGTCATTTGTTTAACATTTCTGGCTTAAAGAAGCAGCTGTCAAATATGAAATATTTAGTTTAGCTATTTACATATCTCGCACTTGACGTCGAGTCCTGCTGCTAAAATTTGTGCTCAGCCTCAGCAGATTCTGTGCGTACATAAAGGCCGCCTAACGTTACTCTGATTTGATTGGTTTTCACAAATATTTTGGCATTGACGAGCGGTGACAGACCAATGAGGCTCAGATCAACGCACACACCTCTGCTTCTAGAAAAAAATTGAAAAAATAATCACATGAAATTAAATAAGCTTTCAGGACAAAAAAACAAAAGTTTAATTTTAGGGCTTCGGGTCATTTGTTACAAAGTGCGAGGGAGTGATGAGGGTAAATCAGGTGTTTGAGGAACGTGTATTTGTTCATCTCTCAATCATCACGGTATTGCATTACATTATATGTTTTGCTTTGATCATAAAACGAAGCATTTAAATATTATCTTACTAAGACGTACCGTTGGGAGATATAGAGTGAAAACTGTTTATTATTTACAAAGATCTCATTGATTTATATTACAAGCTGTTAGAATTGCATCTTACTTTTTGGTCAAATAAATAATATCTGAAACAAATTGCACACTTTTGCTCCTCAAATATATCATACTGTATGAGTCATAAAAACCTGATGTATCAAATATGATACTCAACAAGAAAAAAACTAAAATGTTATGACTATTCACATGGTCAATTTATATGGTATTTTTAGACAGTTACAATAAATATCCACTAGGGGGCAGACATTTATCAATATTCTTCCCCCCTAAGCCTAAAACACAACCTCATGCTATTAAGAGATTAAAACCATATTTTGTGACATTACAGGTCGCTGCACATTTCAGACCCAACAGAACAAACCTAAATCCATAAAAGCTTTGCTATGTAAGGCCATGACAGCGACTGCTACAAATGGAGAGATTACCTTGTAAAGGTGAACATGGCTGTGCTAGTTGCTCTTTGGTAATTGGATTTGATAAACTGACCGGGGAATCCGGTCTTTTGTCATCCTCCTGAAAACAAGTGGATAAAATAGGAATAAGTGGAATAAATAGGAGTGAAAATACTGTTCAATACAAGCTCTATCGATTACATTTGTATCTGAAAAAATGAATTACCACAAAAAATGTGTTTGTATTTGTTTCCCTTCATTAAAACGTCACAGAGCACTGTATTTTCCCAAGCTGCAACATGTAAAGGTGACTATGATTATGTTGAAACACCTCTCCTTGAGAACTGGGCAAGATTGTACATGACACATTTGTTGATTATATGAAGCCGCAGCGCACACCTGTGAGGGCAGTTTCTCTGCTGGGTTCTCTGGGGAGTTCTCCATGAAGTTCTTCTGCTTCTGTCTGGCTAAAGAGATCCAGCTCGGAGACTCCATGCTACCGACAGATATTCTTCCCACAGCATCTGAATGTAAACATAAAATATGCACCGTCATATTATTTTATGATGCTTTTTTTTGCTGACATAAAATGGAAGTGAAAATGCTAAACAATACTATACAAACTCACTTTCCACGATCCCATCAAATCCTGATCAATGCAATAAAGTCATGCACTGTATTTATATTATTTATTTAAAGTTATTTAAGTTAAATGTATTGAAAATGTTTTAAGTTGTTATTACACATGTTTATTTAAATTTGTGCCTGCAAATAAATACCAAAAGAACACATTTTCTAAACTTAAAAAAAAATTTAATTTCAAAATATATTATTAAATATGAATTGCATGTAATTACTTTTATAATAATTAAAATAATTAGTATTTTTGTCATGTTTTCCAGTAAAAATACGTAAAATATCTAAATGATAAATTTACTTTAGTTGTAAAATTAAATCAAAATTAATGTATTTATTAATTTTAAAGTAAACAACACTATTTTAAATGTTTGTTAATAACTTTAGATTTAACAAAATTTTGAATTTCTTATAAATTACAAGATAAAGCATTTAATTTTTTTTAACTAAAGAAAAATTGATTTGGAAAACGTTTACGAACCAAAACTTTTGGAAGATTCTAAATATCTTGACTGGAAAAACACTGATAACACTGATTAATAAAGTGTTTTTTAGTGCATGTTTACATACAAGCAACTTTTTAAAGGAGACCCAATATTCAAAGTTCACTTTTACATGGTGTTTGAACATAAATGTGTACCCTATAATGTTAAAAATCCAACCACTTTTAATCCCTGTAAATCATAAGCAGTGTCACAGAATAAGCCGTTTGCGGATTCTATACAATGTGAGGTCATAATGCACAGGCCCCGCCCACGACTGCTGACGTACTCCGCCCTATTAGCATAGACCCCGCCCTAATTGAGCTGTACACAGTTCGCCATGTTTATCTCCTCGCTAGAGCATTTAACAGCAGCATTCAAGTAAGAAATGTATTCTTATTAAAGCTACTTAAGTTATTAAATTAAGAGCATGTTTAGCAATCTGTACTGTATATTACGCTGCTGTCTGTCATTTTAATACACAGATCTAATACACACACGCAATTTCTTTACTTCCTGTTTACGTTCACAGACATAACCGACTGCGTTTATTTGAACTTTGTGTGTTTTTGACATAACCTTGTGTGTATTTGACTGTTTAAGCGCAATAAGACGTGAAAGAGAACTTAGTTTAATACTCATGGGACGTTCCATCTGACATCCAGCTTTCTGTGCATGTGCTTCGGATGTGTGCGCTCAGAAAGCCATATCAGAAGTTGAGGGTGATATGGCTTTAAAACACATGCAGATAATAAACTTTCATGATGATGAAGTACTGAAGTACGTGAGTGTGACCGTGATGACGAGATGACATTCAAACAAAAACAGATGTTTTAGTTTGTAGTATCCAAGGCTCCGCCCCGTTCTGGAAAGCGGGGTTGGGAGCAGTCCCGGCACCCTCAAACGCAAGCAAAAGCACCCTCTGTTGATACTGTAATAATATATTCGGCAGATTTGCAAATTTGTGTCCGACCTCTGGAGAGCATCAAATGCATCTATTTACAGCGAGTTTTTGCAGCGGCGAGTAATGCAGCCAATCACAGATAGTTGTTGATCTCTCGAACGCGATCAGAATCTCACCGCTCAAAACAGCAGAGTTTTTATTCAGTGCTGAGTTAATGCAGGCTCGCGAAACCTCTTATTAACAAACAATGTCAAGACACGATGTAAGTAAGAGATTAATTGTTGAAAAATTCATTTTTATAACGGAACTTTGTGAGATTGTGATGAACTGACAAAGCATAATATAGTGTATTTTGGCTCACTTTCAAGGCTACAGGCTATAAAATTAGTTGAAGAAAACGAAGAGGACCAACAGCCAATTGCATGCTACAAAGTTTCGGAAGTGACATCTAAATATAAATCTAAATATAGAAATATCCTCCCGAGACCCAGAATAGAGGGTTTGCCTCTGTAGAGGACATTGTATTTTAGCGAATTTCTCTCACAACATACACAGTTTTAAGTCTGGATATTCTTATGAAATGAGAGACACTTATGAAAATATTATTAAACGTCTTTTTACATTACATGTTGTCCCAAAACACGTTAATATGCAAACTAGATAGTGTATAGGTGCGTTGCATAGAATGGGAATGGCATTTATGGCCATGTTTACACAGATATTGCATAAAGTAAAATGATGCCTATATTCAATTATTCTGTTATATATTTCATAACATTGAGAATCATCTTTATACAAAGTTTGGATAGAAAAAAAGCAAAAAATTGATTGGTGAATGAAAAAAATCCCATTGTTTTTGTCTATTCATGTCTTTTAATTTTCCTAATAAATGGATTCTGGTGTCCTTTACAGAGCAGAAGATATACAGCTCTGGAAAAAATTAAGAGACCACTGCAAAATTATCAGTTTCTCTGGTTTTACTATTTATAGGTATGTGTTTGGGTAAAATTAACATTTTTGTTTTATTCTATAAACTACTGACAACATTTTCCCCAAATTCCAAAGAAAAATATTGTCATTTAGAGCATTTATTTGCCGAAAACCACAACTGGTCAAAATAACAAAAAAGATTCAGTGTTGTCAGACCTCGAATAATGGAAAGAAAATAAGTTCATATTCATTTTCAAACAACACAATACTAATTTTTTAACTTAGGAAGAGTTCAGAAATCAATATTTGGTGGAATAACCCTGATTTTGAATCACAGCTTTCAAGCATCTCGGCATGCTCTCCACCAGTCTTTCACATTGATGTTTGGTGAATTTATGCCACTCCTGGTGCAAAAATTAATGCAGCTCGGCTTTGTTTGATGGCTTGTGACCATCCATCTTCCTCTTGATCACATTCCAGAGGTTTTCAATTGGGTTCAGGTCTGGAGATTGGGCTGGCCATAACAGGGTCTTGATCTGGTGGTCCTCCATCCACACCTTGATTGACCTGGCTGTGTGGCATGGAGCATTGTCCTGCTGGAAAAAACAATCCTCACTGTTGGGGAACATTGTCAGAGCAGATGGAAGCAAGTTTTCTTTCAGGACCACCTTGTACGTCGCTTGATTCATGCGTCCTTCACGAATACAAATCTGCCCGATTCCAGCCTTGCTGAAGCATCATCAGATCCTCACCAATTGAGCAAATTTCACAGTGGGTGCGAGACACTGTGGCTTGTAGGCCTCTCCAGGTCTCCGTCTAACCATTAGACGACCAGGTGTTGGACAAAGCTGAACAATTGGGCTCATCAGAGAAGATGACCTTACTCCAGTCCTCTACAGTCCAATCCTTATGGTCTCTTGCAAACCTCAGCCTGGCTCTTCTTTGCTTCTCATTGATGAAGAGCTTTGCACGACTTCAGCCTTGCCCCTAGGAGCCTGTTTCGAACCATCCTCGCCGTACACTTCACCCCAGCTGCGGTTTGCCATTCTTTTTGTAGGTCACTTGATGTTATACTACGGTTGTTGAGTGACATTCGAATGAGTTGGCGGTCATTCCGTTCAGTGGAGAGTCGTATTCGCCCTCTGCCGGTCTGTAGCTTTGTTGTCCCCAATGTCTGCTGCTTGACCTTGTTCTTATGAACCGCCGTCTTTGAAATTTTAAGGATGGAAGCAACCCGACGCTCACTGTATACCTCTGCCAGTAAAGCCAGAATTGAACCCTTCTCAAAACTTTCCTTTTCAATTCTTTTGTCATGGTCAATAGTTATTTTTCGATTCCAATTACTTTTGAGGTACTATTAGCACTGTTCTTTGCCATCCAGCTGGTTCTATTGCAAGATGATAGTGATGACCACAGCAGTGTTTTTTTATACTTTTCCTCATTAAATAAGATTTGGTCCAGGAGATCACCTAATCAGCACCTCATTCAGTAGAATTAGGTGTGCATGTGTTGGAATTAAACAGACACTGGAATGGAATGGCTGCCATACATGTAGAGATGCTGATTTAAGAAAAAATTGCGGTGGTCTCTTAATTTTTTCCAGAGCTGTAGCATATAACATAGGATTTTTATTATTTTTTTTAAATATAATTTTTTTTTTCTGCTCCAAACAACGTAATGACCTAAAAAAAAAAAAAACTACATTCGCAAAACCTGTTTTTCTGGTTCTCAGGAAGGTGACGTTAAAATAAAAGTAATGCATTTAAACAATGTAAAGGCAGACTAATAGATTAATAGGCAAACATTTGTAGCTAAATATTTTTGACTTTACAATTATTGGTAAAAGTAATGACTTGTAAATAAATAATCGTACATTTCTCACTGTACACTGCTACGGTGGAGCCGTTGCTTAGCCTATCTGCACTTTACTATCTAGCACCCTCAGTAATTTCAGAAGCACCCTCGGTGATTTGATTCTGTAAACGGGCGTGGTTGGGAGCAGCAACTCATTTGCATTTAAAGGGGATGTCTAATGCTATTTCAAGCATTGTGACTTATTTATAGGGGTGTGCCAAAAAATCGATTCACAGAAGAATCTAGATTCTCATTTGCAACGATTCAGAATCGATCCGAAATGTCCAAGAATCGATTTAATAAATTAATAAAATCAGCTGGCTGTTCGCCTCCATTTTGTAACTAGCCTATGCGCGACGTCCGGACATCACCACGCAGCCAGTTTTTGAACGCGAGCGGCAAATCACTAAAACAGAGAGGAAGCAAATATGGATGAGAGGGAGATCCAACCAGCCCCGTCTTCACTTAAAGCTAAAGTTTGGCGTCATGTCGGTTTTTACCGAATGCCTGGAAGCACTGCGCTGGACATGACACACACAGTGTGCAAGCTTTGCAAAATGAAGACCAAGTACTTCGGCAGCACAACAAATGCGCGGGCTCATATTAGGCATCACCCTGAGCTCAGCGACACGGAGCAGAGTCAGCCGCCAGCTGCAGACCAACGCACACTGGAGTGTTTCACGAAACTCCCAGCACTTTATTTTCATAACTTGTTATTCTTTAAGTTACTTTGTCTGACTGAGACATATATATATATTTTTGTCTTCACCGGTTGTGTTCTACATGATATTTGTGGTAAACTGCAACTTTCCTGGGAAATGCATCTATTTTCAACCATTTTGTATTTTGAAGAAGCACTTTATTTTTGTTCCAACTTATTTTATAGCTAGCTACTAATGAGTAGCAATTGAGAACCAGACAACTTTCCTGAGAATTGAACTTAATAAATGTGAAAAAGACACTTTAATGTCTTCGTTTGTCATTCTGTATAGCAAAGCAGATGAGAGTAGATCATGATCAGAAACCTGATTAGAAATCATTATGGATAAAATCGAATCGTTTTGAATCGAAAATCTTTTTGAATCGAAAATCGATTATGAATCGAATCGTGGCCTCAAGAATCGGAATCGAATTGAATCGTGAGATGGTAAAAGATTCCCACCCCTACTTATTTACACGGTTAAAGAGTTGGATTCTCATGCGAAACATGGTCAAAGTTTCAAAAAACGAGTTGGATGTACGACGGAGTATTTCTGTGCCAAATACACTCCTTCAGGATTCGTATAAGTTTCGGAACGTTTTTTCGAGTGTGGCCCTGTATGACGACATTGAGGGCGGAATTCCTTGTATGGGCACTTCCTGGATGAGCGCATGCACTCGCGCACACACACAAACACAGCCGGATCTGCCGCGAGTATTTTACACCTCACAAGGAATAACAGTCAATTTTATTACGGTTACTTTTCTTAAATAAGACTTCATTGATGACGTATACAGCCTTCAAAAGCGACCTCTAGAGGATGCAGCCTTCGACATGAGACGCAGCAAATGACGGATAGAGAAGCGATGGATCGTTGGTCTGATGGGTTGAAGGACTATCCAATTGCGTACAGAGTCATTTGAACTATGCCTGTTGATCACTCCTATTGTGCAGTAGAAAATACAGAGCAGACTCCCCAGACCAATGTTCAATCTTAAAATATTGAGCTTGGTCTGGTGATAGTTAGACAAAGAGCTGTCGGCAGCGCTGTCATTTTGTTTTTAGACCACGAAATCAACAATGTCACTAAAGAAGTGTTTCTGGTTGTGAGGGAAAGATAACCTTGTGCAGCTTCCCAAATTAACCCAGCGTTAAGGGATCAGTATGCAGTTTGTTTTTCAGAGCAACAGAGTTCTGCAAGTGTGTTTGTTTGTTCCCGGCATTTCGGTGCCAAATGTTTTATAAACAAGGCCCAGCTCGATGCTGGATTTGCAGAATATTTGAAACTGAAAGATGGAGCGGTCCAAGCGATAAAAGATCCCGGTCATGAGTAAAACTGCATCAAATGTCTGTGTTTTGTTGGCAATCGGCATGTAGGTGCATGCATATAATGTAAACAACACAAATGTATAGTGAATCAAAAGTTATCCAGGGATAATGCCATGATGTATTGTGTGTGTGTGTGTGTTTGTGTGCTTGTGACTCTTTAGCTCCGCCCACTGCATGCCGCCACAAGCTCGGCTGTTTTTTGGAAAGAATCGGAACAGCGTATCTGTCTTTTATAAATCTGATAAAGCTAAAGACTCTCTGGAGATATGAAGGATGCAATATTACTCTATAGGTACTCAAGATTAACATGATCTTAATATGTATCCTTTAAAGATATTTTAGGTTTTTCCTTCCACTCAAAAATGGGTATTTACAACATGGTATAATAAACGATCTGTGAGGTATTTTGATCTGAAACTTCACAGACACATTCTGGGGACATCTGAGACTTATATTACATCTTGTAAAAAGGGGAATAATAGGTCCACTTTAAGAATGGAGGTACCTGGGATTTTCCTGGCTGACATCACAGTGTCAACTAGCAGATCAGGCTTCTTTGGCAAGGCTTCAGGCTTCTTCCTAACATTCTGGTCATGATCTGGTGTCTCCTGCGCCCCTGAAGACTCTGTTTGCGTCTGGGTCCAAGGTGATTCTACATCTAAAATATACCGATGCAGAACGGGAGTCTTTCTCAAGCGCACGCCAAATGGGTTCTCTGGGCTTGTCTCTTCTTGAACATGGATCAGGGGAAGTGTTGGGGAACTCTGAGTTCCGGCTGGTTTGGGTTGTTCTTCTTTTACGGGAGTAAAGAGTTCAGTTGTTTGGGGAGATGAAGCACTAGTCTTTAGAGTCTCTGGTAGCATTAGCGAGATGGTCTGCTCTTGGGTGACTCCAGAAGCCAATGACCTTTGCCACGCAGGGGCAATGGTGAAGCGTGGTCGACCCTCAGCGTTGCTTGTGGGTTCTCTCGTAGGCGACTCAACAACTAGCTGATCTTGCTGCTCAGAAACAACCTCAAGTTTTTCTGAAGACACTTCCTGAGGCTCACTAGACACATCTGGCTCACTGGGCTCAGCTTCGTCTTCCTGCTCTACAGGAGACATTGATGCACTAGAGAATTGAGAATGGAGAATTGGACTCTCGAGCACAGGAGACACCGTAGAAAGGAGCTCGACAAGTGTCTCTGGTGGGGGTTCAGAGGCTTCTGCGGTCTCTGTTGTGCTCCAGACATCATCTCTGACTGTCTGATCAGATTCAGGAATGTTCTCCTCATTGATTTCCGCTGATTCTCTTTCGTCACCTGAAGGCTCTAGAGAACCTGTCTGACCCCCAGCTTCTTCAGGTTCAACATCATTCGTAGAGCCCTCGGTTTTCTCAGGTTCTACCACAGCCAATTCATCATCTTTCTCAACATCATCTCCACCATCTTTGGTTTCTCTCTCCAATTCAGCTTCTTCCTCATCTTCGTCTCTTTCTTTTGGCGATTCAAACAACTCTTCGTCCTCATTGGCACTCTCTGCCTTGTCTACTTGTTTCTCAACATGAGGCACTGCAGCAGACTCTTCACCAGTAAATTCTGGCACCTCTAGCAGCTCCTCTTCTTCTGTGGTCTGCTCTGAGATCTCTTCTGAATCCACAGATGATTCTGAAAGCGAGTCAGGCAGAGGAGCCTGTTCCTCTGTGGTCACTGTAGGGTTGGAGGGATCAGGAAGGTTATTGTTGTCTTCTTCCTCAAGCTGAGCAACCACGCTCAGCCTGTTTATGTCTTTCACCTACAAAAAACAAGCACAAGAGTTCAAATTAAATTAATATGTGGGTCAATGACATGATCAATGCATCAAAAATACATAAATTCAATTCATACATAACTGACTTGAACATATAATTTCAGTCAACTTTAATATTTTTTTTGCAAATAAAGTAAAAAAAAAAAAAAAATGTCAGGATGAAACAACTGCCCAGTGCTATTTTAGCGTTTATTTAAGTTTTATCATAGTTTTATTCATATTTTGAATTAGCTTTAATTTTTTATATTTATATATATATATATATATATATATATATATATATATATATATATATATATATATATATATATATATATATATATATATATATATATATATATATATATATATATATATATATATATATATATATATATATATATATATATATATATATATTTCTTTTTATATTCAATTAACAGAATTAATTTAATTGAAATTAATGATAACACTGCAACTGCCTAAAAAAAAGGTGAAATTCCTATGGAGCAGTTTGGCACAATCTTTTAATATTAAAAAAGCTATATTATTTTGTATAATATATTATACTATATTATTAATAATACTGAATTAAAATGTATAATAAATAAAAATAATTTGATTAAGAAATAAAACTTCTTAGAACTGTGAGTTAAAAAAGATTTGAAAAACATTTGTTTCCTAAATCAAAGTGATTTGGTGCAAAGAACATGCACGAAAAAAATAAAAACATAACATAAAACAGGAAATGATATCATAGAGATGACCCCTACAGACATACATGACTGTGTGTGAAGGTCAGCAAGTCTCTTAAAATATCAAATCATTTGACCATTTTAAGAAGAGGCAAACTTAGCTCTGGTCAAAATTTCAAAAACCTTAAGATTTATGAATACTTTTTTTTTTTTTTGAAAATGATGATTAAGATATGTACGCTCACATCTATTTAAGATGTTAATTACAATTTTACAGTGATACATTTAAAAGTTTCTTGAAAATAGTATAAAAGTTTTTTCAAAACCATATAAATCCAACATGAATACAAAGAGCAAATTTGTAGGAACTTGGCACGTGATTTAAACTAGATATTTTAAATATTCTTATTTAACCATTATTCCAACTAAGCTGCAGATGCATGATGGGATATCTCATTGCTATCAATGGATATCTCAAATGTCAATGAATGTGCTGTACCTCACTCTGAAGAACCATGTTCTCATGCTCCAGAGCTAGTCCTGACGCAAGAGGGCTCTTTAGGGAGCTCAACACTTCCTCCAGCAATGACCCCTGCTCCTCAGGAACGACCTCACATCCTGTGTCCAACAGGAAGTCATCAGCCTGCAGATCAAGTGTTACTGGACTCTCCCAGGAGGACTCTGGGAGCTCAGACTTGGGGACGTAATCTTCGCCAGGAACATGTTCCTCTCCTTCAGAGACGTCTCCAGCTGAGATGGAGGATGTTGGAGAGGTTTTGTGACACTGGTCGGAGTCAGTCACTTCCTCATCCTCCTGTCCGGAAGCACAGGACTCGTGGTCTGAATCATTAACCTGTTCTCCGGGCAAATCTAGACCAATTTGAACAACAGAAGAACAATTATTGGTAACACTTTACAATAAGTTTCATTGGTTAACATTAGTAAACTACATTAGTTAACATGAACTTATTATGAACTGCACTTATAAAGCATTTATGTATCTTTGTTAATGTTAATTTCAATATTTACTAATGCATTATTCAAATTGTTTTTTTTTTTTGCTGCTTAATATTTTTGTGTAATATTTTGGAAAAATGTGAAAATTCTTCCTTGATGAATATAAAGTTCAAAAGAACAACATTTCTTGTAACATTATGTCTTAGACAATGTCAGTAAAGACATTTACACTATATTGCCAAAAGTTTTGGGACACCTGCCTTTACATGCACATGGACTTTAATGACATCCCATTCTTAATCCGTAGGGTTTAATATGGAGTTGGCCCATCCTTTGCAGTTATAACAGCTTCAACTCTTCTGGGAAGGCTTTCCACAAGGTTTAGGAGTGTGTTTATGGGAATTTTTGACCATTATTCTAGAAGCGCATTTATGAGGTCAGGCACTGATGTTGGATGAGAAGGCCTGGCTCGCAGTCTCTGCTCTAATACATCCCAAAGGTGTTCTCTCGGGTTGAGGTCAGGACTCTGTGCAGGCCAGTCAAGTTCCTCCACACCAAACTCACTCATCCATGTCTTTATAGCCCTTGCTTTGTGCACAGGTGCGCAGTCATGTTGGAACAGAAAGGGGCCATTCCCAAACTGTTCCCACAAAGTTGGGAGCATGAAATTGTCCAAAATGTCTTGGTATGCTGAAGCATTAAGAGTTCTTTTCACTGGAACTAAAGGGCCAAGCCCAACCCCTGAAAATCAACCCCACACCATAATCCACCCTCCACCAAACTTTACACTTGGCACAATGCAGTCAGTCAGGTACCTCCTGGCAACAGCCAAACCCTGACTCGTCCATCGGATTGCCAGACAGAGAAGCATGATTCATTACTCCAGAGAACACGTCTCCACTGCTCTAGAGTTGCGTGGAGGCGTGCTTTACACTAGGGCTGGACCAGAATATTTGAATATTCGTTTGATGGGTTGGTATTCGATGTTCAATTTTGGGATTCGAATATTCGTTTTTTTTCGCGCACACCTGGCATCCCCCTCGAAACGGTTATCATTTCACACTATGAAATCTGGCGAAATACGATGCTCTTTTTTTTTTCTTTGCAATTATCTTAAACCCAAGCCGTTTTTAATAGGATGGACAGTTGAATAGGAACCCAACCTCGATATCAGGGTTTTTCCTACATTGAAAATGTTTTCGGCGGCCATGAAGCTCTCTACACACTGTTCTTGAGCTAATCTGAAGGCCACACAAAGTTTGGAGGTCTGCAGATATTGACTTGATTTCTCCTCTTTCATGAATGGACTTTTTGCACAGGTGGCAACCTCTCACGGTACCACGCTTGAATTCACTGAGCTCCTGAGAGCCACCCATTCTTTCACAAATGTTTGTAGAAGCGTCTGCATGCCTAGTGCTTGATTTTATACACCTGTGGCCATGGAAGTGATTGGAACACCTGAATTCAATGATTTGGAGGGGGGTCCCAATACTTTTGGCAATATAGTGTATAATTTTTTCTTTTTCCCCAAAATTTGAATAATCTCAGTATCCACAGAAATATGAAGCAGCACTACTGTCGTCAACATCGATAATAATATGAAATGTTTTTTGAGCAGCAAATCAGCATATTAAAATGATTTCTGACGGATCACGTGACACTGAAGACTGGAGTAATGATGCTGAAAATTCAGCTTTGATCACAGGAATAAATTGAAAGCAGTTATTTTAAATGATAATAATATTTCACAATAATACTGTTTTTACTGTATTTTAAATTAAATAAATACAGCCTTGCTGAGCAGGCATACCTTCATGTTCTTCTTCTCCAATCCTTGTAACCATCCGTAGTTTGTCCTCTGTGTCTCTGAGCAGCACTCTTTCTCTCAGGTCTCTCCTCTTGACCAGCACTTGCCGCTAAACACGAAGAAGCACACTCAGTTCAACCGCTAACCACAAACTGATGAGAGAATTTTGCTTTTTGGATGAGCTATTCTTTTAATGTTCAAAAAGACATCTGAATAAAACATCACTAACAGATTGTAAGCCTGATTTGATGAGCCACCATAGATAAAGAAAGAGTATGAATGGTTAATGTGAAGAATCTTACGCTGACAGGTTTTCTCTTGGCACAAGCGTTGGCTTTGACGGCGATGCGGTGACGGGCAGCTGAGCTGTCTAAGCAGGACACAGAGCTGGCGGGCAGACTGAAGTCAACGGGGGCGATGGACCCCTGAGGGGTGGCGGGTCTCGAAGAAGCTTCATAAGACATCTTTATATGATAGAGGGGGACAAAGAGGACAGATATTAATATGTTTAAATTACAGTAACACTCCACAACTGATTTGATGTATCATTCATTTACAACTTTTTATACAAAACAATAGTTCTTTCAAACCACTTCCCACCAAACCCTCCATATGTGGCTTACAATTTTAAATAGATGGTCGTTTTCAAAGTATTTCCTTCTATCCCTTAACCGCCAGCAAACCATAGAGTGGCATCATGATAGCAGAGCCAATTCTTGTGCAAGGTCACTCATGCATACAGCATTACCATAATAAAAAACAGATACCGCAGCCACCATCACCACAACCGACTCATCATGACCAATTATGATGATTGTCCTCAGCTATTTCCTCTCCGAAAGAAACGTAAACAAAAGCTTCTCCAGCAGAAACAACTGTAGGTTATGTTGGCAATGTTGCGAGTCCTTACCACTGTATTTTTTCCCCTTTGAAGACCAGTGTTATTTTAGTATCAATAGCTATGCTTCCATCCACCTATTTTTATGCACATTTTGGGATATTGCATAATAAAAAAACGTTGGATGGAAACGCCAAGATGCACATAAATTCTAAAAGTGCACATAAAAAAACCTGCTCTAAATTGAGGTGGATAATTTTTTTAATCCATTAAGAAATTAGACTACAATGGTAACACATTTACAGAATAAATCCCTCGATGCACAACAAAAAAACTCAGAGCATGTGATTGGATACCTGGACTAACCAGCAGATCAGTTTCATTGCACAGGATCTCAAATGTTGTTTTAGTTGCTCTGAAACGCCTGAGCTAAAGTCTGTCATCAGAATGATTTGGTATGATTCCCTCCCAGAAGCGCCTCACACGATTGCGTTCACAAACATCAGGCCTCCAAACGCAAGATAACATGACAGCGTTTATTGCAAGTCATTTATGATGTATGCAAAAAGAACCACAGTTGCTTCCCTGATTGCAGCGACTTCCACTTTTATTACAGATAATTAGTGCCAATTGCCTAGGAAGAGATGATTGAACACATGGGATGGAAATGCTGCATTATTTGTAAATGTTTTATAGGTTATTCCATTTTTGTGCACACGTTTATATATTATTTTTATGAATCTTATTTATTTATTAGGATTAACCCCTTGAGATGTACCATCTCGTTTTCCCAACATGTAATGTAACACAATCACGATGTAGTAAATAATTAGTAAATAATAATTAGTTTTTATTTTTATATTTTGTATTCATTTTAATTTTAGTTATTTTGTTGTGTGTCATTTTTACTAGGTCTAATATGTCTATATATATTTTACTAGGTTTAATATGTCTATATATTTTATTTCAGTTTTAGTATGAGTTAAACATCAAGTTAAACTTAGGGGCCATTTATACAACAGTTTTCAATTTAAAAACTAAAACGTTTTATGTGTTTTGGCCATTCATTTACACAGCAGCAGTGTTTCGGGGGACTGAAAACGCAGACTTTTCAAAACATAATACCGTTATCATCTCCATGTAAAATTACAAAAACGTGGATTTGTAAAAACGTAATATGTGCTTGCGTATTACGTGTTCAGTCTATAGACACGTAGTGTTTCTTTACAAAGTTATATTGCCAACTACTGGCCTGGCATGAATAATACCACATTTTTAATAGTTTTTGCGGATCTGTGTGAACAGGAATCATTTTGACAACGTTGTCATGAGGAAAACGGGAAAAGGGAAAGGGAAAACTTTTCAGTTTTTAGTACATTGTTGTCGTGTAAACATACCCTGAATGAAAAGGAGAAATGTTTCCTTAGCAACTAGATAAAATTAAGTTTAAGTAAAAAAAAAAAGTTTTAGTTAACTACAATAACCTGGTTGAAGACTCTGATCCGCAATTCTCCGTTTGAAGGAAGGTTTCATGCATATTTTCATACTGTTCAAAGCTACTCTAAAACCAGCACCCGTGTTCGTCTGCTATCGGTGCCTGCTATAGTAAAATATAACTTAAATATTCTTTATAAGACTTAAAAATGAGAGCATCAACATTTAAGTTAACACTATTGCAGGTGGAAAAACATGGACTGACGTGCTGTTCCCGTGTAGTATGTTAGGAACGGTGTGAATGAGCTCTGTCAGACAGCAGTGTGTTTGTGCAGTGCTCGGGTCCAGCTTGGCAGCCGTTTTGACCCAGATTGCTGGAATATCCCATTTCCAGCAGACAGCCAGGCTGCGAGGGTGAACCGCTGGAATGCTTTTCAGACCACACGCCTTCTTCACTCGTAACCCCGGCATGGACAGGAAGGACTCAACAATGCTGTGAACTTTTAGTAGTGATCGACTAATTAGGGTGTTTAATGTCAATGCTGATACGATATCTAGAGAGCTGGGTGCCAATAAATGCAAAATTTTCATCCATTTTTCACCCATTTTAATTCACTTGAAAACTTGAAAATAGAAACAGTTTATTATCCATAACAGAGAAAAGCACGACAGTTTTTTTTATAGTGACATCTTAGGCTTCCCATCCTGCATTGCTCTTAAGCTCTTCAATGGTATTTGTGAGCTGCACTTAGAGCTCTAGCTAAAGTGATGTCCACTACTGTTCAAAAGTTTGGGGTCAGTAAGAGATTTTTTAAAGAAAATAATGCTTTTATTCAGCAACAATGCATTAAATTGATTTAAAGTGACATTTATAAAGTTAATATTTATAAAACATTAACAAAACATCTCTATTTCAAATAAATGCTGTTTTTAAACTTTCTATTAATAAAAGATTCTTTAAAAAAAATTTATTATGGTTTCCACAAAAATATTAAGCAGCACAACTGTTTTCAGCCTTGATAATAAGAAATGCTTCTTCAGCAGCATACTAGCATATTAGAATGATTTCTGAAGGATCATGTGACACTGAAGACTGGAGTAATGATGCTGAAAATTCAGTTTTGCATGCAGCCTTGGTGAGCATAAAATACTTTTTTCAAAAACATTTTAAAATATAGCTGCAAGCAGACATTATTGGGGCCAAACACAAATAACACGATAAGTCATGCCAACATGGCTGGGAGCATCAGACCAACTGTAACAACGAGCATTTAAAAACAGAAAAATCTTAAATACAGTCACTAGTAATTTGATTGAACGGTTTATCACTCTTGACCAATAGTTGGCTATGTCACTGTGACCAAATTAATGTGCTGTGGTCAGTGTGAGGGGACAAGTTAAATTCATTTGAAAACTTGAAAATAGAAACAGTTTATTATCCATGACAGAGAAAAGCACTATAGTTTTTTACTGGCCTGGCAATCGTTTGGCACAGCCTCAGAGTCATTTTGGAATCATGCCTCAAATTTGTTGCTGCGGCATACGAAAATGGTTTTGTCTATAAACACGAAATCCATAACTTTTTGTCGGCACAGTCTGAAGATGATCTGACTCAAATTTGGTGAAAATTGAACAAACGGTGTAGGAGGAGTTTGAAAACGGACAGGAAGTTCGGCCGACTATGACAAAATTGGTCAAAATCTATGTTTTCAGCATGACTCAAAGAATGTACTGAGACCATTACAATAGGCTAATTTAATCAAAAGTTATTTGCATTTTTGGAATGCTATAATACATGCTATTTAATTATAAATTGACCACAAGGTAGCACTGCCCCGAAACGTTTTGAGTTTCGTAACGATACGCCAATGCATTTGTAAAATATTTTCATAATTTGGCCAAACCGTTCAGATGTTATAAGCAAAAAAAGCCATTTTCATATTTTCTGACCACCGAAACTGTGCAGGCAGCCTCAAGTCATGCTTGTCATAACACACACCAAGTTTGGGCAGAATTTGCTAAAGGGTAAAGTCTCATGTCCATTACAATAGGCTAATTTAATCAAAAATTATGAGCATTTTTGGAATGCTATAATAAATGCTATTTCATTATAAATTGACCACAAGGTAGAGTGCCCCAAAACTTTTTGAGTTTCGTAACGATACGCCAATGCATTCGTAAAATATTTTCGTAATTTATCAAACCGTTCAGAAGTTATCAGCAAAAAAAGCAATTTTTCATATTTCCTGATCACTAGGTGGCACTGCGCCGAAACTGTGCATGTAGCCTCAGGTCATGGTTGTCATAACACACACAAATTCTGGTCAGAATTTGCTAAAGGGTAAAGTCTCATGTCCATTTTGGCAGACAATTTGTTTAATTAGTTTGCACGTTATTCGAGAACGGTTTGACGAATTTACTTGAATTCCAAAACTTTTTGTCTGCATGGTCTGAAGATGATCTGGTTAAATTTTCGTAAAAATTGGAGAAACGGTCTAGGAGGAGTTAGAAAAAGTAGTTTTTTTCCCGGACAATTCAAATTTAATTGGAAAATTGCTATGGTGACAGTTCAGGGTCACTGTTCCCAAATTTCATAACTTTCCTGCAAGTCATAGACTTCAAGAGCAGAAGAAACAGAATAATAATAATAATAAGAAGAATGCCAGTGATTACAATAGGTGTCCCTTGGTCCCTAAAAATCTTACTGGCCCCAAACTTTTGAACTGCACATATATACTTTATATACAGTAACATGCATCAGCAGACCTTATAGCTGGCAAAATTAATTCCCATTTAGAAAGAATATCCAACAGTATTACATTTCCCAAAACCCAATTTCGCAAAACAGCCTCTGGTCCAGCTCAAAGCATTGCATAACACAAACACATGACAGCTATTTTAAGCCCTGGCAACAAGACAAATCCAAAAGTGCATGTTTTTCAGTGGTTTAAGATTGTTTTGGGTCAGTCTTGGATAGTTGCTGGTGTTGTGCGTGAGACGCGTGTGCATTGAATCGTAGAAATGCCCTTTCAATGCACAGACTGAACACTTGTTTCACATTTATTTGAAATTCAAATGTAACTTACTAGTGGATACAAGCAGTCTCCTGTCAACTGCCTTTGACTGTGAAAGCACTTGTTCTGAATACACGTCAGTGTCTGTAAATACCGCTGATTACACAACACTTACACAAGTTCTACACTATCCAAACTAGCCAAAACAACAGCGGATAAGCACATTCCCAGGGTAAGTATGGCTCTCTTCAGTGCTGGACTTTATGGGCACATTCCAAACATGTCAAGAGTCTGAATCCACACTCAATTCAAATCTCACCCGCAAACAAATAATAATAACACAAAAAATACTGCGCTATTGACTTTAGACCAGGTTTTTGTTGGTCAATGGCGCAGTCGTTTTCAGTTCATCAAAATAGCAATGCACCAACAACATGCCTGAACACACCTGGTTTTCAGACCAGCACGCACATGGGCGAACAGATGGGCGCGAGTGCATTTGCCATTTAAACAACGTGGCGTTGGACATGAAAACGATAACTGTGTTGGGCTGAAATTGGCAAAAAACACTTGTGTCGCATTACGCCAGGAGTATGATAGGGCCCTATCACTCCAGATAGGGGTGATTCAGGTTATATATTTAATATTTTCTTATGAATATTTTGATTCCATTTTATTCCATATTTGTATTCCTGTGTAAAGCACTTTGAATTGCCATTGTGTATGAAATGTGCCATATAAATAAACTTGCCTGGCCTATGTGGACAGTCAATGCATGACACCACCATTCAAAACATATCATTGTGCTTAAAGAGTTAGTTCACCCAAAAATGAACAGTCTCTCATCATTTACTCACCCTCATGTCGCTGACGCTAGACGTAGGCGGAAATACCGCCCCAAGCGAACGGGCGAGGACTAATACATACGCCCTTTACCACAAACACTCCATCGTCAACTTCAATATCGTCCGACATCGTTGTTTTACCTTTTTTTGCTAAAGGACGTTTGTATTAGTCTTCACATGTGCGCATTGTAAACAAGGGTGGCGGTACTTCCGCCTACGTCTAACGCGACCTTTGATTACATAATCACTGGCGCATGCAGAGAGCACAAGATGAGCAATTTAGGTTAAAAAGTATATACATTTAAAAAAAAATTTTTTTTTTAAATAACTGATCGTTTTGCTAGATAAAACCCTATTCCTTGTCTGGGATCGTGCAGAGCCACTAAAGCCCTTCAAAGCCCTTTGAAACTGCATTGATTTGAACCTTCAACATTTTGGTTGCCATTAATGTTTTCCTCAAAAAAACTTTATTTCTTTTCGACTGAAGAAAGAAAGACATGAACATCTTGGATGAGATGGGGGTGAGTAAAATATTTTGCAGTGAACGATACTCGGTTACTTAACATAACCTCGGTTCTCTCTAGAGAGGGAACGAGTATTGCGTAAGTTCCTTACGCATCGGGAAAGTTTTCTTTCTTCGAGATTACTGAAAAACCCAAAATTATCCTTAATTTTGTAATATTGTCAACGCAGTGCGGCAGCCTGGCAGACCATAGCAGGCTATTCCAGCGTGCTATTGGCTGCTCTGCTGGCAACTGCAGCAGCCTATCGGTGAGCCCGCGTGACGTGGCGATCATTTCGTGGCTTCATTTGCCTACAGGTGGGGCGTGGCCATGTGTATATAAGCGGGGCTCACAGGCTGCATATTCGGTTTTCGTAGTTCTGAAGCGTAAAAGCCCACGGGGCGCACGGCAAGGAACGCAATACTCGTTCCCTCTCTAGAGAGAACCGAGGTTACGTTAAGTAACCGAGTATCGTTCTCTTACGAGAGGTTCTCTCATATTGCGTAAGTTCCTTACGCATCGGGAACATATTGTCAACGCCGTGCGCGCCTCGCATACCGCACATGTTTCCCGGGGAACCGGGGAAAAAACACTGCTCGGGCAGGGTGGCCGGTAAGGAAACGGGCCACCGTATATACGGATACTTCATTTGAACTGACGGGTGGTTACGACGGGTGGTTACAACACCCTGTCCCATGAATGAGGGAACGGCACCTGCCGGCCTCCTTCAAATTCACCACACCTTGTCTCATGAATGAGGGAACGGCAACGCCGGTCGCCTTCAAATTCACAATATCTTGTTATATGAGTGAGGTAACGGCACCGCCGGTCACCTTCAAACTCACAACAGCTTGTCTCGTAAATGAGGGAACGCCACCGCCGGTCTCCTACAAATTCACATAAGCCTAGTACCGAACTTACTACCAGTATGTGAGCTATGTCTGCGCAGAATCACTGGGCAGAACCAACAGCCCTATTGAACTGATAACATTTTCGCCTGTAAGGCAGGAACTTCCAGATTGTAAAATCTCACGAACGTAGACGGGGAGGCCCAGCCTGCCGCCATACAGATATCGTGGATGGAAATCCCTCTGGCCCAAGCCAACGAAGAGGCCATGCCTCTAGTGGAGTGTGCTCTGACACCTAGCGGGCACTGCAGGTGTTTGGAAGCGTATGCTGTTGCAATCGCGTCCACTATCCACCTGGACAGGGTCTGTTTCGAGGAGGCGAGACCTTTAGTGCGCCCACCAAACGAAACAAATAGCTGCTCAGAACGCCTGAAGGCGGCGGAGCGTGTGACATAAACCCTCAATGCCCTGACAGGGCAGAGGACATTGCCACCGTCCCCCTCGTCGGATGCTGGCAGAGACGAGAGGGAGATAATCTGCGCCCTGAAGGGAGTGCCGATCGCTTTGGGGACATAACCATGCCTCGGTCTGAGAATGACCTTGGAGTCATTAGGACCGAACTCCATACACGTCGGGCTCACTGAGAGCGCGTGTAGATCCCCCACGCGTTTTACTGAAGCCAGAGCTATCAGGAACGCGGTTTTGAGCGAAAGGAACCTCGGTTCCACGGTTTCAAGCGGTTCGAAGGGATGAGCCTTCAAGGCCTCTAGGACCAAGGCCAGATCCCATATAGGAACCGATGGGGGCCGCGGGGTATTCATCCGTCTGGCTCCTCTGAGGAAACGGATGATGAGCTCGTTCCTTCCTAGCGTGCTGCCCAGCGTCGTCTGAGCGAACGCTGCTATAGCCGCTACATACACTTTGAGCGTGGAAGGGGCCCTGCCCAGTTCCAAAAGCTCCTGGAGGAAGGAGAGCACCCGCTGGACCCCACATTGCTGTGGATCCAAACCCTTGCAAACACACCACTCAGTAAACACCGACCACTTAGAACTATATAACCGCCTCGTCGAGGGGGCTCTAGAGTGTGAGATTGTGTTCATAACCCCTTCGGGCAGGTCAACGGATATCCGTTGGTCACCCATACATGCAGAGACCATCGCTCTGGATGGGGATGCCAAACTGACCCTCCGGCTTGAGAGAGGAGGTCTGCTCTCAGCGGAACTGGCCACGGGGGTGAGTGCAACAGCTTCACCAGCTCTGGGTACCAAATCTGGTTCTCCCAGCGCGGCGCTACAAGGAGCACCGGGTGGCGCGTCTCCCTGATTTTCGCTATAACCTGGGGCAATAGGGAAATCGGCGGGAAAGCATACAGCGGGAGGCTGGGCCAAGGCTGGGACAGCGCATCCTCGCTTTTGGATAGAAACTTCGGGCAGCGGGCGTTTTCTCTTGTTGCAAAGAGGTCGAGCTCCGCTCTGCCGAACAGGCGCCATACCAGCTGGACTGTCTGGTTGTGCAAGGACCATTCGCCTGGGAGAATGAGGCCCCTGGACAGCTTGTCCGGGCCCACGTTGAGTTGGCCCGGTACGTGCGCGGCCCTTAGTAAGCGCAGCGAGCTGTGTGCCCACGTGAGCAGGCGCTCTGTCAGATTGCCCAGACAACTGGATCTGACACCGTTCTGCCGGTTCACGTAGGATACCACCGTGGGTTCGAGCGTTTAACCAGCGTTGTAGCGGGCGCATGCGCATTAGGCCCAGCTGGAGCACTGCTGCAAAAACTTTGAGAGGTGCGATTTTGCCCGGCTGGAGGTACGCAGCCATGCGTCGGACTCGACGCGCGTGTTGGGGTGACAGGCGGGCTGACATTGCCACTGTGTCCAGATTCAAGCCCAGAAATGAGGTTGATTGCGTGGGCACCAATGAGTTCTTGGTCCAATTGACCGTGAGCCCCAGGCTGTCCAAATGGCTGAGCAGCACTGTCCTGTGGGCGAGGAGCTCGGCCTCTGACTGTGCCAGGATGAGCCAATCGTCCAGATAATTCAAAACTCGCATACCCTGTCTTCTCAGGGGAGCGAGGGCCGCGTCCATGCACTTCGTAAATATACGGGGTGCTAGTGACAGGCCGAATGGCAGGACGGTGTATTGATAAGCCTAGCCGTCAAAGGCGAATCGTAAGAATGGCCTGTGACGCGGCGTTATCCTGATTTGAAAGTATGCGTCTTTCAAGTCTAGGGAAATTAGCCTCTAGTCTCTCGGGCGAATATGCGCGAGGATCTGCTTGGTCGTGAACATCTTGAACGATCTTTTCATAAGAGCTTTGTTCAGACGCCTCAGATCCAGAATCGGTCTTAGCGACCCATCCCTTTTCGGAACGAGAAAGTATCGGCTGTAAAAGCCTGACTCGCTCATAGAATGGGGAACCGGTTCTATAGCCCCTTTGCACAGCAGTGTGGCTATCTCCGCTCGAAGTAGATGTGCTACTTCCTCGCTCACTCTCGTCTCCGTACGCGCACAGAAGCGCGGAGGGCGGCGAGCGAACTGCAGAGTGTAGCCGTGCTTCACTGTTCTCAGCACCCATTCTGATACACCTGGAATGTCGCCGCGCTGTATGTCTGATACACGCCGCGCTTCGCGGGTTCGATGGCCTGTATAGGAGGGGCGGGCGCAGTGCGCGCGCTCTCTGTGCTGTGGGCCAGCCGATCGCTCGCGATGGCTGGCCACCCTACACACTGTAACTCTACCGCTTCGAGCGGGGAGTGGCTTGTGTGCGGCCCTACACTCGTCGTTTCGGCCACCTTGGGCGGAGAACAAATGGTGTGTGGCGGGGGCAGAATGTTCGCGAAAATGTGTGAGCGCGTTTGAGCGGGCACAACTCTTACGCGTGGAACATGACCGGTTAAGGGTGGCTGTGTGACAGCGCGTGTGGTGATTAGGCGTGGGCGCAAATAAGCGGACACGTGACCTAACTCTAGCACTCGAGCGGCCGGTGGCCGCTTTATGTGAGTGAGAGACACGGGATTTGTGGTGCTTGGGTGCAGGGGTGAACACAGACAAGTGGGCACGTTTACTGCATTTGAAACACATACGGCGTGAGCCGTGCAACCAGGAAAAATGCAACTTTGTGAATTCTCTGGTTCGCCGTAAAAACAGTGTTTGTAGACAGACGAGAGGGCAGTTTTGCCGGCTCGTTGGCTGCGTGAGAGCCATCTGCAGCAGCCACAGGAGTGGGGGCTGACAGGAAGAAGAGTTTTGACGGTAGTCCGGCCACGGCGGGACTTAACCGTCGCTTCCCCACTCTGCTAGGAGGACTTTGGAGGGGCTTCAGTTGGAAACAGGCGAGCGGGCGAGTTCGCCGGCTCGTTGGCTGCGTGGAAAACATCTGCAGTAGCCACAGGAGTGGGGACTGACAGGAAAACAGAGTTTTAACGGTGGTCCGGCCGCAGCGGGACTTAACCGTCTTTTCTCTCCTTATGTATAGACGCCCAAAAATACTCGAGCACCACGTGGTGCGAGTTAGCTTTCTGTATGTAAGAAAAGCTGGCCGCGAGCCCGGGGAAGCGGACAGTAAAACATTTTTATCTGCCGCGAGAGCTGGGCTCGAACTCGGGTCTCCGGCGTTTCAGCCGCTGATTTTGCCACTGTACCGGGAGGGACACATTAGTGTTCAGTTAGCGCGAGCATACGGCAGTACGTCCTCGTGCTTGTTGGCAGTCGTGCGTGCATAAAAGACAGGCTCGTTACTGCAATAGTAATATTTCCAGCCGACGGAACTGGAGAGGGGGCTGAGAAATGTTAGAGAATGTCGGTTCGTCCGGCCACAGCGGGACGAAAACACCCTCTGTTAATTTCCCGGTGAGTGTGGCGCGCGCGCGCGCTGAACGTGTTCGTGACCGTGCGCACTCTCATTCCTTGTGAACGGCGCAATCTGCGCGGTCCAACAGGGGGAAGTGCGGGTTCGTTGGAGAGCATATGTCAGCGTCATGTGTCATGTGTTGTAACGTAAAGAGAGCTGCAGGACCATCCCTTGTAAGCGGCGCATTAGCGCGGCATGAACAGAGGGGGGAGGAGGCTCGCTCCGAGGCCGTTCATTCCTACCATCCCTTGTAAGCGGCGCGGCATGAACAGAGGGGGAGGAGGCTCGCTCCGAGACCGTTCATTTCTACCATCCCTTGTAAGCAGCGCGGCTTGAACAGAGGGGGAGGAGGCTCGCTCCGAGACCGTTCATTCCTACCATCCCTTGTGAGCGGCGCGGTGGCGCGTCTTGAACAGAGGGGGAGGAGGCTCGCTCCGAGACCGTTCATTCCTACCATCCCTTGTAAGCGGCGCGGCTTGAACAGAGGGGGGGGAACAGCGGAGTGATGTCGTCATAAAACTGCTCGAGTCGAGCCCGCAGGGTCGACATAGAGAGTTCCTCGCACTCGGGGCATTCGCCCGCGAGGAGTGCGGCGGCGGCGTGGTCACGGCCCAGACAGAGAGCGCAGACACATGGCGGTCTCTGGTGCTGAGCTGCACGTGGCACGAGCCGCAGGTGGAACGAGGCGTTTTGATAAAAACGCTCGTGCTCTTTTATGAAACATGTGACTCCACGCGAGAACACGTGCAATGAAAGGATATAATGCTGCCGGATAGCAGAGTAGGCACGGAAGGCTGAAGGTGGCGAGATGCAGCCGGCTTCTTCAGGCGCTGTCCTAAGCTTGCTGTGCTGCGCGGTCAACGGCGGCGGGTCCCAGATCCAGCGATGCGAAGAGCTTCGCTGAAGAACAGAAAATCGAATATGCAGCCTGTGAGCCCCGCTTATATACACGTGGCCACGCCCCACCTGTAGGCAAATGAAGCCAGGTGGGCGCGAAGCGCCCTCATTGGTCGCCACGTCACGCGGGCTCACCGATAGGCTGCTGCAGTTGCCAGCAGAGCAGCCAATAGCACACTGGAATAGACTGCTATGGTCTGCCAGGCTGCCGCACTGCGTTGACAATATTACAAAATTAAGGATAATTTTGGTTTTTTCAGTAATCTCGAAGAAAGAAAACTTTCCCGATGCGTAAGGAACTTACGCAATACGAGAGAACCTCTTGTAAGAGAACTAATCCTTTAAGTGATTCATGTGTGCTGAACGTGTCACCTGATCATCTTCACTGTCTGATGCCTCCATGCTCAAGGAACTCTGGGTCAAATCCACCGACTGCAAAGATAAAGAGACATTAAAATCATTTCCTGTTTAATGTTTGACATAAACCATGTTTTCCTTAATAAATGACTTAGAAAAAATATTTGATAATTAATCAATATCACAGCAATATACTTGTCTGATATACAGTTTTACTGGTTTTTGATAGTCTGGACTAAAATATTTCCATTGCAACTGATCAAACATCACTCCCAACCACATTAGATTTTCTAAATTAAAGATCAGCTTTGGTCTCTGCTGGGCTGCGGTTCAGGGAAAGTGAGGACAGGGACTGTGTACATCTCTGAAGAGATTTCAGGGGAGGCAGGTATAGCGAGGGGAATGTCACTGCACCTAATCCTGTTACAGAACTCAGCAGGGAGCTTCCTGTCTTTTCAATCATGCCCAGTGATGTCTGAGGCTCTTACACGCTTTTCACAGAGCCAAAAATACCCAGCGCATGCAGAACACGTTCATCACAGTGTGTCTCATTGCTTGACTTTCTATATGGTTCTGCTCAGTGATGAAAGTAAAACTTGGTTATGAAAAAATCTGGAACTTTTTGCCTATATGGGTATTTAAGTAACCAGTACTGACAGCAAATAAGTCCCCGTATCCTGCTCATTTACAAGTTCATAATTTTATTTTGGGGGTCTGCTAGAACACGTACATGCGTTGAATTTCATAAACACATTATTTTTCTCATACTAGTCTTTGCTGCAGCACCTCTTTTCACCCTCTGCCTGAAACAGTCTGTTTTAGTTCTCTTTAAAGCCCCTTTCAGGAAAGCCCAGTCTGCTCTGATTGGTCAGCTGGCCCAGAATGTTGTAACCATAGACTGACAAAAAATACGAACGTAGTGTTCGTGATGTCACCCATAGGTTTCTGAAGAGCATTTTTGAAGCCTAAAGTGGGCGGAGCTGGCCGAGAACTATGCAAACTCACCCCCCTCACAGGTGTCATGAAGGAAAAAATAAGCTATATAGACCACTTTTTGTACCAGGATATAAACATATAAACATTTTCTGCTGTAAAGTTGGGCATTTTAACATGGGGAAGATACAGATTTGACTCAATTTTGGAGCCTGTCTCTAGCAGCCAGTCAATGAATTGCAGTTTAAATCACTTCCATGTTGGGTTCAAAGAGAGACCGCGGGAGGTTGCCGCTTGTTTGTAACTGATCAACTGCTTAGAGTGCGTTGGAAATGTAATGTCCACGTAAAGTCCATTATTATGTTTCAGCTGTAAAAAGTATTATATCTATGGTAATTAAGACGTCGCCATTGGAAGTCAATTGAATGTTTTGTCCTTGCAGTGAAGAAATAGCATATGCTCGACATCAATCACTCGTCCAACTGTTGCCAAAGTAGCCAATAGGGGACGTAGCAAAGTCACAGAAATAGAGGGTATGCATTGACGTCACTTTCCCACCGGAACACGACCCCTCAGCCAGGACTGAGTGCAAGAAAAGTGGCTGCATGACTGGATTTAGTAGTGGAAAACAAGTAAAATAAACGATTAACAGTTTAAACTGTTTAAAAGATTGGACTCGATAGTGTTCCTTACAACTTACCAAAGATCCAGTGATCCATGGATATTGACATGAAGCCAGGAATCGTGTTTCCTGATATTTATATGAGCCTGATTTCGATACATAAATATTTACCACTGTCACTCATCACAATTTCGAGAGTGAATCCTGCATGTATTTGCAGATGGGCCTATTTGTTAAAGCGTGTATGTGGCTGCTTGTCAAGAAGGAATAAAACAAGTTTTAATCAAATTGAATATATAATATACAATATATAGCGCTGCCTTTATAATTACTAAAAGCTGTCACTCCTTCAATGAACACGATCTCACAAAGTTCCGTTATATTAATCAGTGAAGCTGACGGCACAATGAATCTCTTATTTACATAATGTCTATACTTTGTTAGAGGATTTGCACGCATGAACAAACACTTGAGCAGTGAGTGGATTCTAATTTCAACACCTGTGATTGGCCATTGCGTTCAAGAAATCAACAGACATGTCTATGATTGGCTACATTACCACGCTCTCTTTGGCGTGGACTTTGTGCTTTGTAACTTTGAAGATTGTTTACATGCACAAACAACAATATTACACACTAAAGCCAGGCTCAGACTACAGGGGTTTGAGGCCAGTTTATGCCCAATTTGGCCCTCCCGACATTGTGTCCATGGCATCGGTCTGTTTCCAATGTTCGGCCCAGATTATCTGGTAATGCGAGGCATTTACAGATGAAATCTTAAATCTCCTGATCTGCTCGCGGACACATCAAGGCCACCCTGACAATATCAAACATGTTTGATATTTAGGATTTTAGGATGATTACGTCAGAACGTCTTCCACAATAGCCAATGAGAGACAAGTCTACAAGGAGACGGAAGTGACGGAACTTTTGAAATGGCGACCGCAAAACAAGAAGCAGCCAACAACACGACTTCCTTTTATAATGTCTCCTAATATAATGTCTACAGCAAGTTGCCTCGCCCATAATCCATTTTGCTTATAACTTTCCCCTTCCCCCGTGAGATCACGTGAGGTGCTAAATCTGGCATGATAATCTCTTGTAGTGTGTGCAGGTTTGATATTTGAAAGAAGAAAATCTGTAGCTAAATGATAAGATTCTCCTCATGTGCGTGAGGCAACCAGATTTCACAATTGGTTAAGATTTATAAACTCCTGTAGTCTGAGCCTGGCTTAAAGGAAAGGTAAAATAAAAAGAAGCATAATAGGTGTGGTTTTCATCACCAGGAATCAACATTTCTTTTCACATAAAAAGCCCTACAAACTATGAAAACATACTTTCAAAACTTACTCCCCAATGGAAAAAAGGAGCATTTATTGAAACCAGTCATTCATGGTGAGCTAATAAGAAGGAAGTAGGATAGATATTTTTATTTTAAAACACCAGTACAACTAATGATAAGAGTAAAACGTGTCTGTCAAGCCTACAGTGCTGTTTTCTGCAGATCCTTCTGAAGGATCTCAACATTAGAAACGACTGACTGAAGTTTATTTTTAACAAGGTTCCTGATCACTTGTTTGTGTGACACATTTCAGCGGTTTGTGCATTTCACAAATCAAAGCTATATCAGTGCTACATAATTTGCGGAAAACGGATACGAGATGGTGAATCTAGCGAGGAGTACCGCGTGAAGAGGTGTGGCCAGCACTGGGCTGCAGGGAAGACCATCATCTTCAGAAAGAGCGCCCGCGTCCTCTGCTTTCCTCCCACAGAGGAGTAACGGCGGCGAACCCAGACAAATCGCATGCTTTAGATGAAGCAACAGACAGGACAGAACGTGAACTATCAAGATTAATCCCACTATACTACTTCTACCTGGTATATTGTAATGTGTTGACATAAGACTGAGTATAAACTACTGTTTAAAAGTTTGGGCTTTTTAAGTTTTTTTAATTGAAATTAAAGGGATAGTTCATCCAAAACATTTAATTCTGTCTTCATTTACTCACCCTCAAAGTTGTCCCAAACCTGTATGAATTTCTTTGTTCTGCTGAACACAAAAAATATATTTTGAAGAATATTGGTAGGGGAAAGTTAATGGGGTCCATCAACTGTTTAGTTACAAACATTCTTCAAAATATCTTCTTTTGTGTTCAGCAGAACAAAGAAATTCATACAAGTTTGGAACAACATATTAAAGGGTGAGTAAATGATGACAGAATTTTCATTTTTGGCTGAACTATCCCTTTAATACTATTATTTAGCAATGATGCATTAAATTGATCAAAAGATACAGTAAAGACATTTATAATGTTACAAAATATTTCTATTTCAAATTAAAACTGTTCTTTTGAACTTTCTATTCATCAAATTATTTTCAAATAGAAAACAAGTTGTTTTAAATTGTTATAATATTTCACATTTTTACTGTTTTTACTGTATTTTTGTTCAAATAAGTGAAGCCTTGGTGCACAATAAATCTTACCGACCCCAAACTTTTGAACAGTAGTGTTTGATGAAATGTTTTTTGTCTGAACTGTCCTTTAATAATAATAAAAATCAAGCCTAAAAGCCAGTCAGAGCATTAAAACACCTCTGATAAATTCATTCGGCCTAGTCTCAGCTATTCTCAGATGATCTGCTTCTTTCAAACAGTGGGTGAAATGTTGATTCCTCTCTTAATGGACTGGTAACTTTCATTGCTGAGCTGCTCTCATGTCTGGCTCAATGACAAAGTGCCTAGTATCCGGAATGTCTACGGGTAATACGCGAACCGCATTAAAGGATCACGCCACTTTTTTTGAAAAAAAGCACTTTTTTCAACTCCCCTAGAATTAAACAGTTAAGTTTTACTGTTTTCGGTATCACTTTTAGCATAGCTTAGCATAGATCATTGAATCTAATTAGACCGTTAGCATAACGCTCAAAAATGACCAAAGAGTTTCAATATTATTTTCTATTTAAAACTTGACTCTTCTGTAGTTACATTGTGTACTAAGACCGACGGAAACTGAAAAGTTGCGATTTTCTAGGCCAATATGGCTAGGAACTATACTCTCTTATACTCTGCGTAGTAATCAAGGAACTTTGTGCCGTACCATGGGTGCAGTGGCGCAATGATATTACGCAGCGCCTCAAAAAAAATAGGCTAACTTCCGTCAACATAACCAACGTGACAACCTGCTTGCACAGGGAGCGTGCTGGGGACTATTTTGTCCCAAGTTCCTTGATTACTACTCAGGAATGAGAGTATAGTTCCTAGCCATGTCGGCCTACAAAATCGCAACTTTTCATTTTCCGTCGGTCTAAGTACACGATGTAACTACAGAAGAGTCAAGTTTTAAATAGGAAAAATATCGAAACTCTTTGGTAATTTTTTTGAGCGAGATGCTAACGGTCTAATCAGATTCAATGATCTATGCTAAGCTATGCTAAAAGTGCTACCGCAAGACCTGGAAATCAGCTGAATGGATTCGAAAACAGTAAAACTCAACTGATTAACTATTTTCAAAAATAGTAGCGTGTTCCTTTAAGAAGGCTACACTAAGTAGCATTTAATCAATGCCAAGACACAGACGCATATTTCAAATGCTGATACATTAATGATCATGTAAATACACTTAAGGTTTATAGACGAAGTGAACATCACGTACACATTTGTAAGGCATTTTGTAGCTCACATTTGTTTGGTCTTGTTTTTATTCTCTTTAAGTGACATTGACGATGTTCCCTGCAGCCTAGATTGGGCTGGTGGCAAAATGTCAACAGTGAAAATCTCATACTCTGTCTTGAGGCTTAAACTTGCTAATTTTATATCAAATTCCAGTTGATTGCCATCACTAATACTCATTAAAGAAAGAGGACAGGAAAGAGAATATACTTATACACTCCCTCTGAACACACATATGCCACTTTCCACAAAAAGGGTGCAAAATAAAGCCTTAAAGTCACCATGAAATCCAAATGGACAAATCATACTTTTTGATGGAATATTGCGCCGTTATTATAAATGATTTATCCGTGCACATCATATTAAATTGTCCTCAATCTTTAATCCAAAAAAAAAACCTGTCACTCACATCAGATCCACCAATAGCAAACCACAACCATTCAATCAACTTCCCATGGACAAAATCAAGTCCCGCCCTACATTTGTTTGAGAAGTTCCTTCACTCTGATATACGTCACTGTTATGTACTCAGAGGATATGGTGCACTGTTGTTGTTTTTTTACTTTCACTTTCTCCGCTATCAACTCTCAGGGCGGTGCTATTGGCTGGTAATGCTGTAAGTCATCATTACGGCGCTGACACCTGAATGGGAATGAAAAGACAATTCCAGCAGCTTCAGTTTAATTCCGACTTATAGGTTTAATCGTTTTTAGTCTTTTTTTTTTTTACTTCAAATTATCTGTTTTTCCCCCTTTATTTAACCCTCTGGGGGTCTTCGGTCATTTCTGACCCTAACTTTTTTTTTTTTTTAAATGTTAAAAATCGTAGCTTCATTAGAAACTTGGTGACTTTATTGGTACTTGGTATATGAACACCCCAAAAATTGGGGACAGGATTTGAAAAGTCTAAGTGGTTGTAAAAAAAATAGTCACACTCAGGGTCTTCGGGTCAAAAATTACCCCCATAGGAAATTAATGGGAAATTGGCAAAAATATGAAAATACAGAGTTTTTTTGTGCATTCAATCTACAAATCAGCCAGGATGCAGAAAAAAGGACTCAACTCAACAGTGAAGAGGTGAATCTCTAAAACATCAAGAGTGCAAAACAGACAAAAAAAACCTCACACACACACACAAAAACACAATAAGCTTTTGGAATGGCACGCATTAATTTGTGTGTGCGTGTGTTTTTGTGTGTATAAGTGTGTGCGTGTGTGTGAGAGTTTTTTTTGTCTGTTTTGCACTCTTGATGTTTTAGAGATTCACCCCTTCACTGTTGAGTCCTTTTTTTCTGCATCCTGGCTGATTTGTAGATTGTATGCACAAAAAAGCTAATTTCCCATTCATTTCCTATGGGGGTCATTTTTGACCCGAAGGTCCTGAATGTGACTATTTTTTTTAAGACCACTTAGACTTTTTAAATCCTGTCCACACATTTTTTGGGTGTTCATATACCAAGTACCAATAAAGTCACCAAGTTTCGGACCATTCCGATGAAGCTACGATATTTTGCATTTTTTTATAAAACGCAAGATCCACTATAGTGGTAAAAATGTGCTATTGGGTGATAAAAATGCTCAATGTGTCCACCGGATGGCACCGATCTCATTTAAAAAATTGCTTTCATGAGGCCTAGGCTTGACTCTAAAATGAAATACAGCTTTAATAAAAAAAATAAAAATAAAAAATAATAATAATAATAATAAATAAATAAATATATATATATATATATATATACATACATTTTTTATTATATTCATTGGGAAAAAATGGGTCATAATTATTGCTTAAATATTAATTTTTAATCATAAAATGATCTCAAAACACCAAAAAAGAAAAGAAAAAATATTATTGAACAAAAATATATTTCATTGATTTTACTCAAATCTTTTTTTTATCCTAATTCCGCCCTCTACGTCATTTTTGACCCGAAGGCCCTGAGTGTGACCCATAAATGAAGAACCCCAGAGGGTTAATTTACTCTGGAGTATGGAATTTGGAATACTATATAAACCCTGATTTTTGTGATTTTTCAATTTTATAACAAACATTTACTTTTAATTGTTGGATACAGTCAAAAGACCTCTCAGGGTAGGACAGGACAATATATTTTGATATTGACAGGTCGTACTATAGCCTAGTAATTGCTGTACTAATATATAAATGTACTATTAAAAAAAAAAGTCATCCCGTCTCATATTTTTTGTACATGTTCCCCCAAGAAACTGCGTTTGCTCAGAAAGAAAATGTTTTTTGAGCGAACACAAAGATTCTCATGGGAACACAAAGCATTGACATAAAAGTTTTCCACCCATCTCATATGTTCTTCATCACTAAGTCCCTTTAGGGGCTCTGTACTACAGAATTATGCATCTTGTGCTTTTAAAAAATGATGTTGTATACTTGGACAGAGAAACTAGAGTGCTTAATTTCCAGGTGGATGAAGAAAACGTCTCAGCATTCTAAGGTAATTTAAGATGATTGACATTACAGAGTTTACCAGTATTTTGGTACTAATGTTTGGATGGTATCTTGCCGTTAAAAAGACAGAATGCTGTCAATCTGGTAAATTTACAGTAATTTACTGTGTGAAAGAGGCTAATGATAAGAAAAATTAATTTTAATGCCGTCCTGGATGGCGGCGGAGGATTATATGTTTGTTCAGAGAATTTGACCGTGGATTGTTTTGTAAACGAGGCACGGTGTAATGGAGAGTTCACAAAGAAACTTTTGTTGCCAGATGAAGCTGTATTGGATCTGACAGCAGCTACATCGCAAACCGTAAGTAAACCATTCCATAATGCTATGTCTGTAAATTACGGTTTTATATGGATAATGTTTTCAAAACACTCATGTGCAATAGTTAGTGGGTGTTGACACTGTTTCCCATGCAATGATGTTAGCCAATCATAACAGTCACCATTTACTGACACACCTTAAAGGAGCCGCCCCATAAAAACAGATAATTTCAGACTGAGGGTCAGAATGAGGGTTGAAAATGTTTTTCCACATATATATTAGTTTTTTGTGCAAAAAAACTTTATAAACATTACAAGTGAACCTCAAAGAACATATTAAAATAATGAAGAAATCCATGTCACGACCCCTTTAAATCAATAAATCACAACAGGCCTACAATTCATATATGAATAAATCATAGCAGCCTCTGAATACCTGTAAATATTTCACTTTCCCGTGAATGCTGTCTTGGGACACACCCAGACCCTCATGTGTCTCTGATGAGGGCGAATCAGAAACGAAGACACTATCATGTGACATGGCTTTGTTTCCCAAGCTGATCTTGGATCTTTGAATGAAAGATAAATGTCATTGGTAATGTTTAGTACTTTATAGCATGTGATGAAAATAGAAAGTAACACGAATAACAGAAATACAGTACAGTAATAACTTCATTCCCTCACCCTTGGTCATTGTCGCTGTTAGCAGGGCTGATAGTTGGCTCTGAGGTGTTGACATCATCACTCGACTGACTGGCCTTCAAGTCACTATCACCCGGTGGAGCAGGACTTTCCTTCCTCTTTTTCTTCACAAAAAAATTCTTGAATGTCTGGAATTTGGACTTCTTTTTCCCTGGAGTGAAAACAAAACAGAAACATATTTAAATGAGTGCCACTAAAGGAATCTCATAGGAGAATCTTGACTTTTGAGAGGCTTGCAAACAGCGAACACCGAACATATGCTGTCAATTAGTCTATGTTCACTTATCTAAACAAAACAAGTTCAACTGGCAGACAAATCATGTTTACTGGCCCTCAAGTCTTGGAAATTATATATACAGCATGTTCAAACAATCACGTTGTAATTTATGACACAAATACCACTTGTAACTGGGTCAAGCAAGTAAAGTGAGGAGTCTGACTGCAGATTGTTTCTGTATATCTGACAGCAGATTGTTTCTGATTTGTTGGCTGTGGTTATGCTCCCTTAAAAGGTTCAATGCATCCATTAAAATGTGTTTACATGATACCTATTTAACAAACTGTCATTGTAGACCTCTAAATATTCCCTCTTGGGTGCTTATATAACACAGTTTGCCAATAAAGTATTATTGAAATGACTGTAAAATGTATCCACTGTTACCTTTGTTTGTTAATAGGTCGTGAGGTTTAATGTTGGATTATTTTAAACAAAAATACACAACTGAGCTCCAGTAGTTAACCATTTAGTGTTAAATCATGGAATTTCTGAGTTATTCAATGATGCAGTTCAGTTGAATAAAAAAAAAAAAATGTTTTCATCATCAATATCTATATGTAGAAAATGTACGGATTAAAACACCAGGTTAAACAGGAATGTGTCTCCCTCGTCTACTAGTGATCTGATCGACCAAACCGCATCTTAATACCAGGTGTAAACAGGGCATTAGAAGCCTGTCCGAAATCAGTTATGTGATGTTCATCTGGCGCAAATGCTGCCAGCAAAGTCATTGCCATTAGGCAGCGACGCAACAAGTCAGCTGCCTAAGCTTTCGGACGCAGCCACTATCTAGCTGATTTTAACAATTACAAACTCCTTTTATTCATCCCAAAGGTTAAGACCCAGAAATGCTTATAAAAGCCAAAACAAACACTGAAAGGTCAGTCTCATTCAAGTGAAAAAGCCAGTGCTTTTTAAAGAAGTAGAGCTGTGTGAACAATACTGGGATGGCAACCTTTATTAGCGAGTCATTCTTTCTACTGAGAACAAGCAATTCTCAGTGCTGGCTTGCCTGTTGTTGTGGGGTGATTTTTAAAAATAACTCTAGACAACCCTCATTTGACTCCTTTGAACATGCCAGATCTATTTATCCTATCATCCATCGACTCCAATCACAGCTGATTCAAATAGAATTTGGCTAACACAACATGATAGTCTCAAACACATAGCATTCGGAAATATTGGGTCTGATTCATTTAATGTTTATTTCCACCACATTTCTTTTTTCTTTCTTCAATTGCCTTCTCTATAAAGGATACATGAGATTTTACCAGTATTTGAACGTATTTTAAACATTGCTACCTGTTGTTCAAGTTGGTCATGCAAATTGTCTGTGCTGACCAACAGAAAGCTGTTTGGATTGAAAGTGACTTCGTGTGAGCTGTGCTTTATACATTGCTATGCTATACAGGGAGTGCAGAATTATTAGGCACGTTGATTTTCTGATCATATTTTTTTTCCAGGCACATTTGACCAATTCCAAACCACAGTAATCCTAATAACTACTATTGATTTAGTATTTAATAATGTATAAGTGATATATAATTGTTCATGAAGGCTGGAAATGAAAATCACCTTATATTCAGGTGTGCAGAATTATTAGGCATGTTTTCTTTCACAGATAAATTGAGCCAAAAAAGAGATTTAACTCAGACTGAAAGGTCAAAAAGTATTAAATGCCCATGAGAAGGATGCAATACTAATGCAATACTAGACATTGCAGTTAAGGCATGACCACTGGACAGTGAAATGCTCGTTGGGTCAGCAGGGTCAGACAAAAACATGTGGCGGAGAAAAGACACCTGTTAACTGCAAAAGAATTAAGGGTGAATTAAGATGAGGAATTAAGGGTGAAACCATCAGGAACCCTTTAGTCTCCAGCGCCACCATTTTCCAGAGCTGCAACCTACCTGGAGTCTCCAGAAGTGCAAGGTGTCAGGATCTCAGAGACTTCAGTTAGGTAAAGAATCCTAAAAAATGACCCCCACTAAATAAGAATCATAAGCTGAAGTGTTGTAAAATACATGAAGCCTGCTTTTTTATAGGCTTTATAGGTTTTATAGGTTGAGAATGACTCTTGAAGGACCAGCACCACATCCTCTAGTACCACTGTTTGAAGAATTCATCTTCCAGAATCTGGCAGTACGTTTTGGGAGTTCATTTTAGTCCATCCTGAAGTCCGTTTTGCAGAGATGGACTAAAAAACTCCCAAAACGTACTGCCAGATTCTGGAAGATGAATTCTTCAAACAGTGGTACTAGAGGATGTGGTGCTGGTCCTTCAAGAGTCACTCTCAACCTATCTGTCCATAAAGCCTATAAAAAAACCTTCTTCATGTATTTTACAACACTTCAGCTTGTGATTCTTATTTAGTGGGGGTCATTTTTTAGGATTCTTTACCTAACTGAAGTCTCTGAGATCCTGACACCTTGCACTTCTGGAGACTCCAGGTAGGTTGCAGCTTTGGAAAATGGTGGCGCTGGAGACTAAAGGGTTCCTGATGGTTTCACCCTTAATTCTTCACCTTAATTCTTAATTCTTTTGCAGTTAACAGGTGTCTTTTCTTCACCACCTGTTTTTGTCAGATCCTGCTGACCCAACGAGCATTTCACTGTCCAATGGTCAGGCCTTAACTGCAATGTCTGGTATTGCATTAGTATTGCATCCTTCTCATGGGCATTTAATACTTTTTGACTTTTCAGTCTGAGTTAAATCTCTTTTTTGGCTCAATTTATCTGTAAAATAAAACATGCCTAATAATTCTGCACACCTGAATATAAGGTGATTTTCATTTCCAGCCTTCATGAACAATTATATATCACTTATACATTATTAAATACTAAATCAATAGTAGTTATTAGGATTACTATGGTTTGGAATTGGTCAAATGTGCCTGGAAAAAAAATATGATCAGAAAATCAACGTGCCTAATAATTCTGCACTCCCTGTAGACAATGTACACCTTTTGCCTGTAAAAATTTGCCTAAATTTGATTATGGTCTCGCATTCACTTAACTCAACTCGACCTAAACTCAACCTCAACTCACCCTCACCTCAAATCACCCTCACACTCAACTCTTGAATATTACATTTCAGCTTTTACCATCAAAAATACGTTTTAGGCAACCTCAAGCTAGGATAAGGTGTATGAAATGTAATTTGTGCCAAGTGCCGTTAGAATTTTAAATACTGGGATCTGAGTGTGAGGGGTGATGGTGTTACTTGTTGTATTTTTATGAGATTTGTGTGATGATATTGAATTGACTGACTGACTCAACTCAACTCACCCTCACGTCACCCTCACGTCACCATCAACTCAACCTCAACTCTCGCTCAACTCTCGCTCAACTCTCGCTCAACTCAACCTCCACTCAACCTCAACTCCCCATCAACCTCAACTCACCCTCAACTCAACCTCACCTCACCCTTAATTCACCCTTAACTCACCCTCACCTCACTTCACCCTCGACTCAACCTCGACTCACCCTCAACACACCCTCAACACACCCCTCCCCTCAACTCAACCTCACCTCAACTCAACCTCACCTCAACTCAACCTCACCTCACTTCACCCTCGACTCAACCTCGACTCAACCTCAACACACCCTCAACACACCCCTCCCCTCAACGCAAACTCAACCTCAACTCAACCTCACCCTCACCTCAAATCACCCTCACCTCAAATCACCCTCAACTAAACTCACCCTCAATAACTCAACCTCAACTCACCAACTCACCATCAACTCACCTTCACCTCAATTCACCCTCACATTACCTCACCCTCGACTCAACTCAACTCTTCCTCACCTCAACCTCACCTCAACTCACCCTCACCTCAAATCCCCCTCAACTAAACTCACCCTCAACCCAACTTCAACTCACCCTGAACGCACCCTCACCTCAATTCACCCTCATCTTACCTCATCCTCAAATCACCCTCAACTCACCCTCCCCTCAACTCACCCTCCCCTCAACTCACCCTCAACCTCAACTCACCCTCACCCTCAACTCAAGACTTTCTAGATAATAAAATCATGTCTTTGTTGACTGGACTTACTGCTCTCCATTTAGTATTTGTGGACTCTAGATGATATCTTGAGGCTTTGTGTATTGGTGTTCCCTTGCTGCCTGACATCCGGTCTCTCTCTCTCTCTCGTTTCGGGGAAAGTCACATGATGCAGCTCTACATTCTCCAGCTGTGGCCCGTCTAAAGGCAGTAAACAACGCACAGAGAAAGAGATCTCACAGTCTCTTATAAACCACTCAATGCTCTGTTATTTGATTACACAGTATGGGATGCTAAATATTGCCTTCTAAAGAACAGAGCCTCAGTATGCTTAAATGTGACCACATTAAACACTAAGTGCATAAGGGAAAAAAGTGCATTGTTTGCGGCGTGGCTTTATTTCAGGGATGTACAATACAATTGTTTATGCTAGTATATCACAGCAAAGGTTATTATAAATTAACTTAATCTTTGTAAAACAAATAATAACTGTACCTTTAATAATATTCCAATTAGTCAAATTCAAAATTAGCATTTCATATACTAGATCTGTATTTTTCAGAGGATCTGCACTGCATCTATTTGACAAGGTTAAGTCATGAATGACTCAGTATTTTGGAATGAATCTCTTAAGTAAACCATACAGTCCTGTTCACTTCAATGACTCATATTTTCCATTCAAGTCTCTCCCTTGTAGCAGAGAGACATGATTGTTTTTTCTACCTTCAAAGATTGACTACAGCATAAGCAAACATCCTTACAATGTAGGATTTAAAGGAGGATATTATTGGTTAGAATAGATGAACCTACTGAACATATATGAACCTATTGAACATATTTATGATTCTGTGAGTTCGTGAAAGTGAAAAAAATCCATTTAATTAAAAGCACAATAATGTAATCTACAGGAATTGTTACTGAATGAAACAAACAAATCTGAATGAGCTTTTTTGGTGAATCGATTCAGATAGCTTGATCACTTGCAAGAATCAATGTTTCAAGAATTTGCATGTAACTTTGGATGAGCTATTAAAACATACTCATAAAGTTTAGTATAATAACTACAAGGAGAAATTGAAGGGTTACAAGAAGGGTTATTGAATGAAACAAAGAATTAATCTAAATTACCTTTTTTTGTGAACTGATTCAGAAGATTTGAGTATAGTAAAAATCTAGCCTCTATTAATATAGCCTACAAGAAGGGTTATTGAATGAATCAAAGAATAAATATAAATGAGCTTTATCTGTGAACTGATTTGAATCTGAATGAGCTTTTATTTGGTGAATGATTCAGATTTCAGAAGATTTGAGTATATAGTAAAATTCTAGCCACTATAAATATAGCGTACAGGAAGGGTTATTGAATGAATCAAAGAATAAATATGAATTAGCTTTATCTGTGAACTGATTCAAAAGATTTGAGTAGATAGTAAAAATCTAGCCTCCATTTTTGGATCAGCAATTATAAAAATACTTTTAAAGTGTGTAATAATATAGCCTACAGGAAGGGTCATTGAACAAATAATTTAATAAATCTGAATATTTTTTTCTGTAGACATATTCAAAAGTCGTCGAAAAGTACAAATCCTTACTTGCAGATGACTTATAAAATAGCTGCATTCATAAGACTATATTTGGATCCTTCACGTCACGTGTAAGGTAACGGCCATCGGTGCAATTAACGTGACCCTGGTCATGGATCAATTATCAGTATCCTGTGACAAATCTGTACAAGATTAACACCTCCCATACACACTATAGGCATTGACTAACTCTTGAATTTAATGGATTTAGAGAGACCCACAATCCGATAGAGAAGATTATGGTTGCTTTGAGAGCACCCTATTTTGCAAGGAAATGGCTAATCCGCATCACCACATAGGCCCGCGGTCTGCACTGCAGGATCTGAGCAGTCTGGGCTTCCTCCTTCCCACACTAAACTGGAGAGAAAGGTCAAATGTCCGACAGCGGAAAGCATGCTCGTATGAGTCAAATGTTGGCTTTGTCTGTGTGTGCTACATGACTTCCTGTCAGTGAGAACTAGCATCTTATATCCCTTCATTGAGTAAGAGTGTCCTAATTCTTCATGTATGATCTCTACGTGGGGAAAAAAGCATGACCTTCTTGTTCACATGGATGATAAAACACTGAACTTGAACATTACCTGAACACTCTTCTGCTGCTTCTGATGGTTCACTAGCGTCTGCAACGTCTGGAGATCCCGAGGCCATGATGTCACAATCGCTGTTGAGAAAAAAAGATTTGTCAGATAAATGATTATTGGAGGTGCAGTTGAATGTGAGGTTTGTGACCTAGAATGGAACCATAAATCTAAATCTCATAACTCCAAAGAGTCTGGGTTATTTCAACCCCTCAAATATGGACAAACCTAACCGTTGGGTTTAAAAATTTAATTAAAAAATTTAAACCAACAGTTGGGTTTGTCCGTACTTGTGCCCAAACATGGGTTGAAACAACCCAGCATTTACACACATAAGGAGGACAGTTCACCAAAAATTAAAATTCAGCCACTATTTATTAAATTTCATGATGTTCCAAAACAATATGACCTTCTTTCTTTTGTCAGAGTTTCGTGTGAAGGCGAAAAAGTTCTCTGCGCAGATTTCACTCATGTTCAGGATAGTCATGCAAATTTTCTGTGCTGAAAAAAAGTGAAATGTGATCAAAATGTGAAACTTTTATTGTGCTTTCAACAACATTATTCTTTATTTTGCTAAATTTCTTCTTTTATAGAATTGGAATGCAAAAAATGATTTGGGTAAACTATCACTTTAAACAAAAACATTCTTCAATTGTTCTTTGAAGCACCTTGGGTTCAGCAAAGAGATTCTTAGGTTCATTTCTCACTCTCTTAGGGTTCTTGACTGGGCTTTATGGATTTGTAAAGTATAAAAATGATAATGTAACATTATATGGGTTCTCCTCTTGGTTCTAACCCCTTTGTCCAAGACTTTATTAAAAGGCCCTCGTGTCTAAGCTTATGTGTACAGTATTTCTGGTACTTCTGTTGTACTAAAAATAAATAGGCTTAGTTAAAATCTTGTATTACATCTAAAAATTATTAATTTGTATAATCTTTTAGCATTTTAAATAAGATTATGATAATTATTTTAAAAATTATTGCCTCTCCTTCATATATATACATTGATCAGGCATAACATTATGACCACTGACTGTTGACGTGAATAACACTGATTATCTCTTCATCATGGCAACTGTTAGTGGGTGGGATATATTAGGCAGCAATTGAACATTTTGTCCTCAAAGTTGATGTGTTAGAAGCAGGAAAAATTGGCAAGCGTAAGGATTTGAGCGAGTTTGACAAGGGCCAAATTGTGATGGCTAAATGACTGGGTCAGAGCCTCTCCAAAACTGCAGCTCTTGTGGGGCGTTCCTGGTCTGCAGTGGTCAGTATCTATCAAAAGTGGTCCAAGGAAAGAACTGTGGTGAACCGGCGACAGGGTCATGGGCGGCCAAGGCTCATTGATGCACGTGGAGAGTGAAGGCTGGCTCAAAATTGCTCAAGAAGTTAATGCTGGTTCTGATAGAAAGGTGTCAGAATCATAGACTGTAAAAAAATATGGACGACGTGTCTTTACTACCTTCCACTGAAGTAAAGTGAAGCCGCCAACATCCGAATATGGCGCTGACATCTTGCGCAGATTTGGGACAGAGTCTGCGCAGTAGAGAGCAGGAAGTAGAGGCACGATATCAAAAGCCCCCCCACACTCTCGCAGATACAGAACAATTCATTATGTTGGTGTGAAAGAAACAGTTATGGAAATGTAGAAATTAAAGCTAAAGCTCCAATCTCCTCCCGAAAAAGTCTGTTAGTGCCTCAGTGACTACCTCACTCAGAGAAGCCGTCAATCTCAGCTGTCAATCATGACGTCACACCCCCTGTTTTTATAGCATCAAATAACTAACTAAAACTAAACGTATTTAAAAAACAAACACTTGAAATTAAACAATCGTGATAAAACTGCCTAAAATGACAGAAACCATCTTTAGTAAAAAAATATTTGGAGTATAATTTGATTGTTTAATATGTCTCGCATCCATTCGAATGCATGGAGGGGTGGGGGTTATGAGCTATACTGGACCAACCACCTGGGGGCGATCAAGACATTTTGGCTTCAGTTTTCAACACGAGTGCGGCAGGCTTTGACAGAATACACAGTGCATTGCGTATGGGGCTGCATAGTTCAGATTTGAAGACTTCAGATGCAAACCAGATGTAAAAAAACCCATCTAAAACTCAATGAAATGAGTCAGTTATTGAAATGCCTTATTTTCAAAAATGTCACTCATAGAGTAAAATTTAAAACATAAAAATGCTAATTTAAAAGAAACAATGTTTTTAAGTAATTCATCTTCAGAGAAAATTGAGACTGTTTAGGTCTGTCTTTATGTTTTTGTCTATATTGTCCTTCATAAGAGTGTGTATACTACACCCATGGCAGAGGGTTTGTAACACCCAAGGACGCACAGGAGGTGTTGGTGATAAGACTTATTTAATGCTGACTCATTTAGATTACAACACTGGAGCCGAGTCACTCCAGTGGATCCACTGTATCTGCAGTACCAGACTTGCTGATACTAGCCGCCCAAAACAGATCCCAGACCAGCTGAAGCTTTAGTGTTTGTCTCGATGAGTGACTACAGCCTAATCCCGGATCAGAGTCTCCTCTGGAACACCTCCAGCTCTCAAGGAGGAAACTTTCAAACAGTATCTATGACAGACGGCTGCATCTCCCGGCAGGAGGAACGGCCAAACAGGATGTGGAGGCAATTTGCAGTCTAGTTTGACATGCATCAGTTTGACAAGGATTATTCCAGTTTAATGAGGGCAGGATATATGATTGATTGACCGGTTCACTTCTCTTTTGATTGCAAGCAGCTATTACAATGACCTATGTAAAGTCATTTTTAATTTCATTTTTAACGGTAGCCTGTATATTCTCTATGGCATAGCTGTCAAAGAGTAATAAGCTGGTGAAGTTGATATACATATTGCAGAGTTAAATTAAAGTTATCATGAGTCGTATAATGTTTGAAGCGGATGTCATAACAAATGTCACTAAACCGGGAAGATTTTAAAACGAGCATTCATTCATAAATCCGTAAGATCCTGTGAAAATACAAACGGGAAGACAGAACACAACGATCGCAGCGCTGAAAAGGGGCGGGGCCACATAAGCTCTATACAAAGCATTTGTTTTATATTTTGCATGCCGCATAGTTTCAGTTCAATTAAAAGAGACATGCATTCTCTAATCTAACTGTGGCACAAGCTACTGCACATGGGTTGTGTAAGTATTTATCACAACCCACCCTCTCTCATACCACTTCCTGTACTTATCCCACCATCCACTTCCTGTGAATGGAGTTCAAGCGGGTTTCTTCTACATTCTTTCAACAACATAACAACGGGTGAAAATGCCAAATATGTTCTACTCAAAACTCCAGGGTTTGTGCAGGGCTTGTCTGTTGAGTTCATGACTGTGTGTTGTGATACTCTTCATATCAGACCTTCAAATGTGTTTATCTTTTAAATTTAAGCAACAGGTCATGTGACAGTCACATCTAAATACAATTATGTTCCAAGGTATCTGTTATAAACTCTCTGTTTATGCTTCACATTTTTTATAATTTGCATTCAACAGAAGTAGTAGAAAGTGACAGGGAATTATTAGGAAGAGGAAGTTGCAAGCCAAATTCAAATCTGTGTCGACTGAGCTATCAACTAATTCAAATGAACTATTTTGGGATCATCAACATATTCCTGTTTTTAGATATTTTTCGTAAATTGTGAGCAAATATTGTGTAAATAAGGGTTTATTTAATATGCAAAATTTTCAGGGTTTCGTTCACATTCTCCATTTCAAAATTCCATAATTTCCAAACTTCTGTAGGTTTTTCAGAACACACTGTATTTAACATATAGTGCATCCAGAAAGTATTCACATCGCTTCACTTTTTCCATATTTTGTTATGTTACAGCCTTATTCCAAAATGGATTAAATTGATTATTTTCCTCAAAATTCTACAAACAATACCCCATAATTACAATGTGAAAGAAGTGAAATCTTAAATAAAATGACATGTACATAAGTATTCAGTATCGATATGTATTGAAAAATCTATATTTTTGGCAGCGCTAAATTGCACTTAGTCAAAGACTTGTATAGGAAGACAGTTCACTTCGATTACTTGAATCGGAGAAAGTGCAATGCCCAATATGGTGAATAAGCCCCGCCTTCTAAATGAAAGAGCCAATCATTGATTAGTAAAGTCATCACGTCCCTGCAGCTGCCGTTAGAAGCTCCGGTTGCTATAGAAACAGGCAATGTTCTGAGCACTGATCTATATAATGACTGGATTGCTCATGACGTTATAAACTGCAATTAGGCGGTGAAGCCACCGGAAGTGTTCGAGCAGCCATCTTACTATTCCCAACCGACAGAGGGCATCATTGACTTACAGCCAAAACATTGTCCTAAAATCACTGATTTGCAGCGTCTCAGTCTCACAGGATTAGTTTTACGATATATGTATGTAAATTAATAGTTACTTCAGATGTTATCTGTAATTTTTATGGTCTTTTCGGAGAGGATAAGTCATATATTGAAATCGTTAATGTGGGTGTGTCTACAGCACACTGCCGATACAGGTAACGTAACTGAACTAACACAAAATATATTTCTATATTAATGTAATTATGGAAAAAAATATTATACATTAACACATATCTGTGTTTAGCTGCAGAAATTGATTCAAATAGCTTATAAAATAAATATTAATACAAGCCTCTATTACTATATTGCATCATATTGTATTAAAATTCAAAGTTTGCCATGCATCATCTCGGAAATAAAGCAGTCAGCTTTGTCTGAATAAGTTATGATGCATGAATTTTATTTCCTGATTGATCTATTTCGGACTCTTAAAGACAGCGCAAATGTATGGCGTTTACAGTTTCCATATGAGTAAAGTGTTACGTATATTGTTGAATTAATTATTAATTTAACCATCGTTTAAATCATTAACTGCTTCTAAATGCATAACGAAATCATTGTTGAAACATTTGCAGTTAGCCTACTGTATGAATAAAAACAATACTACAGCACAACATAAATACATAAACACAACAGTACAAGGCGATATCAGGTTACAAGGCATAAATCTTTAGTCTGATTTCAAAATGCGCGCTTTGACATTTGTAATAAATACAAGTGTACTGAAGTGTCTTGTCTGCCCGAATATGAACGTAACTTTTTACTAAGCAGGGATAAATTCCCGACTTTAAACAAATAACCATTTCCCTGCTGTGCTATAAGAATGTACAGGGAGACTTCAAATATAAAAACGGTGTCTTCTTAGGCAATGTTTTCTCAGTAAAATCATATAATTTCCTATTGATTCATTAGAATGTGTGAGCGTACTAGTGAATACCAATATGGCGGCGCGGCTGCTTCACTTTTTATGACCTCATGAGCAATCCAGTCATTTATATAGGTCAGTGGTTCTGAGACGTCCGTTTTAGGATTGCGCACGCACATTAGCTTTGTCCAGGCTGAAGAATGTTTGTCATGATTCCAACGTTTAGAAACCAAATTTATGAGACAGTTGTTGTCATTGGTGATTTCAAATATGAATGTAATCATAAGATTGGCGAACAGTTTTGGATAAATCAATGTTTCCCCATTCAAAGAGATAGGAGCTGCACTTGAATGACCGAGAGGCATTTCAAAGATGGCCGCCGAGTGAAATGACTTGTTTTAAAGACAACAATTGAAAAATATATATAACATATATAAAATGTAATGTTAATGTCAAGCCCTGTCTTGAATCGTACAGCTGATTGAAGAGAAATGTACTTCCTTAATCCACCTGGCGGATGATAAAACCATCAATAAAACCATCAATTAAGGAGAAACATTAGACACACACTACTGTTCAAACCTTTTTACCAGTAGAATTTTTTTTAAAGAAAGTAATACTTTTATACTAACCTACAACACCCGAGTAACTTCTGCATAGACAAGCACCACTCACATTTGTAAAAATCTAGTTTCACTTATGCAGTTTACACAAGAAGCCAATTTAACGGAATGAGAACATTCATGTTTTGAGCCTTAACATCGCATGAGACCAGATAACGGCAGTCATTTAATGAGAAACAATCTTTCTTACCACTGCATGCAAGATCTATCTGTCCTTTACTGCTTAACCGACCAGATTAGCAGTTTCTGGTGATACCTAATTTATTAGAAGGGGTTGTGCAGACACACCAGGGGGGCTGGTGTGACATCAGAGCACATGGATGACCCGTACGTGAAGTCATCAGATAGCACTCATTCATTTCCTCTCTCTATCTCAGGGGAAGTTCATATAAAGTCTGCTTCACATTCACAGACGAGTGATTCACAGATAGCTAATGTTGGCATATGAGAGAACAAGGACAAGAAAAACCACAGTTACAGCTAAAGCATAAACAGACACCATAAAGCACTGATGATGAGGATATTCAGAGTCATCATGGTTATTTTGTCTAGTTATTGCCTAAGGGTGAAATTATGAAAGTTATGTCTTTTGTCACCATTACAATCAGATCTGCGTGTTTCCTTTGAAACACTTGGTTGTTTAAATTTTTGTTTCGGGCAGCTCCAGGATTTTCATTCCTTTTCCCACAAACATTTAGTTGAATGATTGTAATTTTGTTTGAGAAAGTACAATAGCACTTTTCTGGAATTTTTTAAATTCCAGAAACTCTTTGACCCTTTTCAGGTCAGAATTGTGTGGCTTGTGTCAAACTCTGGATGAAGGACCACCTGGGATTGTTCACACAGCTGGTTTTGTGTACACACCTCTCCTTCGCAGACAGTTTTAGGTCACAAAGAAAACAACCCTTAAAACAGAGTACTGTGGCAGTACCATGGTACAGTGATACTTTAGTTGTTAATTATTACCATACTTAACTCCATGTACCATAATATTTACATAAGGGGCTGCAAAGAATAGTACAATCCAAAGTACTTTGTTTACTTTTAGCTTGTGAAAGTCTCTAAACCAGTAAGCATGTTGCATGTTTTGCCACTGATTCAATATTTTACAGTAAAACAAACAGGCAAGTCCATCTACTAAAGGTAAAGTGTGTAATACTTTCTTCCATTACAGTGCAGAGCGAACTATAAGTAAAAAGTGTGAACACTTTTGCTATAAAAACATTGTTCTGTTTGTTTAAGCATCAACCCAGCAAACTCTGAGTCAACCAATGACATGAGTTTGAGGCGGGACTAGGGTTAGGGATCGTTTGAATTTGAACGATTACAATTCTGTTTATCGATTACAATTCTTATAAATTCTTAATTTCCATTCCAATAAGGTAAAAAAAAAGGTATCATTCATATTTATTCAGGGCTCTAGACTGCAACTAAAATGGTCACAAATGTCAAAAAAAAATTTTGGATAATGTGCGAATTAAAATTTTGCACGGTCGCATTGGTGCGAGCTAGGCTTGCTGCGATAGTCGGATGGGTAGCCTGTGGGTGTTGGAGACAGTGATGCCAGTAATGCGTTACTTAGTAATGAGTTATTTAGTAATCTAACGCGTTACTATTTCCAAACCAGTATTCAGATTAAAGTAACTTATCCAAGTCACTGTCAGTTACTATTTTTGTCATTTTCCTTAGTAAAAATATATATTTTTGCTTTCTTCTTGCGTCTGGGAGAGTATTTATGTTAAGTGAATATTTTATTACATTTTTTATTAAAACATGTTTTTTTTTTCAGAACATATTTTTTAATTTCAACTTAAAATGTCAGGAGATACATTGTTGACGTTACTGTTAAAAATGCACTTCCAATAAAGTGAGTGTTGGCAAAAACGGTTGTCATTTTTATGTTGAGGCGGCAGGGGTGTTGTCGGCAACTGCTGAATGTAACTAATAAAGTAACTTGTAATCTAACTTAGTTACTTTTAAAATCAAGTAATCTGTAAAGTAACTAAGTTACTTTTTAAAGGAGTAATCAGTAATCCGATTACTGTGGCAACACTGGTTGGAGATTGTGCAGTGGTGGGGGCATACATGTCCCACCCGCAAATTACACCTATGCTTTCAGATAAAATAACGAACGGACTAAATATGTATATATTGTATGTAAATATTGTAAAACTACCACGTCTCAGTCAAAAACGTGCCCAGTGTCAACATAACCCAAAACTGTAGCTACAACCTGTCAACCATACAAAACATGAGCTGCGGTTACAACACACTTTAGACACTTTATTTCCACTTTTCAAATATTTTCTTCATTTTTATTGAAAATAAACGCCTTTCCGATCTGATATGTGATGGGAAAAGGAAGTAGTGCGAGTTCGGCAAAAGGCGGATTCAAACATTGTCGAATTGCGTCAAAACTTAATGCCACATACCTTAACTCTACACTATCACTATTGACAATGTGTTCTCGGTCTTACAGAATGAACCTGCGCTTGGAATTGAAGTCTTACTGTTACTTGCGGGCTGATGGATGGGTTCTCTCCTGCGCCAATGCGAGTTTTTAAAAGTGAATAGGCAAACGCACTCCGTGAACTCACAGGCGTGAGACAGCCTGACACCTAATTGCCTAACACAGCTGTCAATCAAACTCATCAAGCATTATACAAAAAACATAGACTGTAAAAAAACACATTTTATTTATTTTAGTATTTGCGATGTTATAATAATTTATTAATTACGTTAAAATAATTTAACCAACTGTATTATTATATTTGAAATAATAAAAATGGGGGGGCCTAGTGTGCCCACTGGCTACGCCCCTGATCCAGACTAACATTTGATAGCAGTAGCACCGGTGCCACTAAAGCCCTGTTTCCACCGAAATTACCCGGAACAATTTGTCCCAGGAGCTTTTTTCCCAGGAACTCTTTTTCCCTCAGACCTGCTGCTGCCTGCGTTTCCCATAGCGGTCTAAAGTACCGTGAAGATTAGTCCGGTGATGTAGGACTGTGCGCGACTTTCCAGAGCCCACTGGATTTCGCAAATACACTTAATAAAGCCTGAACCTCGTCGTCGGTCCATCGGTCATATTTTTTAAACTTCATTGTTGATTTGAATAGAAAAAGACTCTTACTGCACGCACCAATAAAATGCTGCGTGAGCTCAACCAATCAGCATGTTCAGCGCCCAAGTCCCACCCCTGAAAGTTCCTGAACTTTGAAAAAGTACTACCTCGCGAGCAGGGCCGTTTTGAGGGGGAAAGCTGTACCCGGAACTTTATTTATACCCCGGTTCCTGCGGTCGAAACACACCGAGTACCACCCCAAAGTCCCTAGTTCCTGGGGAAAGTTCCCGCGGTGGAAACGTGGCTTAAGTTCTACAGATGGAGGCACCAGCACCTGATCTGGTAGCGCTAATTACTATTATTTTGCATTAATAAGTGCAGTAACTAATAATATTACACTTGAGTTGAGATGCAGATAAAATTAACTTTTATTAACAATTTTTATATGGAAAATGTATTTTTTATTTTTGGTCAACATTAAAAATAACATAATTGGATAATATTTAGAGCTTTGAACTACTGGAAAAAGTGAGAAGCACTTGAAAGTCCTTGAAAAAACTGCTTGAATTTCACTCTCAAAAGATTGTACGAACCCTGAAATGAATAATGTAAAAACATTTGACTATTTCTGTCACAATACCATGGCTACATTAAATCCATAGTGAATGTTGGTGATTTGTGGACTGAAAAGCCTTCTATAACTTGTTCGTTCATGGCACTATGTTCCTCCTGGTTTCCATGTCATCACTGTTTGATATATGATCTCTATGGATTATAACAGAGAGTTTTTGCACCGGATTTGAATGCTTCTCACTAGATCTCACACGGCGTCACGTGATGGAGTAAACGTGTTCTGAGCTTGTGATGGTCTGACTCTGGGCTGATAAGATATACGCGCTGCGCAGCTCAAACGAGAAGCGTGTTTTCATTCTGCTTTAATTTGGTTTGACCGAATTTAGTCACTTAGACAAGAAAAAAGGTCACAAATAATCTGTAGTATAGTTTTATGATTTAAGCAGACTGCCACTAGAAAAGAGCAGACTGGATGAAAAACCATTTTTTTTTATTTCTAAGGATGAAAGAAAGTCATACTTGTTTGGAATGAGGATGTGTAAATGATGACATTTACATTGGGGATGAGCTTTTACTTAAAAGCATATCAAGCAAACCAAACCAACCTCTTTTGCAAGAGACTCTTTTGACTAAAAAGTCCTTATCATTAGCCAGTGCGTGACTATGATAGCAGAGAGGTTGTTCAGAGCTCTACAGAGACTAATGGACTGACCTTGGACTGCCTCCAACGCCAGAGTTCTGTGATGACGTCCGACGTTTCATGTCTTAACTTTTGGATAGGGGGAGGAACAGAGGAATAAGAGAGAGAGAGAGAAAGAAAGAAAGAAAGAGTGAGAGTTAGTGGAGAGAAGCTTTCATGCAGAAGATATTAGCAAGCATGCTGTGCTAGCTTCAAGCTTTTAAAGACTTATCAGACAGGAGACTGTAAACATTTATATGCACATATGCAAAACTTGCTTTTGTTAAACAAAGTACTCTAAAAATCACAGTGTGATTTACGTCTGTAGGAAAGGGTGAGGAATAATCACGACTATGAAACTACTATGGACCTAGTCAGACTGATATTTAGGCTATTTTGAGAATATTGGCACCAGCCAATAACTGTGCCATTGTTGATGAATAACAGATTCCAAACTGACAGAGTGTGTGCATTTTCTGTTGTAAATATATTTTGTGTGAAATTAGCAAATAATGTGTAAAATAAGAGTAGAAATTTAGCAATGTGTAGGTAAGAGGTATACAATTCAGGACAATACATACAAAGTCAATAAGTACAAACATTATAAGGCTAACACATAACAATAATAAAAAAATAAAAATAAAAATAAATCATTCATTTTCAACAGCACTGCATTATAATGTACAGTACCTAAAATTGATGTTCATTTTGAGATTTGAAACAAATTACATTTAACAGTGTTATTCAATTATTACTGTTATTAAAAATTTAATTGAAATGAGCACTAGTTTAGGTCTAATATCGAATATCAACCTGATAAATAAATAAAAATTGCTAACCATTATGGTAAAAAATATATAGGGTCCAATTTAGGGTCACTAAACTCGCAATTTACTGCTTATCAATAGTTAGTAAGGTAGTTGTTAAGTTTAGGTATTGGGTTGGATTACGGGATGTAGAATATGGTCATGCAGAATAAGGCATTAATATAGTACTGATAAACAGCCAATATCATAGTAATATACAAGCTAATAATAGTAAGCCACTAATGGACAACATATGAATTAATATAGTATAAAATTAAATGAATCAACAAAAAAAACTGTAAATCTTCACCAAAATGATGATCAGTCAGCCCTCGTCATTCAACATTCTGACGATCAGAGTCATCTTTTACAATGCAAGATTAGACCTGAGCTTCTCCACGGGTTTCAGTGGGGAACCACACTTCAACAATAACTTTAATGTAGTGATGAACTAAATGATGTTCTCCTCACAGGCTGAAAGGACAGCGGTGCTTTGCTTCACTGTGATGTCTGAACAAGTGTAGGCTTGAAAAATGATTGCCCTCTAAAGGTATATCTATACACACACTACTGCTATAAAGTGAGATGTCTTTGAGATTTTGTAATGTTTATAAAGAAATCTCTTATTCTTACCAATTTAATAAAAAATGCCGTAAAAACAGCAATTTTGTCAAATATTATTACAATTTAAAATAACCATTATCCATTTGAATCTATTTTAAAATGTAAATTATCCATGTGATGGCAAAGCTGAATTTTCAGCAGTGAAGAAGAGCAATTGTTTGTAATGTCTTTACTGTCATTTTGGATCAATTCAATAAGTTATTCCTGAATAAAATTCTTACAGACCTCAACCTTTGGAACAGTAACGTTTTCAGTTATTGGAAGTTTTACTCTGCACATAATTTAAAGGTGCAGTATGTAATATTGACAGCTAGCGGTTAAAAGGGGCACTGCAGTCCAAATTCAAAATATTGGAGAGAGTTGTTCCCCCTGCCCCATCCTGCACAGACTCACCGCTCACGCGGTTTGCCAGATTAAGGACACGCAACAAGAGCAAGCGTAATTGACAATGGAAGGCGAGGAGACTGATTTAGTTGATTTATCCGCGTGTTAATATGCTCCCGTTTAATATGCTTTAGGTCAGGTAGAATCTGCAATATCTGACCCAGATATTTGTTTGCTCACTTCAGTGGCTGCAATATGCTTTGTTGTCCACCAACTGGCAACCCAAAATGTTCAAATACTAGTGGGTAAATTGGCAGTGGGCGGGATCACACAGATCAAAACAAAAACAGACATTCAGACACGGAACGCACATTTCAAAATAGAATAAATGGTTGTATTATTTTTCGGAGAAACGAGTATGTTTCCTAAATATCTGCAAACATATTATGGTATTTATGCTTTAGTACAATCAAAAACGTACATACTGCGCCTTTAAGCAGAGAGAAACCTGGAGTAAACTACACTAATGAGTTTATTAAACCAGTTGCAGTCGCCATTTGGCTCAATCAGTTGACAACATTAGCTAAAGTGGTGACCATCCCCATCTCATTCCTTAACTTATATTTGAATAAAAAAAGAACATCCTAAAACATATACTGGGCTAACGAAATTTGGCTCACTTAACAATGAGGTCTAATTCTATTTCCTGGCAGTTTTGTTATAGTGTAGGAGCAAAATGAAAACATTTTATTACAGTTTCTCATAGTTTACCATGCTATTTAGCTTTTAAACAACCACCACACCTTCAACATAGTACTGATGAGCAAGTTATTATTGGTTAAATTTTAACATCTAGCAAAATTAGTGGTTTAAATTAAATTAGATTAGTTTTTTTTATCGTTTCTCGTAAATGTATACCCTTACGTTTTACTTCGACTTTAGGTATGGCACACACATATTATACAAAATGTGGGAGCTTTTTTGTGAATAAAAATGCTACCCTAAAATTACAGACACAGAACCGAGCTCTGAATTATCTATAAAGATGTTTTTTCCATTCAGGAAGATATTTTAGGCAATATGGACTTAATGAGCTGTTTTTGGAAGGCCTTTGCTCTTGGTATTTGATTTAAAACTCACAGCATGTATCCACACACACTACAAAACCATCTGTACTTTTGTGGTTCTTCTGAACTTTAACCGCAAAGTACAAAACTCCTTTAACTGTAACTAAACCAGTAGAGAAAGAGTAAAGAAGAGTGGTGTATCATGACACACCACCTTTTACTTATGCTAGTCAAAAAGAAATGAGGGGTAAAGCTAAAATGAAGATTATACATCAGGATTAGGAAAACGTTTAAAATAAGATGCGCTTCGCTGACACATCTTACCCCACTCTCCACAATATGCAAACCGAACTAGCTCACACTTTAACAAAACAGTCTCTCACTGACTTGAGACTTTCTTTGAGAATACATGTCTTAAAAGATAGCAGAAGCCTGCTAAAAACAACAACCTGGGAAGAGTTTGGGCTCAACGTCAACAAGCTCAAAGAAAACACAGGGTTCAACACAAAAGGGGTCTGAACATTAACATTTGGACTCTTATTTCATGAGATGGCTCAAGTTCCTTGCCAAATAGATACACTGTGTAGATACAAACAAAGCGGCACTCTCACAGGAGCGCAAGGACCATAAATGGTGTGAAAATGGAGGTAGGTCAGAATGTAAGGATGAAGCTGGTTCCAGTCCAAATATATATAAAAACTTTAGGGCATGTTGTCAGTCTCTCTGCAAAGGCACATATGACATCCATCTGAATATGGAACATTATGTCTCAATAACTGGTCCAAACGCTCTTATTGTACATTAATCTAGTCACTGGGGGGCTGGAATAGAATAAACAATAATAAATGGCAAATTCAGTGAAAAGAAATGGTACACAAGACAGTCTCTTTTCTAAACTAGCAAAGAATCTGGACGAAACCCAATGGTAAACAACATGTTCTCTCAGCGGTGATGAGTAGGGTCTTGTTGGACATGTCATGAGACCATTAGATAGAAGAGCGTTTAAAAAGACTCTAATTGAGCGAGTTCATCTAAGAAGCTATTATAGTACAGTCTCAGAGAGCACAGCTGAAACCTTACAGGAAAAATACTTCAAGTGGAGTGTGTAATCATATCAACACAAGCATTGTTCCACTAACAAACTATTTCACCAAAAGAGCTTCATATGCAACCATGACTAAAACTCAAACTCAAGCATGTTAACAAGTGCTACAACAAACTCTTCGTAATAATTAACAAAAGCCTCCAACTTACTTTTTGTCCCCAAAGCAGCTGTAAAGTCCAGACATGGTGTCAAAGTTCACCTCAAAAGCTGAGTTTTCTTAGTGCATCCTTTGTTAGAATCTGTTCAAGGTCCAAAAGTGAATCTTCACACCACCAATATCTCCTTTCTCACGCATGGAGCATTTGTAAAAAGGAGAAGAAGCTTATGACTGAGAATGTGTATCCTTCACAGGGAAGGCACATGTGTGCTCCGGTAGCCTGTCTCTCAGGACTGAGCATGCTCTCTGTCTCTTCCTCTCGGATCCCCCCTCCCGTCTCTCTTTCAACCCCCGTCACTTAATCCAGAGAATCAGCTACTATTGTCTCAGCCCAGCAGCTTACCGCCGACAGGCCAGGCGTCATTTGATAATTAGATGGGGCAGCTCCCTGAGGAGATACCACCTTCGTGTCTGAGGGAGGCTCATTCTGTCCCATGAAGGGGGTTGGAAAGCCAGTCAGCTGACGGCCAACACAGTTTGAATAAATCATTAGTAACATTTTCACCCAATATTTAGTAAGGTAGTCAAGTTACACTGAAAGGGGGTTTGGAACCATTTTTGTGTGTGGACAGTTCTGAAAAGAACCATTTTCTTAGTCTAAAGAACATTTTATTAATCTGGAAACCTATAAAGAATCTTGTGTGAAATGCAGTAATAAAAATAAGTAAATCAAAATTCTTGTTTACTTTAGGACCAAGGTGACTTCTAAAGAGCAAGCTTCAACTTGCTGCAAATTACGGATTTAGATCCAACTCTAACGGAAGTGACTGGACATTTTAGTGACAGGACATTCGTCATATACCCTGTTTTCTTTAGAAAATGTGTTGTGCACTCAACCTCATACCATGTGCCTTCACTACATACAAACGTTTCGCCTGCCTGCCAGTTTTGAATATTTTCCTTAGCTCTCAGGCAAATCGTGTAGGAGTATCTAGCAAAAGGGTAAACAAAGCTTAGTTTGCGCCAGTCCATTGCTTTTCTTAAACACAAATATTGGCAAATGCTGGATTTCGAAAAAGTAATATCTTCTGGTCGGGGGGTGGGGAAATTATGCCTTCATATTAGACCAACATAGCCAGAGACATCATGTTAACAGCACTCTCAATAATGGCTGTCAAACCCTTTTATTTTTACCTCACACATATGGTGAACAGAATGTCTATGGAGGCATATGTCCTACAGTTCTCTTTCTCAAAGTTGGGTGGAATGTCAGTCAGTTTTTCTTATAAAAAAAAAAGCCAGGTTGGTATTTCCTGAGACCTTTTTGCTCTGCCGCTGAAGAAACCCATATTTTGTTTCAAGCATATGGTTCCTCAAAAGGGCCATAGCGTCAGCATTATCAGTAGATTCATTCATTCAGTCATAGTATGGAGTTGCCTGATAATCTGCAAAACATTTGCTATCAAACGTCCTTGACTTCCTACAGCCTTCTTCAAATTTAGTTAAATACTTCTGGAAAGCTGACATGTCATGTATAGCAAGTCACACCAGAGGACATTTCACGACTCTTTTATAATTATTATGCATCCTTTTTATGATCATAGTAGTTGATTAGACTACATGGAATAGTTTTTAATGTACAAATTCATTTGTTTTGATTCATTTAAAATGAGCTAGTTAATGCAAAAAGTTGATTCCAAACGATAAGAAAGTTTAAAGAAACTTGTTACAGCATCTAAGATCACTTATACACCACCATTCAAGAGTTTAAGATTTTTCTGTTCTTTTTTTAAAGACAAATTACATTCTTCTTTCAGATGAATAAAATCGGCGTTATATTAAATATGTCATGGCTCTTTCAAGCATTATAATGGCAGTGAATGGCTGTTTCTGTTTTGTAGTGCATAAAAGAGCATCTATATCCAATATATAACTGCTCCACACGGCTCCGGGGGGTTCATAAAGGCCTACTGAAGTGAAGTGGTGCATTTGTGTGGAAAAATATCCATATTTAAAACTTTATAGACTAAAATAACTAGCTTCCGGTGGTCTGCGGTCAGCAGTCAGCATCGATTTACGGCGAAAGAGTAACCCTTGACCACTTGACGCATGCGTATTTAAGATAGAGAAGGATAGAGGATAGGTTAGAGCAAAACAAAACACTGGTCATGAATTAAGAGTCTAAAATGAGAATTTTTAAAGAGAAATGGTGGAGGATATCACAGTGTTAATTTTGACAGCATATTTTGATTTAGCTTTAGTCATAGTCTTTTGACTAAAATGCCATTTAGTTTTAGTCATATTTTAGTCACCTGAATTGTTTTTAGTTTTAGTCGACTAAATATCATACGATTTTAGATGACTAAATCTACAGTAGATTTAGTCTCCTAAAATCGAATGAGTTTAGTTCATTTGTAATACATTAAGTATTTAAGCATTACATAACCGACTGTCATTTGAACTGACAATTTGACATCATTTTGTTTTTGACATTAAAAACACGAAAGAGAGCTCAATTCACTTTTTTGTTTGTTTTTTAAAAACATCTATATAGTTTTTATAACTTTGTATTTCTGTTTAGTTAGTAAGCCATATCAGGTTAAGCTAAAGCTTCAAATAAGTTTGCTTATTTATTTTTTAATTTCAGTTAACATTTATTTAATTTCAAGAAATGAAGATTTTTTTTTAATGTTTTTAGTTAACTATTATAAACCCTGATACTTTATTGAATATGTGTCAAAAACTGGTCTTTCCTCCTGGCTATGAATTAAATGGGAACGAAATTAAATATAGTTTGTTGTGTAAGCAAAAACGAATATATAATGCGTGACTTTTAATTATAAACAAGCTCGAAACACACATTGACTCTTATTTTGAAATGTCTGCACCTTACTATTGCAGTTGCAGGATGCTTCAAGTTCAGATGAGGGAGATAAAATGTGTCTAAAACATATTACTATATAAACATGGTAAAGTAAACATTGTCATTAATCATTAGCATTATTTCAAAAACAATTGCCTGGCATAAACGTGCGCTATTCATTGATTGTGCGCCGCTCTGGAGCCCCGTATTGGGGATGCGTGAGCCTGTAGAACGTGTAACAGCGGCATGTTTTCCAGCGGTTAGATCAGCACATTCAAATCAAATGTGCGCATCTGTTACACAGGACATCAGTTCTGACCCGATCTCTTCCCTAATCGTCCCTCCCTAACATTTTCGTCTCGTTTTTATTTGTTGACGAAGTTTTCGTCATAGTTTTTGTCATCCAACACTAGTTTTTATTTAGTTATCGTCTCGTTTTCGTCAGTGAAAAAAGGTCGTTGACGAAAATAATGACGCAAATTATCCGTCAACGAAATTAACACTGGGATATCGATATAAGAGAAGAGGGGCTTGAGGCGTCAAAGCGCAAAATTGAATTGCGTACCGCTGACCGCCGGAAGCGAGTTATTTGAATCCATAAATCTTTAAATATGGATATTTTTCTTACACAAATGCGCCACTTCGCTTCAGAAGGTCTTAAAGGGTTAGTTCACCCAAAAATTCTGTCATTAATTACTCACCCTCATGTCGTTCGACACCCGTAAGACCTCCGTTCATATTCGGAACACAAATGAAGATATTTTTGTTGAAAGCTGATGGCTGAGAAAGGCTTCAGATAGGCCTCCATTGGCATTTAGTACATTCACACTTCCAAGACTGATAAAAGGCACTTAAAACGTCGTTACAAAGTCTATCTCACCACAGTGACTCTACAATAATTGTACGATGCGACGACAATAGTTTTTGTGCGCAAAAAAAAATCAAAATAACACCTTTATCCAACTTGTTCTTGTCTTCCGTGTGTGCCTCCACGACGCATGCGCGAGAATATGACACAGATCCGGCGTTCGGACACATGACCCAGAAGCGATTTGTTTACAAGCAGAGGAAGACGCGCGTGTCTAAGCTGTTGAATTCTACATTGATCGTGCTTTAGGTCTCGGCGTAGTGCTCAAAATGGGGTTAGAGTGTGCATTTCATGGATTCCCGAACCCCGGCGCTACGACATATTCTCGCGCATGCGTCGTGGAGGCACACACGGAAGACAAGAACAAGTTGGATAAAGGTGTTATTTTGATTTTTTTTGCACACAAAAACTATTGTCGTCGCATCGTAAAATTATTGTAGAGCCACTGTGGTGAGATGGACTTTGTAACAACGTTTTAAGTGCCTTTTATGGATCTTGGAAGTGTGAATGTACTGAATGCCAATGGAGGCCTGTCTGAAGCCTTTCTCAGCCATCAGCATTCAATAAAAATATCTTCATTTGTGTTCCGAATATGAACGGAGGTCTTACGGGTGTCGAACGACATGAGGGTGAGTAATTAATGACAGAATTTTTATTTTTGGGTGAACTAACCCTTTAATTAACTCCCAGGAGCCGTGTGGAGCAGTTATATGATGGAAAAATGCACTTTTATGGACTTAAAAAATGACCCAACAATTCACTGCCATTATAAAGCTTGGAAGAGCCAGGACATTTTTAATATAACTCCAATTATATTAATCTGAAAGAAGAATGTCGTATACACATATAATGGATTGAGGGTGAGTAAATCATGGGCTAATTTTCATTTTTGGGTGAACTATCCCTTTAAAGATATCTTAATATCCTTTTAGATTTTGGTTCTTAACAAACTTTTCTTTTGGTATCTTCATTTTAAAGGCCCGATATGGTTCAACCCCAGAGATTTTAAAGATGTCAATGTGGTAACATTACGATACTGCATATGTGAACTCTTGGTAGCTTCTTTAATTAATTAATTTAGCTTTTAAAATGAACAAAATTCAGAAATATCCCAGAAACTGATTCAAATATAGATTCTTATAAAAACACTTTTGAGAGTTAATGTTAATGTGTGATTTTTGGCACTCAGAGAGGAATGTTTTATGCAATTGTTTTGATAGAGGGAAACAAGATACTGTACATTTCTAGTTTCAACATTATTTATTCTTCAGACATTTCCCTTTAAATGCAATAAGCTGTGTGCAAAGTGAACCAGATTTGGTTTTGGATCAATAACAATTGGTAAAATTCAACCATTCGAACATGGAGCCACATTGAGATCCCCATAACTATGTGATTAAATCATATAGGCTCTTGAAAATGAAAATTTCAAAAGAAAAGTTTGCTATAATTGAGATATCTTTAATACTTTTTGAGTAAAAGGTTTGTATTCTGTGTTGATCCATTTCTAGTTTCAACATTATTTGTTGTTCAGATATTCCTCTTTAAAAGTAGGATACTTTAAAAATCAGTATCAGCTGTATGCAAAGTGACCCACATTTGGTTTTTGGCCACTGAAAATGTTTACAATTGTCCAATTTACTAATGGAACTGCAATAAGATCTCCATATCTCTGGGATTTAACCATATTGGGCCTTTAAAATTAAGATACCAAAAGAAATGTTTGTTAAAAACCAAAATCTAAAAGGATATTAATATATATTTAATGCTTCATGAGTTGCATGCATGTAAACTTGGGGCAAAAAAAACACAAGAAGTGCTTTTTCCCATATTTGAACTGTCACCGTTGGCATTTAATGCAACAACGATGGCTAAAGTCAACAGATTTAACTAATAGATCTACCCATCTCTGTATAATAAAATAAAATAATGTTGCTGCCATCTTTCTAAAGTCATTTTACCCCCTGTAATTTGGCTTCAAATCTCATGTGGAAATTGCATCTCCATCTGCAAAATAGTGGATTAATCAGTCAATATATATCCATTACATTTAAAGGGGTGGTAAAACACATTCTTTTGAAGGCTTGACTGTGTTTGTGGGGTGCACTGTAACATGTGTTCATGCTTCGTTTTAAAAAAAATTGCCTTATTTTTCATATATTTGACCTTTATTCTACACTGCTCTGTCCCTCCTTGTAAAACGGTCTGATGCTTTCCGGGTTGTATGAAGCCAGTCCCTCAAAAATACGCAGTGGGCTCTGATTGGTTAGCTGGCCCAGTGTGTTGTGATTCGCTAACCGCCTAGTGCACGTTTGTCGGAAACGTCACGCCCCTTACCGGAGGCTGTGCTTTGGTCAGTATTAGAAACAACGGCGTCAATAAAACCATACCAATCTGAGCCCGAATCAGACCCAGAACATTTGAGTGAAGATGATCGAGCAGAACCTGTTCAGTCCTCAAGAGTAAAGACTGCGGATCTATAATGATTGCTACTGAATGGCACTTTAACTTTTGTATTTTTAGAACGATTATAGCCAAATATCTGTCGCAAGAACTAACGTTAACCCAAAACGAACACTAAGCACTGGCTTTAACTAGTAAGTTAGCCAAATCACACACAGAACCATGTTTAGCAAGCCTGTAGATAAATAATACATAAAAGCTCTAATCAAAGAATCATTTACACTAATGTCAGGTTTGCTGTTGAGATTTTAACTTTAGTGTTTGTAACGTTAGGTGTTCGTCGGATAACGTTAAGTATGAATGAGCATTTAACAGACTGGTTTGCAGAACAGCGTTGTCATCCGTTTACTGCCTTGCTACAACCTATTACAGGACAATACATCGATGAAAAATAAATCAGACTTACAGGTTGTGGCCCGTAAACAGCTTCTGTTTGTAAATCCAGCTTTCAGGACAAGCAGTTGTGCATATCCTGTATTGAACTCGCGAAGTTTGTGGAAGTTTGTGTTGTCCTCCGTGAAATGTGCAGCGCGCACGTCATGCATCCACGCACCGGCAGTGTTTTTTTCATGCAGCTGACGTTGTGCAAATCTGGCATTGAAATCGCGAAGACGGTGGATGTTTTCCTCTGTTAGATGTGCTGCAGGGAGCCCTGCGCGCGCCTGATTCCCCGCTGACTCAAACACACGTGCATATAACATGCTGTATGTTAAACGCTCTGCAACGCACCCCCGTCCCAAGGAAGGCTGAACAGAGCAAGTACCCCAGACCTGCAATCCGGATGAAAATAACAGCGTTTCCTTGGCATCGCGGCAACAACACTCCAGCCTAACTATACCACAACAGCGCCGCGATACAAAATGGCCTCACCCCCCCTTATTTAATATTCTCGGAGGAGGGGTTTATGTAAATATTGAGCCTGGTGATGTCACCAACCCTGGAGGAATGTGTGTAGTCGCCTACTGGCCGTTTGCTGTAGTTCTTAGAAACTGATTTCTTTAAAAGCAAATATCTCCCTTTGCTTTAAACTTTGAACGTTGTAACTTTGCAGATGTTGTTTATGCTCAAGCAGCAACATTACACGTTAGCTAAAGTTAGAATAGTGAAATCGTGGTTTACCACCCCTTTAATATTTTGGCTTTCATCACTATTTATGTTTATCTTTCTTCAGAAAAAATCTGAGCTGTGGAAGTTTCCGAAATTTGGTTGATTTTACACTTAATAATGACCCACAAAAACATGAAGCAGCACAACTGTTTATACACTGATAATACTCAGAAATGTTTATTGAGCAACAAATCAACATATGATTTATGAGGGATCATATGACTGAAGACTGGAGTAATGATGCATCACATATATATATATAAATAAATTTCACAATAACACTGTAATTTTTGATCAAATAAATGCAGCCCTGACATCAAAAACATTACAAAGTCTTACCAACCCCAAGCGGTACTTTCTAATATGTTTTATAATATGCTTTACCATGTGAATTTTAACCTTAAATTATACTTTTTTTACATTTATGCATTTGGCACAGGTCGTCACAGCAGGTGATAGTGCTGTAATATTAACCATCACAGAATAATAGCCAGAAAAAAATTGACATTCTTTTAAAAGACTTTCAGACATATTCATGAATATTTCTCACTCACTCCCCCCGTTCAACTCTGTCAATTCCCTTCAACACTTTCCTCTGCCTCAAGTTTCTTTAGGCATCTCCTGCAGAGCACTGTTTCTTTTCTTTACAAAGCTCTCTGAATTCCAGCCCACATCTGGAATGCATCTTCTGAGGCAGCGCTCTACCCCACACTCTAATTAAGGCCATGTATGCCAAACTGTAAATAACCCAAGAAATGATACCCCTCGGCTTAGAGGCCTGAAAAGCGGGACGTGTGGATTGATGTTTCGAAATAACTTATAAGATGAATATATAAGTTCCTCTCACCATACAAAGTCTATCCTCTCCTGAGAAAGAACTTCTAAAACAAAGCCACGAGCAGGCCAAGCTCTCTGTTAAGCTCTCCATGTGTCCGTTAAGTCCTTCACCCTTACAATAAAAAGTATCCAGCTGGGTCCACACAGCTTGACCAATGAACGCAGCCCATTCAGCTGCTCTTTTCCTCTATCTGTGACCAGTTAACTTTGTATCCCCTTGTTTTCCAGGCTCTTTAAAACTCGGTGTGTGGCGTTTCTGGGGGAAGGCTTCCAAATGGAGCATCTTAATTGTTTAATGAGATGATAATAATGAAATAATTGCACCCTGGGTTTTTACGACGCTTTTGTTTTCAAAGTATCTTGCAGACACAACAGGACTTTTAACATGGCTCATCATCAAAAGACACTTTACAGGACAACAGGCTCTCTTAGCACATGCTCGGACAGGTTTAATTAACTTATAAAAGAACTGTTCAGCTATTTGCCTGCTTACACAACTCATATGAAATACACAGAAAGTTATTGAGTGTCAATCACTATACAGATGTTGCGTGAAGCGTCATCTCTTGTTTTCAACAAGGTAACAAATGCATTTTTTTTTTACTACAGATTATTATGGAAGCTTGACCGTTGTAACTGCGAATTTATCTCACAATTCTAACTTTATAGAATTTATAGATATACGTAACAATAATAATGCCTGGTTTCACAGACGGGGCTTAGATTAAGCCAGGATTTGGAATTAGTTAAATTAGGACATTTAAAGCTACACTGTGTGATATTTTCCCCCATCTAGTGGTGAAAAGGTATATGACCATCCAGAGAATTTTTGTTTCTGTTCCTCTCAATTCCGATTTCGTTTTAACTCCTACGGTGGCCGATTTAGTCCAAGATTAACATGGCTTCCAGTTTGACCTCGTCCACATTCGACACGGTGCCATTAAGTGTTATAACGTGAAAGGCGAAGCTTGAATTTACGGGTATGTCCCTCTTTGGCTAATGTAGTTTCAAGATGGAGGGGCAACATGGCGACCCGCATTCAAACCCCTTACCTGTATGTATTTTCAATGGCATATTATAAACTTACGAGAATACTTTATTACTTGAAAGAAGTAAATATACATTAATGAGTAGGGATCGACCGATATGGATTTTTTAGTGCCGATGCCGATACCGATTTTTTTTCATCAGCCTTAGCCGATGACCAATATGGGCTGCCGATTTTCTTGAGCCGATATTTGGAGCCGATACTGCTTTTGCTCCCTCAATTTACAACATAAAAATGACACAATGATCATGATGATAACAATTTAAAATGTACAATTTAAAAAAGGAACATTTATTGAACTAAAAAAAAAACAATATTTAACAAATAGTAAAAACAGGTGAGGTAGAACAAGAAAAAAATAAAGAGTTCAGTGGTAAAAAAAAATGTATTCTGAAAATAAATATTTAAGCATAAATAAAATAATTACACTATTGCACACAGTATCAACACGCAAGCAGCATAATAAAATGCACACTGACTGTACTACTTAATTTTAAAACTATTTACAACCTAGTCATTTAATGGTTACACTCTAAGAAATGCTGGGTTAAAAATAACCCAAGTTGGGTTGAATATGGACTAACCCAGCAATTGGGTTGTTTTGACCCAGCGGTTGGGTTAAATGTTTGCTTAAAACAACCCAATTGCTGGGTTAAAACAACCCAATTGATAGGTTAGTCCATTTTCAACCCAACTTGGGTTATTTTTAACCCAGCATTTTTTAGAGTGTAGGTGCACTTAACTAAATCTCTTGTAGAGCAACACCAGCGGTAATTCAGGAAAAAAATCTCCCAATGCTCCACGTGAAACTTCAGTCTTTCAACCTTTTACCATCGTGTCAATTCTCAATTAATTTTGATTAATATGCGCGAGGGAGCCAGAGCAAGACAGTTTGAAAACGGTGAGAGCTGCCTGTGGACGCCTGTCTGTAAATAATGCAGGGAAAAAAATATCGGCGAACGCAGCAGCCTTGTATCGGCCGATGCCGATACACGTAAAAAACGCAAATATCGGCCCGATATATCGACTGGCCGATATATCGGTCTAACACTATTAATGAGCACATATATTTTTGAAAGAACTAAGTGTTTTTAGCTAAGAATAAACAAAAAAAGTTACACAGTGTAGCTTTAAGTAGCTTTTACAAATGTGCCTTAGAAAAAAATGCCTTTATTGCATCTTGAGACAAAACAAATGGCAAAAACATGTTTTTTTTTAAAGATTTTTATAAGATTGCTTTCAGTAAGACAGCTCAAACACTTAAAGACTTAAAGTCCCCCTGTAGTCAATAATTGTATCCCTTAAAACTCATCTTCGATCATCAAAATGCATAGAGACAAAGTGCATTTAGGCCACGCCCACACCGGGCCAATCCAACACTCTCCATTGACTTTGTATTGCGTGAGGCTGCCTCCTTCTCATTTATGACTTATAACACAAAAAGGACAATGCTAAAAAAAAAGCTAAAAAACCCAGAACCAAAAACCTAGAAGTTTTTATAACCTGTTGACCCAAAAAACAAGCGTTTAAGGACCAAAAAGTGTATACAGGCAATTGAGACAGAGCGCAACATGTTATATTACACTGAGAACTACACTAGAGGGGAACGTAATCAACGACAGGAAATATAATATATAAAACTGACATTTGGATATTTTACTTAACAGTAACAAAATGTTTACTGCACACATAGGCATACTGAGGCATACTGTACCCATTCTTCATGCTGATGCTTCACGTCCTATTGCCTGATCCACTTTGTCTCCTTAAAAGCTTAGTTCTGTGTTTTTTAGCTTGTTTGCTGTACACCCTGTCACATAGACCCGTCTCCAGCGTGTTGCCTCCGATCATTCGAATATTGCACTTTAATAATTATTTATTCAACATCATCCTCAATAAACCCGTCTCCAGCATGTTGCCCCTGGTCCCTCGAATATTCTGATCTATTATGACCTCCGAGCTGTAAAGCTGCCAGAATAATAATAATAATACGCTGTTTGTTAATTGGCCAGAGGAGAACTGGCACCCCGACTGAGCCTGGTTTCTCCCAAGGTTTATTTTTCTCCATTAGGTCACCTAATGGGGTTTTGGTTTCCTTGCCACTGTTGCCTCTGGCTTGGCGTGCTCAGTTGGGGACATTATTATTTAGATTTATTTCGATGTTTAGTTGAAAAATTTGAACTAAATTAACCATTTAAACTAAATTACTGATCGAATTATTGATCTAACGCCCACACTGTCACTGTATGATACTTTAAATGTTTCCAGAATGGCTATACAGCTGATTAAAATTATGCTGCATTATTTTCCTGTTTAACACTGTAAAGCTGCTTTGAAACAATCTACATTGTTAAAAGCGCTATATAAATAAAGTTGACTTGACTTGATAGCAGCTTTTAGACATTGTTCTGTTAAATGGCATCTACTCAAAATTACACATTAAAAAAAGTGAAAATATTCCTGTGAAAATAAGTTCTTCATGCTTAAAATAGCTCTACATCCTTGCTTCATTTAGTATACACGGATCCATGAATATGTAATAATATCTCCCCTCACTCACGCCAGATCAGAGATCCACTCGATCAACTTTACTGTAGTAAATGCTGCACAGTGGAGAGTGGAATTATTGGTTTAATTCAGTCATTGGTTTGAACCAGAAACTGATTCAGAAGAAGGGGAAGAGTTAATGTATCAGAATTTTTTTTATCACAATTGTGAGATATTCTGTCAGAATTGCGAGATAAAAAACTATTTTTTTTCTCTCACAATTTCACAAAAAGAGTTTATTTCTTGCAATTTTCTATTTCTTGCAATTACAAGAGTTCACAATTCTGAGAAAAAAAAGGTTGAATTGTAAAATAAAAAGTTGCAGTTATCTTTTTAATTTTTTTATTCCATTGCGAAAACAAGCTTCTATGTTAAATTAGTATATATTTTACGTTCTGTAACTGATCACCATTTCTTTTCAAACTTTCCACCCTTTAAAATTCTCCAAATACTAATTGCACACAGCCTGACATCAAATGAGAGACATGATTCTGAGGCTCTTTTTTGATGATGAGGCTGTACTACCTGTACAGTAATCAACACAAACACACACACACACACACACACACACACACACACACACACACACACACACACACACACACACACACACACACACACACACACACACACACACACACACACACACACACACACACACACACACACACACACACACACACACACAGAGGAGGGTCATTTGATCTCTGAGCAGCAGGGTGATGATGCCAGATCAGGCGCCACAGACAATGTTACCACAGACACAGACAGCTAAAATACAAACGGTTTTCCCATAAAGAGTATGAAAACCTGCAAATCAGTATGTAGATTAGAATGCTTTTTTTTGTCCTTTAACTTGATTGAGCTAGATCATGTAACATTATCACATTCTATATATTAGCCTATGTATATATAAATACACACACATGCATATATATATATATGCATTGTGTGTGTTTTATATACGGGTCATTCCACGAAATCGGTGCCTTTTGTGTCCCTAAGAAATAATCAGACATAGAATTATTATAACAACACATACATTTGTGATTTAAAAACATAATAATACTATGTATTGTTTCCTCAATATTACATTAAATTAAAGTCAATTAAATATTATTTTAAGTAATTAAAATTGCTTCTAAGATGATAAGGGTAAGGTTTTTGCCATGTCCCTCGATATGATTGTTCTTTTTCAGCAGGACTTTTAATTTGCAAACTGAAGGCAAAATTATTCTAAAATCACATTTGCATATAGCTATAAGTATATTCTCATTGTTAAGCAGTGTTTGGGCATAAGTATACTTTTTTTTTTTTTAACATATAAATCATTTTATCGTTGTCCCTTGATTCCATGTCATTCCTGTTACCCTCACCAAAAAAACCCTTTAAAATAATTGTACATTCCAGTGACATCACTTCCAGGAAGTTACATCATCTCTCATCATTATTCCAACAGTTAAAACACAAGTAATTTTCTCTCTCTCTTTTATAATGTTCTATTTTTGATGATTTATGAGGGTTGACTGAGGTGGGGACATCATGCAATGTCAAAACTGTTACCATTTTTAAAAGTATAAATTAAAATTATTATTTATTTAACATAATGAAATCAATATCTACAAGTAATATCGCTTCAAAGTTTACACCATGTGCTTTTGTGGTATTGACTGTTAGCTAGCAGTTAGCAAATTAGCTTGAATTTGTCAAACCTGTTACCGTCAGCCCAGTTACTTTTCTAGTAACAGGTTGTGACATTTGGGTAACAGGGATGACATGACATGTGTCATCTAAGCCACACTGTTTTTAAAGTTTATCTGTGTAAAATGCAAACATTTTTAAATGTCATCCTGCGTGTATTATTGAGCTAATGCCTATATTATTCAGAGTGGGTGGTATATGAGGATCAGTTACATTTTAGTTAGAATTGTTGGTATTAGTATTATTGGTAATTAAAGTATTAACTGTTTAAATAGTTTTAACATTTGTGTGATTTAAATTTTATTTTATATTTGCACTTTAATGCACTTTTTTCAGATGATAGTAGTATGCCATTAAGTGCAGCAGAAAAACAAATGATATTGGAAGAATGTTTGTAACCAAGCAGATCTCGCCCTCCATTGACTACCATAGTATTTTTTTCCTACTATGGTAGTCAATGGTAGTCAACATTTTAGATATCTTTGAAATGTAATGTGCTTCACTAATACAACTATGCCAAGTAAGTGCAAAAAATATAATGCAATTTAAAAAGTTTACAATATTATGTAAACAAATTTGTGCAGTGTATGCTGAAGAATGTGTGTCCTGTCATCCCTGTTACTCTGGTCAGTCCTGTTACCATGATGTCAATCCTGTTACCGTCATTAATTTCATAAAAAATATTAAAATTATATTTGAAATGGCCTTCCCAGTTTTTCCATTGTAAACCTATCAACATTGTATTTTGAACAAAGCCCTTCTTTTAATATCTCTCTTGTACAAATATATATTTTTCTTAATTGGCATGTGATCATCCTCTAAAATTAGTAAATTCTTGGTCATCTGAAAGACAAATATAAGATTGAAAAAAATTATCCAAAATTTGAAACAATCCAACTGAAAAGAGGGACTAAAAAACTGCTCAAATACGTTAAAACTATAACATATTTCTAATTAAAACTATTGTATATAGTAACGCTTGTGTCTGTAACAGGGATGACAAAAATATCAAAACATGAGGTAGATAAATAGTCATAAAATAAAAAATTTCGTAGCCTGAGATGGCACAATAGAATTTATTGTCATTTTAAGCTGTCTTCATTTCATGGATATTTTTAAAACATAAATTAAACTTATTTTATTTTTTATTTTTTCTAAGTTGAAAAGGCACCGATTTCGTGGAATGACCCATACACACTTGAGGTTATAGCACTAAAGGCAATACTCAACCAATCAACTATAGTCTGGTATATGGTGCATGAAAACATGGAAACAAAGACATAACAGTACATAAACATTACAACGTTTAACTAAAAAATGTAGCCTACTTACAGGATACAATATCGGAATTTCCAGGTTGTTGCATATATTTGGAAAAAAAAATGTTGTGACAGTTCGCTGCACTGAATATTTTAGATATTAGCACTATTCAATGTCCTTATTTAATTACCCTGTTTTACAACAGGCAACCGAGCATTCAAAGTGCGATTTTATTATAAACCACTGAAGAAGATAACATGTCATTGGTTATAACTCACTAAAAAAAAGTTCCCATAACATTACTCACTGGACTAGCGGAAAGTGATGGAGATGTTTGCTTCCCAAACTTCCCAAACAGCCGCTTTGTCCGGCGTAGTGAGCTCAAACCCGTCAGAAAGCCTCAATTAATCCAAATTATCTTATTATTGCTTTAAAGCAGACATGTACTTACGAAGCGAAGAAATCCTACAGGTATCTGATCATCCTTAAACGAGCGAAACATCAGAGATTTGTACTAATGACACATTCTACAGTGTCGTGAGTGAGAGCAGGATAAGGCTCAACATCGCCCTCTGTCGTGGAGAACAACAAGCTGTTCCAAGACGTGTTTGCAGACACTTCCAAGAGCAATGAAGGATATGAGGTGTGGATTTAGAAAAAGACTGTTCATAATACTGTTGTGGTAAATAATTGACACATGAGTTGAGTAAATACATGCCTTTTATTTCATTACAGGAAATGTAGGCCTACTCGTTTTGAAAACGGCCCAAGCTATATCAGCATTCTAATTTATAGCAAAATATAGGCTTGATATTAAAAATTAGGACTTATCATCTTGAGCTGTTGTGCTCACATCAGAAATGTAAGGGTTTTACAGGTTCATAACTGCTGTTCTTCAGTAACCCTTGCTTTTGAACCACTGGGCTCGGGCCACAACATCATTGGCGTAATCATCTCCTGGGGTGCCCACGTCCATGAGCTCGTATGAATGGACGTTCTTCACATCTGCGTTGTAGGATGATATTCCCCCTGGAACAAATATTATATTACAACTGAGACATGAAAGTTATCTCATTGCACAATGTACATCACAGAGACGTCTATTTGATGTCTGCATCAGTGTTTGCTCATCAAACTTTTCCTGTCATTTGTTAAGACATTTGGAAAATATCTTTAAGATGTTTATGACTTATAGTGTATAAAACAGCTTTTTCTAAAACTGTTTTCCAGATTAAGTGCTCTTTAGCAGACATCTTAGAGATGTTCCTGTGCTATCTGCGTTTATTTATCTTTTTTAATGCTATTAAGTGTAAATACCTTTAAAGCATTGCTCTTGAGTCCACTGAGGAAACTTTACTTTAATTTTTTTAATGAAGTCAATGAGAATCTCAGTTCCTTGTGTGACATTTTCCTCGCTGTCCCATGCACCTACATGCTTGTGGGAGCGTTTGTCAACCTGAAAGAAACACCATCCAAGAAGAGAACAATTAGAAATTTTCAGAAATGTTTTAACATTATCTGCCTATATTTGCAATGTTTCCTTGTTGATGTCGAAATATTTTATCAGCTTGCTCAGTACGTTAAATGTTATGACTACTCTATTATATTTCAAAATAGACTATCTATTTCTCTAACCAACCTGCATGAGGCCAAAGCCATTGCCATGGTCGCCACACCCATCCTTCAGAGCGGCTCCGGCTCTGGACTCTCTGGATATGATGGCAGCAATCACAGCCGGGTCCATCTTTTTTGCTTTGCCAACTTTAATAATTATACTCTTGTATTTCTCCATACGGGCCAGATCATGCTCAGCCAGTTTTTTAGAAGCATCAACCCCTATAACAAGTTTAAATCAATGTTCAAATAAACTGTAATATTTGGCAACTATAAAAGTCAGATGTGAGTCATGAGTTCTCACCCTTTATGGTTAATTTGTCTTGTTTTGCTGTCTTCTCTGATGCACCGGTGGTGTCTATTTTCACGATGTCTCCATAAATGCATGCTAGAAACCACATGGAAAATATCACCTGAAGCCCTTTCAGTCATTAAATAATTATATTGTATACACAGCACATTTATGCAATGCTACATAATCACAAAACGTTCCTCATAATTCAGACAATATCATATAAAAACACTCAGCCGCTGATAACTTACCCATGACTTATCACTGAGTTCGATGAGTCCTGTCACTAAATCAGACCGTCGCAGTTCATGATTATATATGATCACAGAGGGAGTGGTTCCCTTTCGAGGGAACTCGCACTGCATTGGGACGATGCTTTGGGGATGCTCCCTTAGCATCAGCGAATCTGAAACCAGAATGCCAACTAGGCCAATCCGATTGGCGTGCGTGATGACGTCATCGTGACGGCATACCCGGAAGTATAAAAGGGGGGCTGGAACGTAATGGCGGTAGTTATTGCTCTTCAGCAAGCGCTATCTGTAAACTGTCTGTCTATTTACTGTTGTTTGTCAGTGAAAGTCTGTGAAAAAGTATGGAAAGTGTGAGAGTGAAAGAATTCAAACAGTGTGTGCATCCGTGTCCCAGGTTCATGTCGGGCTCGGATACACACCTGCTTTGTGTGCACTGCCTGGGCGTCCAGCATGCCCAAGCGGCTCTCGAGGGAGCCGCTTGTGAGCACTGCGAGAAATTGACGCTCAGGGTGCTTCGCTCTCGGCTGGCTGCGTTTGATGAGGCCGGCCAGCCTCGTGAGCCCCGTGGTTCTGGACCCGCAGTCGCTGAGGCGGCTCGGCGTCGCAGATCATGGGGCTCACAGCGGGATTTGTCAGAGGGTTTCGGGACTGCTGCGGCACTTTCCCGATCCTCCTCTGACAGTTCCGAGGATCTTCCTCCCCGTGTGGAAGCCCGCTCTGCGGCTTCTTCCCCCGGGGTGGGAGGTCCGTTGCTTGTTCTCTCCGGTTCCGAGGAGCCGGAGGAAATAGGCACCGAGGCGGGGGATGAAGCAGGAATTGTTTCATCACTTCATCCACCCGCCCAAGAGGAGCTGGTTGAGGTGTTGACCCGGGCAGTGGCCAAATTAAATATAAGTTGGCCACAAGAGGCTCCGGAAATCCAGCCACCCAGCAGGCTGGATGACCGGTTCCTCTCACACCGGGTTCAAACACCTCGCCGGGGCCTGCCTTTTTTCCCGGATCTACACACCGAGGTGTGTAGATCATGGAAACGGCCCTATTCCTCGCGTGTTTCCAATCCTCCAGTGTTGGATTATTCCAATGTTCTGGGGGCACGCGAGGCGGGCTATGGGGCGATGCCTCGGGTGGAGGAAGCTCTCGCGAGCTATCTTTCACCCGACTCTGCATCGTCCCTCAAGGCTCCGGTTTTGCCCACCAAACCCTGTCGGGATACCTCATCTTTGGTGGGCAAAGCATATATGGCGGCTGGTCGGGCTGGTGGTTCCCTGCACACACTATCAATTCTGCAGGCCTACCAGGCCGACCTCCTTAAAGAGTTGGACGAGGGAGATGGTCCCTCTCCGGAGGACATTCTGGAACTGAGGAAGGCTGCAGATTTGTCTCTCCGCGTCACCAAGGAGACGGCCCGCGCTATCGGCCGCTCCATGGCTTCCATGGTGACCGTGGAGAGACATCTCTGGCTGAATCTGTCGGGGATAAAGGAGAAGGATAGAGCTTTTCTCCTGGACTCCCCGATCTCGCCTTCTGGACTGTTTGGAGACGCGGTTAACACCGTAGTTTCCAGACACCAGGAGGCGAAGAAACAGTCGGCAGCCTTCCACCAGTATCTCCCTCGCCGCTCTAAACCTGGGAAGGCTGGCCCTAGCGGGCAGCCTCAGCCGTCATCCAGCTCCTCGCACCGGAAGGTGCAAAAGGAGAGCGTCGCTTCTAGAGCCCCTCCCCCGGGAGCCTGGCAACAGAGGCGGCGCTCTCAGCAGCAGCCTTCAGCTCCTAAGGGCGATCTTCGGAACGTCCTTCAGGCGCGGAAGGCTGCTGGGAAGAAGTCCTAGCCACGGCAGGGCTTCTAAGAGCGGTCCCCCCCGCGGAGAAACAACCGAGGTTGTTTCCTCCGCGGCACTCTGGGGAAATCGATGTGGTAATCCCGCCGTCTATGACGCTTCGGGCCACATCGATTTCCCGCGAACGCATGCTGCCCCAGCCGCCTCTGGAAAGACCTGCGGCTGGTCAGCTCGCGCGTCCGCACACGGAGAACCGTTCCCAACTACTTCCTGCCGGTCAGCCGCTTCAGGAGGTTGGGAACGGGAACCGTGTAACACCCGACGCCAGCCTCGAGAGGCTGGTTCCCTTAGTAGATTATTTCGGCGAATGGAAATGCCTTCCGAATATTTCTACGTGGGTCCTGCGTACTGTAGAAAAGGGGTACAAACTGCAGTTCGGTTTTCCTCCTCCACAATTCAGGGGGTTATACTGGACAGCAGTGATACCCGAGCAGGTTCGGGTAATGGAACTAGAAGTAAAAACTCTTCTAGCGAAGGAAGCCATAGAGCGTGTTCCTCCGTTGGAAAGAGAGTCCGGGTTCTACAGCCGGTACTTTATAGTTCCCAAAAAGGATGGAGGGTTGCGTCCGATTATAGATCTGAGGGTTTTGAATCTATCTCTGAGGAGCTTCAGGTTCAAAATGCTCACTATTCCCATGATCGTGAGTCAGATCCAGTCCGAGGACTGGTTCGTCACGATAGATCTAAAGGACGCATATTTCCATGTCTCCATCCTCCCATGTCACAGGAAGTACCTGAGGTTCGCTTTCGGGGGCGAAGCGTACCAATATCGAGTGCTTCCCTTTGGCCTAGCCCTCTCCCCACGCACGTTCACGAAGTGCATGGATGCAGCTCTGGCTCCAATGAGACTTCAGGGCATCCGTGTGCTGAATTATATCGACGACTGGCTCATACTGGCCCAGTCGTACGAGGTGGCGGTTCGGCATCGAGATGTCGTTCTGAACCACATGAAATGCTTGGGGCTGAGACTCAACACGAAAAAGAGCGTGTGGACGCCGTCCCGGAGGACTACGTTCCTCGGGGTCGTGTGGGACTCGACAACGATGCGGGCACGATTGTCTCCCGCGCAAGTCGAGACCATACGGGCGATGGTCTCAGGAATAAGGCTAGGCCACAACATCACTGTGAAGCACTTTCAGAGAGTGCTGGGTCACATGGCAGCAGCGTCCAACGTAATACCTTTTGGCCTGCTGTACATGAGACCCATCCAGTGGTGGTTGAAAACCAAGGGGTTTTCCCCCAGAGGGAATCCTTTCCGTATGATCAGGGTAACGCGCAATTGCTCTCGTTCCCTAGCCATATGGAAGAAACCTTGGTTTCTGTCCCAAGGGCCAGTGTTGGGAGCGTCTTGTTGCCGGAAATCCGTTTCAACAGACGCCTCCCTCACTGGCTGGGGCGAGGTCATGGACGGCCGCTTTGCGAGGGGCCCATGGGAGAGCCGTCGTTCCTCCTGGCACATAAATTGCCTGGAGATGATGGCGGTCTACAAAGCTCTCAGGAGCTTTCTCCCGCACCTCCGCGGCCAGCATGTCCTGGTACGGACAGACAATACGTCTGTCGTAGCGTACATCAACCGCCAGGGGGGACTGAGGTCGCGCTTTCTGTACAGGATAGCACGCCGAGTCCTCCTGTGGACCCAGGGGAAACTGTTGTCCATCAGGGCAATGTATATCCCGGGGGTCCAAAATCAGGGAGCAGACATCCTGTCGAGGCAGGGGCTGAGGCCCGGGGAGTGGCGACTCCACCCAGAGGTGGTGGAGGCCATATGCAAGAGGTTCGGCCCAGTGGAAGTGGATCTGTTTGCGTCTCGAGAGACGTCCCACTGTCCACTGTGGTTTTCCCTCACGCATCCAGCTCCGCTGGGGCTGGATGCCATGGTGCAGACGTGGCCGAGGCTGCGTCTGTACGATTTTCCCCCGATTGCTCTGCTCCCGGGAGTCCTGGAAAGGGTCCGTCGACAGGGGGTCAGTCTACTTCTGGTAGCACCCCGTTGGCCGACTCGAGTTTGGTTCTCGGATATCATAGCTCTGCTAGCAGGTCAGCCGTGGGAGATTCCTCTGAATCAGGCGGCGGGTACGATATTTTACCCCCGCCCGGAGATTTGGAACCTATGGGTCTGGCCCCTGAGGGGACCAGGTACATAGAGGCTGGCCTATCGGCGGAGGTGATAGAGACCTTACTCAGCTCCAGGGCTCCGTCTACGAGGAGACTGTACAGCCTCAAGTGGAATGTATTTTCCACTTGGTGCAGAGAACGTGAGGTGGACCCAGTTAACTGCCCAGTGGCTTCAGTGCTGGAGTTCCTCCAAGATTGTTTTTCTGCAGGGCTTACCCCGTCCACACTCAAGGTGTACGTGGCTGCCATTGCGGCTTTCCACACTCCTCTGGGTGATGGGCCTCTGGGTAGGCACCAGCTGGTTGTACAATTCCTCCGTGGGGCTCGGAGGATGAGGCCTGCGGCTCGGACCAGAGTTCCAACCTGGGACCTGGCAGTGGTTCTCGAAGGATTGGCTGAGGCCCCCTTCGAACCATTGGAGTCGGCTGGACCAAAGGATCTGACCCTTAAGGTGGCTTTTCTCCTTGCCATTACCTCTCTCAGGAGAGTGGGAGATCTCCAGGCCTTGGCGGTAACGCCGACCTGCCTGGAGTTTGCCCCGGGAGGAGTAAAGGCCATCTTACACCCTAGGCCGGGCTACGTGCCTAAGGTGCCATCAAGGGTGGTCAGGTCATTGGTCCTGCAGGCATTTCATCCTCCGCCTCATGTGACGGCGGAAGAGGGGAGACTTCACCTACTCTGCCCGGTTAGGGCACTCAGAGTTTATTTGGCGAAGTCTGCACAGTGGAGGAGATCACAACAACTGTTGGTGTGTTTTGGCTCACCTAAGAAGGGATTGCCTGCGTCTACTCAGACAATCAGTAATTGGATTGTCCAGGCGATTACCATGGCCTATCAGGTGCGCAGTTTGCCTTCACCTGTGGCTGTGAGGGCTCATTCCACCAGAGGCATGGCCTCTTCGGTGGCCCTTCTTTCTGGGGTCCCCTTGCAGGTTATCTGCGAGGCGGCCGGGTGGGCTACCCCACACACTTTTATCAGGTTTTATAGCCTGGATCTCCCTACGACGCCTGGTGCTAGGGTGCTCCAGTCCTAGCTGTGCCCGGTTTCCGGCTTCACACTAGGGCAGGCGCTACCCTTCGGTGTGGCCTAGTGGGTACTCGTTCCCCAAAGCGTCGTCCCGATGCAGTGCGAGTTCCCTCGAAAGGGAACTGCTCGGGTTATGTATATAACCCTTGTTCCCTGAGAAGGGGAACGAGCACTGCATCCCGACGCCACACCTCGGCGCGCCTGGAGCGCATGCTTCAGAGCAATTACTACCGCCATTACGTTCCAGCCCCCCTTTTATACTTCCGGGTATGCCGTCACGATGACGTCATCACGCACGCCAATCGGATTGGCCTAGTTGGCATTCTGGTTTCAGATTCGCTGATGCTAAGGGAGCATCCCCAAAGCGTCGTCCCGATGCAGTGCTCGTTCCCCTTCTCAGGGAACAAGGGTTATATACATAACCCGAGCAGTTTCTCTTTTTTTTCCCTCAGATGTTTCACTGAGGTGTGGACAAATGTAAGGTTACAAAATACGCCACTGTGAATGCTGCCAAATTTAGAATCCTTTTTTTTTTTTTTTTTTTTTTTTACATTAGACTAAGCACACCTGAGCGCAATGAATCATAAGCGGGCAGATTCATCAGGTGGAGGTTTCACCTTAACCCTTTTGATGAATTTACTTGATGACAAGTGAAATCACTAACTTTGCTGAGAAGGAAGTGATAAGAAAAAAAAGTTGTTGTTTTTTCTGGAAATTTTACCAGTGTAAAAGTATGCCAAGTTTCAACTTCCTTGATCAAATGGTTGTAGGATTTGTTTAGTTATGGGCCCCAATAGAAATATATCAAATTTGGCACCCGTCCTCTAACACTTTCAAAGAATACAAGGCCAGATTAAAGGTGAACTATGTAGGATTTTTGCAGTAAAACATCCAGAAATCACTAGGCCAGTGTTATATATTTTGTTCAGTTGAGTACTTAGAATATCCCAAATGTTTTAAACTATTTGTAAATCGTGAGAAAATTGCTATTTTAACCAAGGAACCGGGACGTGTGAGCTATGCGTGTGAGGGAGTCGCCTGTCGATTGCGTCATATCTGCGTCACCCTCGGTCTCCGGTTTTATTCAGTGAAACACTTTACTCTCACTGCATTGTGAACAAGTGTCATAGCAGCCGCCGAGCGAACGTCATAACTTCCTTTTCAACACACTCAGATATATCTAATACGATAAACAGAGTTGCGTTACCTCATATACTCATGACTGGAAAAGAGGAAGTAGCGCCGGCAACCGTGTCATAATAAAAGTCCCGCCAGCGACTATGCCATAATAACAGTCCCGCTCTTCAATCGCTCCTGCGGCCTTGCTCAGCTCCACAACACTCGCTCCTGCTCTGCTTCACTACAGTAATGTTAATAATCGCATCCATGAACATGATTTCTGCCCGAGTCCTATCCTGACTGTTTTCCACCGGCTGTGAGGTGAAGACCACATGTCCCGAGATTCTGCGCTCAAACGTGCCGTCATCAAACTACACCTTTGTTTTGAACAGGCGACCTCTAGTGGACAGAAAAGTTACATAGTGTAGCTTTAAGTCCTTGTATTGATTTATTTTTTAGCAAAGGGTAGGTGTTTAAACTTGATAAAACCATTTTCAACCTCAGAAGGTCAAACTAAATATTATATAAACTGTTTCCCCCGCCTAATATTTTACTTAATGTATTTATTTTCTATTTATTTATATGAGGCAACTCCATTACAATCTATTTGTAACATGTATGTACAGGTCTGAATGTTTATATTGTATAATATTGCAATTATGTATAAAGTATTTTCTATCAATAAATAAAAAACATAAAAATATACAGAAATAATAAAAATTCAAAGTATAAACAATATACACAGATCAGGCATAATATTATGACCAATATTATGAGGTGAAGTGAATGACACTAATTATCTCTTCATCATGGCACCTGCTAGTGGGTGGGATATATTAGGGAGCAAATTAATTTTTTGTCCTCAATGTTGATGCGTTAGAAGCAGGAAAAATGGGAAAGCGTAAAGCCCAATACTTCTGCGTTGAGTGTAGCTACACCGTAGGCTGTGTGTTGCACACGTAGCCTACGTCTCCAAAAAATTTAACAACGCATCAATTTTACGCGTACCGCAAGCGCTATGATTGGCCTGCCAGAACCCCTCCCTCAGGTCAATAAATAAATAAATAAAATCTGCTATAGGAGTGTGTTTGTGTGTGTGTGGGCAAAAATGGGATAATAGTTTCATTCTTACATCTGCTATAATATAACACAATATTTTGTAGTCCAGAGATTCTTTATGTTAGTGAATAAATACATAGATCCGCTGTGAGTGTGTGTGAGCTCTTGATGGTCAAGTGCCAGAATTTGCCAGAGGTTCTGGGTTCTAATCCATCATTGTATAGTGTATTTATTTATTTATTTTCTCATTAAAACCAAAGATGTTAATCAGTGATTGTATATCAAGAACAGGGAAACATTTGGGTGCATTTAGTTTTGTGATTTCAACGGAATCTGCAACAGCAATCGATTGGAGCGCTTGTCTGTGCACGAGCCACCAATACTAAAAAGCAGCGGCCACGACCACTCTGCATGATTTCAAAAACGCATTCCAGCACCAGATCGCCTCTTATTTACATCAACTAGAGATGCTAAATTTGTATTAGATAAAACAACTCAAGCTGCAAGAAAAGTGGCTATCTATTTGCCGCCATCACTGCTGCTGCTACTCCGACAATGTAAACAAGCTGCTTCTTCTTCGGCTTTTGCCTTAATACTGTGGGTTACACCATCAACATGCCCGTGGACACTGCCTACCAGCGGTCTGCATGTGTAATTGCACATTGACGTGGACAACAATGCAGAAGTATAAATGAAAACTGACGCGTCGCGTAACTTGCTGCGTAGATGATACGGCGTAGGTCCGACGCAGAAGTATAAATCAGCCTTAAGGATTTGAGCAAGTTTGACAAGGGCCAAAATTTGATGGCTACGACTGGGTCAGAGCATCTCCAAAACTACAGCTCTTTTGGGGTGTTTCCAGTCTACAGTGGTGAGTCTCTATCAAAAGTGGTCCAAGGAAGGAACAGTGGTGAACCGGCGACAGCGTCATGGGCAGCCAAGGCTCATTGATGCACGTGGGGAGTGAAGGCTGGCGCGTGTGGTCCGATCAAACAGACGAGCTACTGTAGCTCAAATTGCTCAAGAAGTTAATGCTGTTTCTGATAGAAAGCTGTCAGAATACACAGTGCATCACAGTTTATTGTGTATGGGGCTGCATAGCAGCAGACCAGTCAGGGTGCCCATACTGACCCCTGTCCACCGCCGAAAGCGCCAACAGTGGGCACATGAGCATCAGAACTGGACCACAGAGCAATGGAAGAAGGTGGTCTGGTCTGATGAATCATGTTTTCTTTTACATCACGTGGATGGCCGGGTGTGTGTGCGTCTCTTACCTGGGGGACACATGGCACCCGGATGCATTATGGGAAGAATTATGTGTGATGCTTTGGGCAATGTTCTGCTGGGAAACTTTGGGTCCTGCCATCCATGAGGATGTTACTTTGACACGTACCACCTACCTAAGCATTGTTGCAGACCATGTACACCCTTTCATGGAAACGTTATTCCCTGGTGGCTGTGGCTCTTTCAGCAGGAGAATGCGCCGTGCCACTAAACAAAAAGGGTTCAGGAATGGTTTGAGGAGCTTGAGGTGTTGACTTGGCTACCAAATTCCCCAGATCTCAATCCAATCGCGGATCTGTGGCCCCACCTCACAACTTACAGGAGTTAAACACTTAAAATGAAACACTAAATATTCAACTATATTATTGATCTGCCCACATTGACATTATATGGAACTGAACTGAGCTCATGACATCACTGTTTTCTCCAGAGCGAATCAAATTCTGTTGCATTATTTTCCTGTTACCACCGTGAAGCTGCTTTGAAACAATCTGCATTGTAAAGACACCACATGGGACCATCCTTCCAAATCTGATGGGTTCTGTGCTTTACTGTTACTTTTGCCCATGTATGTTTAGGACAGAGAAATACTATGGCAACTGAGAAGTAAATGAAAAAGGAAATGGGTTATAGGATTTCTAACAAGGTCATTTTATATGCAGAAGTGGAAAGAATATTCATTAGATTAATGTGTTACATGAAAGACACTGGATGTTTTATTAGTTTTATTTCATCCCCAAAATACAAAACAGTATACAGACCAGTGAACAATGGATAGAACGAATAAAAAAAGATTATAACTGCTGTTCAGTAACCCTTGCTTTTGAAGTATAGCATGTCACACAAGGAACTGAGATACTCATTGGCTTTATTAATGACATTAAAGCACATTTTCCCTAATGGACCCCAAGAGAAATGCTTTAAAAGTATATAGGGCTAAAACACCAACAAGCATAATTTTGTATCCATATGGACCAGAAGAAGTGGACCGCTCGAGTAGTGTGGCACTTATAGAGGATTTTTCTCTGTGCGACACCCCACTTTGATAATAAAGGGGATGAAACAATCCTCCCAAGTGGAGTAAGAATGTTTCTACATTAGCTCTAAACGGACAATCTGATCTATCAATAAATCTACAGAGCGCTAGCTACTCTCTGCTGTCTCAAACAACATCTTTGTCCTGTGTTGAGTTGACCACCATAGCTTCTCTATGTGCTTTGAAAGGGAGGGGTGAGTGGTGGAGCCAATTCGCCTCCTCACCACTGGGTGCCACTAAAATTTACACACTGAAACTTTAAGAAACATCAGTACTATAGTCCTGATTGCCAAAAGTGGAGAGGCCGGCCAGAAATTCCTTTTCAGAAAATGCCATCCAGCCTTAGGTTTTTCAAGGCTCATTCTAGGCGCACTCAATCTCAAACAGAGCACAAATAGGCCAGTCTTCTTTTATTTATTTGTTGTGCTTCAGTAGATAAAGGTGTATGGTTTTGCATTTAAGGAGAATAGAGCGTTCTTCACTGAAATTTAAAACTGTTAAAGGAAAATGCTCAAACTGCTGCATAGGACTCTGTGTTGCTTCAAGTGCATCATTCTGTACACGGGATGCGCATAAGTGCTTTGTGCCGCTCTGTATTGGAGCCTTTGATATTATAATACTTTTGCACAATGAAAGAATATTAATAGCCTGTCTTGTTCTGTCCTACCTATAATATGTTGTTGCGACATTTGCTCAAATCCCACTCCGACATGACATTTCTCTGTACTGGAGGCTACTATACTTGGTGTAGTACCATTAAGAAAAGGTAAATTAAATTAAAATTAAATATTATAATGTTATTCTATGTCTATCTATGTGGTCAATCTGTCAATCTATGTTGATTATAAAAAGTGAACAGCATGAGTGAGAGAGGACACATCATAAGATATGCAATGCCAGGAGACATGGAGTGGGTCAGACCTGATTGTGACACCTTCATTAAGTTTTGTTTTTTAGAAAGCCTTTCTTTTAAAGTAAATTTTGTTTTGTATAGATTGTATCTTAATTGTAATCAATGTTTCATCAGCCAATTGGGGCATTCTGGGTTGAACGAGCGGAGCTTAATTGGTCAGTATTATTACATTGCAGACAAAGATTTTGGATAGCTAGTTTGGTGCGGTAGGGGGCCCAACATCCTATTCATTCATAGGGCCCAAAATTGCGGTGAATTTTTTTTATTTGTGGATGTCCCAATCAGGGTGCAGGATGTGAAATTTTGAAATAAATGTTTATGTTATATATTTTGTTTGCAGTTGTGAATTAATAAAAATGTAACTGGTTGTGTAAAATAGGCACATAATATCATAATATCGAAATATGAATCGTATCGTAAACGTATCGCAGAACTTTTTGAGATATCGGAAAATATCATATCGCTGGCTATGAGAATCGATATTGTATCGAATCGCGATGAACAGTCCGATTTACACCCCTATTTCACATGGGGAAGTAGTTGTTGTTAGAAGCATAGTCAGATGTAACCCACCGTTAGAGATCAGCTAGCCAAAGAACAGACCAGGTTCCATTTGACTGATTATGTTTCTAACCTCGTTGTCAGTTTGGACTGTGTAGTTATAGCGTGAACGTAATTTCACCAGGTACAACAGGTTCCTGGATCAACATCTTTGTTGATCCTGGAAGAACATTTTATAAGTACACGTAAACCACAGAAGGGAGTGATGGACCACACAATAACCCTGTTGAAAAAAACTGCATATGCTGGTTAGGTATGTTTTGAAGTATTCACTGAAAACATTTTTTTTACTGCTTGATCAAATTGCTTAGTTAAAATTAGCTAAATCAACACAATTGCTACACATTTTGTCCTAACTTAATTTGATTATGTTCAATCCACTTAAATATAAGTCAAATTTAAGTTTACTTAATCTGTTTGTGTTGAGATTACATTAATGATTTGTGTTGCATTAACTGAAACTGGGCGGGGCTTGTTAGTTCCCAGCATGCTTTGCAAATTACTAAATCAAGAGAGAGTAAATGTTGTTATTTTATATGTAAAAGTGTTATTTTATGTATTTTGAGCAAGATGAGAAAGGGGGAGACTTGATTGTGTTTAATATTGTTTAATTTTCAATTATGTTGGAATTATTAGAGCAATTTAAATTACAGTGGGTTACCATTGTGGAGAAGAGTGGAGCATTTGCTTAGGGTGTGGACTTAAACACCTAATGTCATAATGGTTTTGCTGAAAAAGCTTTAAAAGCGTAGGATTAAAGATGGAAATGTTTGCTGTTACTATCTAAACGTTTGTCAACTAGCTAGTGCAGTATCTTAATTCAGTTGTGTAACATTAAAATATATTAAATTAAGTGGATGAATGAATATATTAAATTGAATTCCTGAATCATGTCAGGGAGCCACATAAAATTCACGTTGAGACTACTTATTTAAATCACTTAAAATGTATTCATTCTACGATGTTGAAGTTACATGAACAAATTATGTTTGTTTAACTTAATTGATTCACGTGGGACCGATATATACAATTAAATCATGTAAATCCAACACACTTTTTTTTCAGTGTGGCAGCTGGTTTGAGCTGCTCGGGTATTTCAAACTTCTTTTGGTCCCTAAGCAAAGAACAAGGGCCTTTAATATGGGATGATTTTAGACTCAAATTGATTAATAAATGCACACACAATTATCCATGAACTTGATAACTGCTGTAGACATGTTTTACTATCCACAAACAAATGCCTTTTAACTTGTGTGCAAAATACAGAATTACATGAATGTGCAGCGATTTGTACAAATAGAGACATAGTTGTGAATACAAAACTTCGATCCTCGTCTTTATAACGAGGACACATAAAGCGTCTTATAGGCAGAATAACGCTCACGGTGCCAGTGTCTGTTTTGGCAGATACTGCCATCTAGTGGCAGCAGGTTTTCTTAGACAGCTGTGTGTGTGGATTGTGCAAGGCCAAACCGGCTAAATGAAAGTCTCAAAATCCGAATTAATCAAATAGGATCGACTCACAAACGAGACAATGAATGCATGCGTGTCACCGGATCCAAAAACTGCACATCTTACTCGTTGCATGCACAAATTCTTACGTTAATACAAAATCGAAGTTTTGTATTCACAACTATGTATCTATCTACAAATCGTTGCACATTCATGTAATTCTGTATTTTGCACACACAAGTTAAAAGGCATTTGTTTGTGGATGGTAAAACATGTCTGCAACATTTATCAAGTTCATGGATAATTGTGTGTGCATTTATTAATCAATTTGAGTCTAAAATCACCACATACTTTAAGCCCCCAAAGCATATACTCACCAATGGCAGATTACAAGAGGACAATACGTCTGTTGTTATCTTCAGAGATATTAAATTGTGTCATATTATGAGTGCCGTTGATGATGAACTTGCCTGAGTACAGCCTAATTGACTCCTCCCCCATTACGACAATTGTTTATACTTATAGGGACATTGAATTCGTAAGCACATTCGAAAGGGACATACAGGTGCTGGTCATATAATTAGAATATCATCAAAAAGTTGATTTATTTCACTAATTCCATTCAAAACGTGAAACTTTTATATTATATTCATTCATTACACACAGACTGGTAAATTTCAAATGTTTATTTCTTTTAATTTTGATGATTATAACTGACAACTAAGGAAAATCCCAAATTCAGTATCTGGGAGACCAATACAAAGACAGGATTTTTAGAAATCTTGGCCAACTTTAAAGTATGAACATGAAAAGTATGAGCATATACAGCACTCAATACTTAGTTGGGGCTCCTTTTGCCTCAATTACTCCAGCAATGCGGCGTGGCATGGAGTCGATCAGTCTGTGGCACTGCTCAGGTGTTATGAGAGCCCAGGTTGCTCTGATAGTGGCCTTCAGCTCTTCTGCAGTTTTTGGGTCTGGCATATCGCATCTTCCTCTTCACAATACCCCATAGATTTTCTATGGGGTTAAGGTCAGGCGAGTTTGCTGGCCAATTAAGAACAGGGATACCATGGTCCTTAAACCATGTACTGGTTGCTTTGGCACTGTGTGAAGGTGCCAAGTCCTGTTGGAAAATGAAATCTGCATCTCCATAAAGTTGGTTAGCAGCAGGAAGCATGAAGTGCTCTAAAACTTCCTGGTATACGGCTACATTGACCTTGGACCTCAGAAAACACAGTGGACCAACACCAGCAGATGACATGGCACCCCAAACCACTAACTGTGGAAACCTTGCACTGGACCTCAAGCAACGTGGATTGTGTGCCTCTCCTCTCTTCCTCCAGACTCTCTGACCCTGGTTTCCAAAGGAAATGCAAAATTTACTTTCATCAGAGAACATAACTTTGGACCACTCAGCAGCAGTCCAGTCTTTTTTGTCTTTAGCCCAGGCGAGACGCTTCGGAATGACAAGGTGACAGACTTTGCCCTCATGGCAACCAAGCGCTCCGCAACACGTTCAACACGTCCCTCTGAGCGAGTGGGAAAACGTTTTTTACAGCCTCTATTTTGTTGTGGCGGAGAAAGATGGAGGCCTCCGTCCGATTCTCGATTTGAGACCTATTAACTGAGTCCTTCACAAGCATGCGTTCAGGATGACAACGTTGAAGCAGATCCTGCTGCAAATCCGCCAGAGGCTTCTGGGGTTGATGGCGTCCGCCTCCTCGGCCTGCCATCTGGGTCTCCTGCACATGTGAGTTAAGTTTTGACTCAAGTCTCGAGTCCCATGGAGATCGTGCACGCTGATGCTCTGCCTCCACGTCCTGTTTGCCCAGTTAGAGTGCTCAAAGTATATATTAATAGAACGGCCGTCTTTCGACAGTCAGACCAGCTCTTTGTGTGCTATGGGGTTTCTAAACAGAGGCTGTCCCACTGGATAGTGGATGCTATTGCGTTGGCGTATGCTAGCCTGGGCCAGGATTGCCCTTTCCACATCAGGGCACATTCTACGAGAGCCATTGCATCTTCCTGGGCTTGGTCTAAGGTACGTCCATTCAAGAAATATGCTTGGCTGCTGGCTGGTCTTCTCTGAACACCTTCGCCAGATTCTACAAGCTGGACGTACCATCTGTGGCTTCACAAGTGCTCTCAGTGAGTTAAAGTCACTATTCAAGTGTTTTACACTGCACAGTTATTATTAACACAGTTATTGTCACTTATACTTCCCTTATCAGTGCAGCTTTCACTTCTTGTTCTATTCACTATTACAAGTATTGCAGCACAGTTTGTTACCGCTGTCGACGCTGTGTTCACTCGTATCTTCCAGTTAATTTCATGTTATTGTGTTAGTTCCTTATCAGTGCAGCATTTTACACAGTGTTGAAGTGACTGCTCTCGAAAGGGAACGTCTCTGGTTACTTTCCTAACCTCGGTTCCCTGAGAGGTGGGAACGAGACACTAAGTCGCCGTGCTCGCCGCTCACTAGGCTTCGCGTTCAGTCATGATTCTAAGGTAATGGCCGCTCTCTTTGCCTTTTATACTGCCAGGTTACCCCGTCAGTATTTGCATGCAATTTGTATATTGCGATTGGGCAGTTTTTCCTAACTGGCGTTAGCCTATAAGATTCAAGAATTTGTAAGGAAAGGAATTTCCTGCAGCGTTTTACGCAGTGTCTTGTTCCTGCCTCTCAGGGAACCGAGGTTACGATAGTAACTGGAGACATTTTCTCATATAGACCTAAAGGCAAAACGTACTCTACCAATCAACTGGTATATGGTGCATGAAAACATGAAAACAAAGATTTTACAGTACATAAACATCACAAAGTTTAACTAAAAATGGTAGCCTACTTACAGGATACAATATCGGAATTTCCAGGTTGTTGCATATATTTGAAAAAAAAATATTTAAGGCGTTGTGACAGTTCGCTGCACTGAATATTTTAGATATTAGCACTACTCAATGTCCTTAAGTTATCCTGTTTTACAACAGACAACCGAGCATTCAAAGTGTGATTCTATTTAAACCACTGAAGAAGATATGTCATTGGTTGTAACTCACTAAAAAAGTTCCCATAACATTACTTACTGGACTAGCGGAAAGTGATGGAGATGTTTCCTTCCCAAACTTCCCAAACAGCCGCTTTGTCCAGCGTAGTGAGCTCAAACCCGTCAGAAAGCCTCAATTAATCAAAATTATCTTATTATTGCTTTAAAGCAGACATGTACTTACGAAGCATTGAAATCCTCGAGATATCTGGTCATTCGTAAACGAGCGAAACATCAGAGATTTGTACTAATGACACATTCTACAGTGTCGTGAGTGAGAGCAGGATAAGGCTCAACATCGCCCTCTGTCGTGGAGAACAACAAGTTCCAAGACGTGGTGTTGGCAGACACTTCCAAGAGCAATGAAGGATATGAGGTGTGGATTTAGAAAGACTGTTCATAATACTGTTGTGGTAAATAATAAACAAATGATTTGAGTAAATAAATGACTTTTATTTCATCACAGGAAATGTAGGCCTACTCGTTTTGAAAACGGCCCAAGCTATATCAGCATTCTAATTTATAGCAAAATATAGGCTTGATATTAAAAATTAGGACTTATCATCTTGAGTTGTTGTGCTCATTTCAGAAATGTAAGGGTTTTACAGGTTCATAACTGCTGTTCTTCAGTAACCCTTGCTTTTGAACCACTGGGCTCGGGCCACAACATCATTGGCGTAATCATCTCCTGTGGTGCCCACGTCCATGAGCTCGTATGTACGGACGTTCTTCACGCCTGCGTTGTAGGCTGATATTCCCCCTGGAACAAATATTATATTACAACTGAGACATGAAAGTTATCTCATTGCACAATGTACATCACAGAGACGTCTATTTGATGTCTGCATTAGTGTTTGCTCATCTAACTTTTCCTGTCATGAAAAATAGACATTTGGAAAATGTCTTTAAGATGTTTATAATTTATAGTGTATAAAACAGCTTTTTCTAAAACGTTTATCCTATGTTTTACAGATTAAGTGCTCTTTAGCAGACATCTTAGAGATGTTCCTGTGCTATCTGCTTTTATTAATCTTTTTTAATGCTATTAAGTGTAAATACCTTTAAAGCATTGCTCTTGAGTCCACTGAGGAAACTTTGCTTTAATTTCTTTAATGAAGCCAATGAGTATCTCAGTTCCTTGTGTGACATGTTCCTCGCTGTCCCATGCACCTACATGCTTGTGGGAGCGTTTGTCAACCTGAAAGAAACACCATCCAAGAAGAGAACAATTAGAAATGTTCGGAAATGTTTTAAAGGGGTGATGAATTGAGAAATCAACTTTCCTTGAGCCTTTGATATGTAAAAGTTCATCGTGATATAAGAATATCCTGTAAGTTTCAGAGCTGAAAAGTCCTTGTTAGTCAAAGAAAAACTTTTATAGACACCAGAACCAGAAAACGAGAGATCTCAGAATATGTCGACCACTGATGTCATAGAATGCACCGCCTCAAGCCCACCCACCGACTCGTGGAGCTAAACGGGTCGCGCTACCGGGCAATAAACATGCCGGTTCCAGCTCACGTGGGTAAGACATTGCGCGTTTGTTCACTTCATTTCACCGCAGAATCGATTGTAAACAAGATAGAGGTCGAGACTGGATTTGCAGACATTAAGATTAAAACACAATGCTGTGCCTTCTATTTTGGATCAGGAATGGTGCAACACACTTATGTAAGTAAAACATGTTTTTTTAATATGTGTTAGTATTGCATTGTTACAGATCGTTTGATATCTATTGATTACATACCTTAGCACGTTGTCACAGGCTGGAGAAGGTGTTATTGGTTAATTCGTGATCAGACTCGGACTTGTAACGCCAGTGCTCGCAAACCCCAATGTCCCGGGGCTATGTGCTTTTCAGACAGGCTATCACGTGTGTGTGTGTGTGTGTGTGTGTGTGTGTGTGTGTGTGTGTGTGTACTGTTCACGGTTATATTCACTGATGATCGGGCCGGCAAAGTAATACAGAAATAACATTCCAATCAATCGCAGGTGGATGAGAGATGAATCATTGTGTTTGTTTGATAAAGATATTTTGCGAGTCCTGTGAGCGATTCCCCAGACTCTTTCAAAACAATCCCCACATGTACTCAGGGGAGCTGAAGCTCATTAAATATGCAAATCTTATCCAATCCTAGCCGTGGGCGTTTACTTCCAAGTCTTCAGTGCGGCACACCCATCAAAACCGAGCGTTTTTCAGAGAGCCTCAATACAAGGCAGAAAATAGCCTATTGCTTATTCCTTATGATGTTTTTTAATGTAAAAACCACGCGAACGTCATTAGTTGACCTCAGACAACAGTATAATTTTTTTTAAAAAGCCAGTTCATGACCCCTTTAACATTCTCTGCTTATATTTGCAATGTTTCCTTGTTGATGTCGAAATATTTTATCAGCTTGCTCAGTACGTTAAATGTTATAAATAGACTATCTATTTCTCTAACCAACCTGCATGAGGCCAAAACCATTGCCATGGTCGCCCCACCCATCCTTCAGAGCGGCTCCGGCTCTGGACTCTCTGGATATGATGGCAGAAATCACAGCCGGGTTCATCTTCTTTGCTTTGCCAACTTTAGTAATTATACTCTTGTATTTCTCCATACGGGCCAGATCATGCTCAGCCAGTTTTTTAGAGGCATCAACCCCTATAACAAGTTTAAATCAATGTTCAAATAAACTGTAATATTTGGCAACTACAAAAGGCACATCTGAGTTGCATGCAGTCATGAGTTCTCACCCTTTATGGTTAATTTGTCTTGTTTTGCTGTCTTCTCTGATGCACCGGTGGTGTCTATTTTCATGACGTCTCCATAAATGGATGCTAGAAACCACATGAAAAATATCACCTGAAGCCCTTTCAATCATTAAATAATTATATTGTATACACAGCACATTTATGCAATGCTACACAATCACAAAAACGTTCCTCATAACAATAGACAGACAATATCATATAAAAACACTCAGCCGCTGATAACTTACCCATGACTTATCACTGAGTTCGATGAGTCCTGTCACTAAATCAGACGGCTGCAGTTCATGATTATATATGATCGCAGAGGGAGGGGTTCCTCTTTTTTTTTCCTTAGATGTTTCACTGAGGTGTGGAGAAATGTACGGTTACAAAATTTACAACTGTGAATGTTGCAAAATTTGGAATCCTTTTTTAAAATGTATATTAGACTAAGCACACCCGAGCTCAGTGAATCATAAGCGGGCAGATTCATCAGGTGGAGGCTTCCTACACCTTAAACTTTTTGATGAACTTACTTGATGCCAAGTGAAATCCCCAACTTTGCTGAGAAGGAAGTAATAAGAAATAAAAACTTGTGGGAAAAAGTTTTTTTTTCTGGAAATGTTGGCACTCACACCAGTGTAAAAGCCTTTTTGTAATATTAGGCAGCAAGTAAAAATGTTGTCCTCAAAGTTGATGATTTAGAAGCAGGAAAAATATGGGTAAGCATAGGATTTGAGTGAGTTTGACAAGGGCAAAATTGTGATGGCTAGACAACTGGGTCAGAGCATCTCCAAAACTGCAGCTCTTGTGGGGTGTTCCCGGTCTGCAGTGGTCCAAGGAAGGAACAGTGGTGAACTGGCGACAGGGTCATGGGTGGCCAAGGCTCATTGATGCACGTGGGGAACGAAGGCTGACCCGTGTGGTCCGATCCAACAGACGAGCTACTATAGCTCAAGTTGCTCAAGAAGTTAATGCTGGTTCTGATAGAAAGGTTTCAGAATACACAGTGCAGTGCAGTTTGTTGCGTATGGGACCAATGGGACCCATGCTGACCCCTGTCCACCGCCGAAAGCGCCAACAGTGGGCACGTGAGCATCAGAACTGAACCACAGAGCAATGGAAGAAGGTGGCTTGGTCTGATGAATCACGTTTTCTTTTACATCACGTGGATGGCCGGGTGTTGTGCGTTGCTTACCTGGGGAACACATGGCACCAGGATGCACTATGGGAAGAAGGCAAGCCGGCGGAGGCAGTGTGATGCTTTGGGCAATGTTCTGATGGGAAACCTTGGGTCCTGCCATTCATGTGGATGTTACTTTGACATGCACCACATTGTTGCAGACCATGTACACCCTTTCATGGAAATGGTATTCCCTAGTAGCAGTGGCATTATGCGCCCTGCCACAAAGCAAAAATGGTTCAGGAATGATTTGAGGAGCACAATAACAAGTTTGAGATGTTGACTTGGCCCCCAAATTCCCCAGATCTCAATCCAATCAAGCATCTGTGGGATGTGCTGAACAAACAAGTCTGATCCATGTAGGCCCCACCTTGCAACTTACAGGATCTGCTGCTAACATCTTGCTGCCAGATACCACAGAACACCTTCGGCGGTCTGGTGGAGTCCATGCCTCGACAGGTCAGGGCTGTTTTGGCAGCAAAAGGTGGACCAACACATATTATAATGTTATGCTTGATCTGTGTATGATTTGACTCAGGAGCACTGATGGATTCAGATCATAAATTAATTATTGAAACTACACCACATGGGACCATCCTTCCAAATCTGATGGGTTCTGTGCTTTACTGTTACTTTTGCCCATGTATGTTTAGGACAGAGAAATTCTAGGGCAACTGAGAAGTAAATGAAAAAGGAAATGGGTTATAGGATTTCTAACAAGGTTTTATATGCAGAAGTGGAAAGAATTTTCATTAGATTAATGTGAGGGGTGGCGAACTCCGGTCCTGGAGGGCCACTGTCCTGCATAGTTTTGCTTCAACCCTAATCAAACACACCTGAACAAGCTAATCATGGTCTGAAGGGTTACTAGAAAGCTACAGGCAGGAGAGTTTGATCAGGGTTGGAGCTGAACTCTGCAGGACAGTGGCCCTCCAGGACCGGAGTTCGCCACCCCTGTGTTACATGAAAGACACTGGATGTTTTATTGGTTTTATTTAGTTTTATTTCATCCCCAAAATACAAAACAGTATACAGATCAGTGAACAAGGTTAGAACGAATAAAAAATATTATAACTGCTGTTCAGTAACCCTTGCTTTTGAAGTATAGTAGGTGCATGCAGTGAGGAACATATCACACAAAGTACTGAGATACTCATTGGCTTTATTAATGACATCTAAGCAAATTTTCCCCAATGGACCCAAGAGCAATGCTTTAAAAATATATAGGGCTAGAACACCAATAAGCATGAATTTGTATCCATATGGACCAGAAGAAGTGGACCGCTCGAGTAGTGTGGCACTTATAGAGGATATCCCAAGTGGAGTACAAATGTTTCTACAGTAGCTCTAAACAGACAATCTGCTCTACAGAGCGCTAGCTACTCTCTGCTGTCTCAGACGACATCTTTGTCCTGTGTCGACCACAGCTTCTCTATGTGCTTTGAAAGTTGGTTGCTATTCGCCATCTCACCACTAGGTGCCACTAAAATTTACACACTGAACCTATAAGAAACAGCAGCGCAATATTCCTGAATGCCAAAAGTGGAGAGGCCGACAAGACATTCCACCCAGCAATGTGTAGGAATGCACTTGGGAGGATTGTTTCTTCCCCTTTATTGTCAAAGTGGGCCGTTGCACAGAGAAAAGGTGGGCTATCCTCTATAAGTGCCACACTACTCGAGTGGTCCACTTCTTCTGGTCCATATGGATCCAAATTCATGCTTGTTGTCTCTCCAACGCTTGATTTTACATATAGGGAAAACGCTACGAGCTTCTATCAGATCATGGAACCAATTTCACACGGGGGAGTTGTTGGTAGAAGCATTTAGTCAGATGCAACCCTTAGAGATCAGCTAGCCAATGAACAGATCAGGTTCCATTTTATATTTATAACTTCTGTCTTGGTTAGTTGCCATTTTGGACTGTGTAGTTATAGGGTGAACGGGATTTCATCCAGTACAACATGTTTATTGATCCTGGAACACTGTTGATAAACCAATCAACCAATCAGATTTGAGAGACAAGTTTACAGTTTATGTCAAGTTTAGGCTTACATCTAGGTTCTTCTACATCAGTGTTATTCACCTATCATTTCCCTCTGGATTTAGGGATAAGTTATGGGTAGGGGTAGGTTTAGGGTTAGGGATATAGGACTACTTTTTTGGAGTGCGGTTCGCGGTTATATTCACTGATGATTGGGCGAAGTTATACAGAAATAACATTCCAATCAATCGCAGGTGGATGAGAGATGAATCATTGTGTTTGTTTGATAAAGATATTTTTCGAGCCCTGTGAACGTTTCTCCAGACACTTTCAAAACAATTCCTCACGTGTACTGACAAGGGAGCGGAAACTCATTTAATATGCAAATCTTATCCAATCCTAGCCGTGGGCGTTTACTTCCAAGTCTTCAGTGCAGCACACCCATCAAAACCGAGCGTTTTTCAGAGAGCCTCAAAAACCATGGCAGAAAATAAATCATAAGTTGACCTCAGACAACAGTATACATTTTTTTTTAAAAAGCCAGTTCATGACACCTTAAAGTTTTGTTTAGTTTTCTTTCAGAAAATGGATTACTGCAACTATATCCTCTGTTCGCTTCCTTGCTTTACCACACTACTGTGACACTTTTGTTGTTGAGAGGACAGCTTGCAGCACTTTTACTAAATGCTGCTCTTGACAGTGTGGGCGGCATTGGGATGTTAGATAGTATAACGCTGCTCAGGTATTTCAAACTTATTTTGGTCCCTAAGCAAAGAACAAGGGCCTTAAAGCCCCCAAAGCAGATACTCACCAATGGTAGATTACAAGAGGACAATACGTCTGTTGTTATCTTCTGAGATATTCTGAGATGTGTTTGAATTCTCTGTCTTTTGCTTGATATTAAATTGTGCTCCATTATGAGTGCTGTTGATGATGAACTTAAAATTATGGCTAATGCGTACCGTGCCTGACCGCAGCCTAATTGACTCCTCCCCTGTTAAGAAAATTGTTTCTACATAGGGACATTAAAAGATATAGATGTTTTTAATCGTATTCATATTTTAAGGTTTTTAATCATTCTTTTTATGTGACGTTGAGAGTAAAAAAAACCCAGGAAAATAATTTGGAAATCATTGGTGGGGCTGTGCCGGTGTGATGAAAAATCTTTATGTTTACAACTGACAGTTCAGAAACAATTACAGACATCATCTCGTTCAGAAGGTCAGGATCAGAAGATCCTGTGATTTAGGTGTCAACCAGTCTAGCTAAGCAGGATTAAGTCAATAGAGACTTAAAACAGACTTTCTTTTTGACCTCTTAAACACAGGACTGAAATCCTCTCTAAAATCCCCAGAGACTGCCTTATATATCAAAATGGATTAGACAGAACAATGCTAGACGGACTCAATCAAACAACGTTCAACTGCATAGTTCTATGTAATGTCTACAAACCTATATGTGACTATTATGCTTAGATCACACATAATTCATGCAATTGTTATAACTATTGCATGGTTTATTGGAGGTGTGTCTTGTTTACTATGTGTGTGAATGATGTCTCATTTCTTGAATTATGGTATGGATCAAATCCGTGTAAAATGTATCTAACTCTCATTATAAAATTCAAGTCGAAATCATACCCTGAGAGTGGGAAAGTTAAGAGACCATGTGACTAACCAGATAACATGTAATTTATGTGAGAGGAGGAGAAATAGTGACAGCCTGAACCAAAGACAATACCTAATTGGTCAGATCTCCTCTAGGAGACGGACAAACATCTGAGTTTAAAAACTCTGGACACGAACAAAGCATTAAGGTTGGTTTTAAGGAGGCATAAGGTCAGATCAGCTGACCTTATTTTTTTTTTCTTTCTTTACTTAGCTCCTTTTCTTTTCTGTTGAGAGTCTCGAATTCCTACTTTTTTGCCGCAAAGCTTCAGTGTCCGCCAACACACCGGAATGTGATTGGCTTCCCAAGTCGTCACTTCAGATGAGAAAAGACCTCCAGTGAATGAACAAGCCTGGGAAACCCCTTTCAGCAAGGGTGCCACAGAAGGAAATTCATTGATATAAAATGTAATAACCACGCCTAAGAAACAATAGAAGGATTAAATTTATGATTTATGGTTCATTCAGGTTAGGTCTTACAAATTGCATTGCTTACACATCCTTGAGTTGTACAAACATACAAACAGCACATCCTTGAGTTGTTCTGGGGTGAGTCAGATCAGACCACAACCTCAGAAAGTTACCATGTCTGATTTCGAAGCAATTGATGGTAAAACTTTAGAAGAAACGGTACAGCACCTTCAAACATCAATCTGTGCCCTTGATACACTCCCCACTTCTTTTTTCAAAAGTGTTTTTAACTGTTTAGAAGCAGATCTCCTAGAAGTGGTAAACTCCTCACTTCTCAATGGGACTTTTCCAAACTCCCTTAAAACCGCAGTAGTTAAGCCTCTGCTGAAAAAGAGAAATCTGGATATCTCCATATTGAGCAACTACAGACAAATCTCAAATCTCCCCTTCATAGGCAAGATCATTGAAAAAGTTATCATTTAAAAAACGGATCCTTTACAATTTTCACTGCACAGAGAAAGTGCTCATAAAGATAATAAATGATATTCGCCTCAATACAGATACAGGCAAAACATCAATTCAGGTACTTCTCGACCTCAGTGCTGCATTCGACACTGTTGACCACAACATACTTCTTGACAGGCTAGAAAATTGGGTTGGGCTTTCTGGGATGGTCTTCAAATGGTTCAGGTCATACTTAGAAGGGAGAGGTTATTATGTGAGTATAGGTGACCATAAGTCTGAGTGGACATCCATGACATGCGGAGTCCCACAAGGGTCAATTCTTGCACCACTCCTATTCAACCTGTATATGCTGCCACTGAGCCAAATAATGAAAAAGAACAAAATTGCTTACCACAGCTATGTTGACTACACCCAGATCTACTTAGCACTATCACCTAATGACTATAGCCTCATTGACTCTCTGTGCAAATGCATTGATGAAGTTAATAGTTGGATGTGCCAAAACTATCTTCAGTTACACAAAGTCAAAACTGAAATCACTACATTTGGAAACAAAGATAAAATTCTCAAGGTGAACACATATCTTGAGGCTAAAGGTCTAATAACAAAAAATCAAGTCAGGAATATGGCTGTGATTTTGGAGTCAGACCTGAGTTTCAGTAGTCATTTCAAAGCAATAACTAAATCAGCATACTATCATCTGAAAAATATTGCAAGAATTAGATGCTTTGTTTCCAGGCAAGACTTAGAGAAACTCGTTCATGCTTTCATCACCAGTAGGGTGGACTATTGTAATGGTCTTCTCACCGGCCTTCCCAAAAAGACCATTAGACAGCTCTAGCTCATACAGAATTCTGAGCAGACATAGAAAATATGACCATATCACGCCAGTCCTAAAAAATAAGAAAGTATACTTTCAGTCTACATTTTATATACTTCTCAGAAATATTCTTTATGTACTTCTCAGAAACCAGACCGCTGCAGGACGTGATTATATATGATCACAGAGGGAGTGTTTTTTTTTTTTCTCCAATGTTTTTTTTCCCACTAAGGTGTGGAGAATGACTGCTGGAAAGTGGGCAGATTTAATAGGTCAAGGCTTCACACAGTAAAATGTAGTCACTTTTGATACATGTATTAGTTAAATCCTTTAATTAGCATGAGCAGGCAAGAGAAGGAAGTGAAATAAAATTTAAAAAAAAAATTGCTCCTAGAAATGTTAGCATTTGCCAGATTGAAAGCATCCACAATATAAACGTTGTTGATCAAATTGTTGTAGGAATTTTTAATTAGCCAGAATTTGTTCAAATGTGGCAGTCATTATCTGAATAGCACTTGCATATAGTAATCAGAAAGAGTATAGCTGGTTACTGACCTAACCGTGGTTATATGAATGGTGGAAGACCGCCAGAGACGGTCAATACATGGTGGAAGGAGTCAAGTCTTATGCATCACATTGAGAATCCTGTATCAATTCAGTTACATGTGACTTCAACCGATGACATGTCAGAAGCTATATCAGCTTCCGAGTATGTCACGGTCGGTCTCTTAGTCATTCTCAATCTTAGTGACCAGAGACTCTGGTGGTCTTCCACCATTCATAGAACCACGGTTACGTCAGTAACCAGGTTTCTATTTTATTGTTCCAGACCGCCAAAGACGGTCAATACATGGTGGAAGACGAATTTAGCCAAGTCACATGGATATGAACTCAAGCGGCAGAACAGCAGAAATAAAAGTAGTAGGAGCCAGATTAAGTCTATAAAACCTTGTGAATGTGCAAGGTGATGCCCATGTAGCTGCTGCATATACCTCTGAGAGAGGCACACCGCATAATGCTGCCCAAGAAGTGGCCACTGCCACAAACCCTGAACGGGGGGCATTTTCACTATCTTTGGGGGGTGTCTGTGAGTAGTCATAGGGCGAGTTGGTGGCCTGAACCAAGAATGGGTTACTTCCCATGACGTTCCTCGTGACATACTCGGAAACTGATATAGCTTCTGACATGTCATCGGTTAAACTGACTAAATTGATACAGGATTCTCGATGTGATGCGCGAGACGTGACTCCTTCCACCATGTATTGACCGTCTCTTGAGGTCTCGAACAATGAAATAGAAGCATATTTATGCGAACTGTCCAAAGGGAGGGCTCTGAGCTCGGAATTTGGCCCGAACCCCATATCTCGTGCTGGGAGAGGAATACCCATACGAAACAGAAGAACAGTATACTTCAAGTTTATTTTAAATAATGTTCAAGTATATTTTTATGTATACTTATGTAGTAAGTATACAAATATCAATGTGTACTAGTAGTAAACTTGTAAGTGTACTATTTCAAAACTTTTTGGGACTAAATTAGCCAACTTTTAGTAAATAAAAGTATACGTTTAAGTGTACTACGTGTAACAGAAGTAAACTTTAAGTACATAACTAGTTCACAAGTATGTTTCTCATTTGTAGGCTACTGCATCTGTACTACAAGTTAACCTATAAGTATACTAGTTGTTTACTATTTTAATACTAGTTAGGCAGTCGTTTTTTTAATAGGCCACTCAATCAAAAGATTAAACACAACTACAAGCCAAGTATACTTTGGAAACTTAATTATACTTTTAAGTATATCTCAATCAAAAGATTGAGTACAAGTATAGGCCAAATATACTAAGACTTTTCTGTCAGTATAAGTCAAGAATACTTAAGTATATCTCTGAGAAGAACATAAAGAATATTTCAAGTACTGTATATAAAAAGTAGTCTGAAAGTATAATTTCCTATTTTTAGTTTAAAAGAAGTATACTAATAGAACACTAAGGGTAGTTAGGAGTGAGGAGCCCGGGTGGTGGAGGAATGCTGGAAAACTGTTGTGGGACAGAGGTAAGTCAGCTGTATACCTCCGATCGTGCTAATTGAGTTGATTATTTGAATGTTTTCCTCCCGAACCTTGTTAATAAAACATCATGTAAAAGTGAATGGCCTAGGGGACAAACAACACAAAATAAGAAACAGAAACACAGTGCGCTAACTGCGCTTGCTGAAGACACATGAAGCTGCTTCACGCTGCTTTGTTCTGGGTATCGTTTATAGCTGCGGCGGAATATTTTCACACATGCTTGAGACACAGACATGATGATGCTTCCCTTCTCAGACGTTGTGTGCTTTACTGAGAAGAAAGCTGTTTATTAAATATATGTGTTACATGAAAGATGCATGATTTGAGTGAATAAATGAGTTTGATTTCATTCCCAAAAAAACTAAAAGACAGAATACAGAACAGTGAGCAATGGTTAGAATTAATAAAAGATTATAACTGCTGTTTTTCAGTAACCCTTGCTTTTGTACCACTGGGCTCGGGCCACAACATCATTGGAGTAATCATCATGTGTGGTGCCCACGTCCATGCGGTCGTATGTACGGACGTTCTTCACGCCTGCGTTGTATGCTGATATTCCCCCTGGAACAGACATTATAAATAAGATATGAAACACTCACTACAACTCAAACTAGGTGATCACATACTGTGAAAAGTTAATATTACTTACAAAACCTTTGTGAAATTTTCAAAATGTTTAGTCAAATTCAACAATCCAATTAATCAATAAAAATCTTAAAAACAGAAAAAAACAAGGCCTTGTGATCTTATCCACTAATTGTAAGATAATCAAAGTTTTAATTCATTAATGAATGGTCTCTGAGAGTATTACCTTTAAAGCATTGCTCTTTATTCCACTGGGGAAACTTTGCTTTAATTTCTTTAATGAAGCCAATGAGTATCCCAGTTCCTTGTGTGACGTGTTCCTCACTATCCCATGCACCTACTAGCTTGTGGTAGCGTTTGTCAACCTGAAAAAACGAAAAAACATCTGTAATAAAGAGAACAACAACTAAATAAGTTACAGATTAATTAAGGAAGCACTACAGGGGAACTGGTGCTTTGAAAAGGGAAGTTGGGACAATCAAGTTTACACAATAATTGAAAAAACAACTACATTTTCTTTTTAACACAAGGCTTCAGATTTGCTCATTAGGTAGAGGCATGGCCTGACACAAACTGTGTACATGCGTTGACATGTTGCATTCATGCAGTTGATATTGTGTAATTTCCCAATCCCTCCCAACCATCCGATCATTTTCTGTCTCATTAACTGTTTACAAAAAGGCTAAAGAATGCACTTTGTATTTAGGTTACTGAAAAGGATAGTTCACCCCAAAATTTTAATTACCCCATGATTAACTCATCCTCAAGCCATCCTAGGTGTATATGACATTCTTCTTTCAGACGAATAGAATCAGAGTTATATTAAAAAATGTCCTGGCTAAGCCCAGTTTGAACTGTGAGAGGCGTTACACTTTCTGCACAAGTTGAATACAGAAAACGATCTGCCGGAAGCTAGACATTTTACTTTATAAAGTTTTAAATATGGATATTTTTCTTACACAAACGCATCGCTTCTCTTCAGAAGGCCTTTATTAACCCCCTGGAGCCGTGTGGATTACTTTTGTCATATACACCTAATGGCTTGAGGGTGAGTAAATTATGGGATAATTTTCATTTTTGGGTGAACTATCCCTTTAATGCAAAACAATATACAACATTAATGCTTTCTTAATGCTTTGCATGCATTATCTCTGATTAGTATGTCCATTTAATTTTTTGATTTAGTTTAAACACCCTAAATGTCATCTTATGTCCCTCATATTAAGCGTTCCCTGTCTTGGAGTTATTGTTTTCAAATAGACTAGATCTATTCCTCTAACCAACCTGCATGAGGCCAAAGCCATTGCCATGGTCGCCCCACCCATCCTTCAGAGCGGCTCCGGCTCTGGACTCTCTGGATATGATGGCAGCAATCACAGCCGGGTCCATCTGTTTCGCGCTGCCAACTTTTGTGATTATACTCTTGTATTTCTCCATACGGGCCAGATCATGCTCAGCCAGTTTTTTGGAGGCTTCAACACCTTTGAAAAGCATCAATCATTGTTAAAATAAAATGGAATGTAGTGCATATTGGTAAAGTTTGGTTACATGGACACACCAGTTAAGCAGTCATACCCGTCACTTTTAAGTCGTCCTCTTTTGCTGTCTTTTCTGATGCACCTGTTGTGTCTATTTTCATGATGTCTCCATAAATGCATGCTAGAAAATAAATGGCAAGTATCGTATGAAGGCCTTTTAAAAGTAAATAATTGATTTACAAAAAGAATATTAAAATAATTAGTCTATTATAGGCTACTCAGTAATCAGTATCATATTAAGAAATGTATTAGTATTTAGCATTGGAATATTATTCTTCTTACCCATGATGACTCGAAAAAGTTGTGAACAAAACTAAACAATCAAGACTGATGAATGTTGTGAACTTGTGATCGTAGTTGAACAGGTTTCTCTTTCTTTTTCCCCCTTTAAGGTGTGGCTAAATCCGTGTTTACTGATGAGAAATGTGGAATTCCCTTTTGCTTTAGTCACCAGACAGTTTGAAGATTATATAAATAAATCAATAAATAAAGCTTTACAATAAGTTTAATTTGTTAACATAGTTTACTCCATTAGTTAACATAAACTAACAACAAACAATACTACATAATTTATTATCTTATCTTATCTTAATGAAGCTTCAGTTCAGGCAAAAAATCTCAGCAAAAGTTGTTAGCATTGGCACTTGAACTAAAATGAACACGAACATATGTATTTGTATTTGTAGTAAACAGGTTAAATGTAATTGCTCATATTGCTCATTTTTCACGTTAGTTAATGCATTAACCAAACATCTCTATGGAAGAGAATCCAAATGAATATTAACAAATGTTACAATCAATACACTTTGCATTGCATAAGACCTGCGTAAATTTCACCACAATGGAAAAACAATATTGTCATTACTTTCAAATGTAGTTTATACTACATTGAAAAGGCAATGCCCACAAATTTGCTTTCAAATGTAAAATTCAGAGATTAAAATGCTTTTCCAAACAAATTACTACAATTGTTTATACATAATGGGACATTAAAACATATAGACGTTTTAATCTTATTCATATTTTAAGATATTTAATCAATCTTTTTATTTTCAATGAAAGTGACACTGAAAGTAAAAAAAAAAACAGGGCTGTGCCGGTGATGCAAAATCCTTATGTTTACAATTGACTGTTAAAAAACAATTACAGACATCATCTCATTCAGAAGATCAGAAGATTTTTGCTGAATACTTTATTTTAAAGATTTTTCAAGTTAAAACACAGAACAAACAACACTGGCTCGGACTAAACACAAACACACACACACACACACACACACACACACACACACACACACACACACACACACACACACACACACACACACACACACACACACACACACACACACACACACACACACACACACACACACACACACACACACACACACACACACACACACACACACACACACACACACACACTTAAACACAATTAAATATGCTACAGTAATAACACCGCAATATGGTGTGTATTTAACAAACCAATTAATAAAATTGTATAAAATCGTGTGAAAACTATAAAATATATACAATAAATATAGATGTGAGAAATTACAAATGCAATTGAACTTCATACAAGTTGAACTTCGTGTATCTTTGATATCAGAACATGAGGACGTGATTCCATCAGAGATCTCTACAACCTGTCAACTGTGGGAACCCAAATCAGATGCTCCCTCCACTGTACCAGAGTATGTCAATTTCCCTTATTAGCTAATCATTCTGATTATGTTCAAGATGGACACGAAAATCTAGCAATCAGGTGTTTTCAATCTCATTTGAAATGAGCAGTGTTGTTGGGGGTAACGCATTGCAAGAAACATGCATAACACAATCAGATTACTTTTTGATGTTACGAGTAAAGTAATGCAGTACTGTGCATTATATAATTAGATTACTTTTGATCTAACAAGTAATGCATTACAAGTAACGTGCATTACGTAATCAGATTACTTTTTGATGTTACAAGCAAAGTAATGCATTACAAGTAATGTGCATTACGTAATTACTTTTTGATCTAACAAGTAATGCATTACAAGTAACGTGCATTACGTAATTAGATTACTTTTGATCTAACTTTTGATCTACAATTTGTTTTTTTTATTTTTTATAGTCTCTAAGGATAGAAGGAATGGATGGATATTCCAGAGCAACTTGGCATTTCTGACTGACATCTTGGTTTGGAGGGAAAAAAATCGACATACAACGACTTGCCACTTGGTAGCAATGTATAGCATGATGCACAAGGGTCCACTGTAGAGGTTGATGTGCAACTATGGCATCAAAACCCATGCATATGCAAGAAAATTATTTTTGAATTGCTGTCCACTGTAGTGACCACTATGCATGAAAGGGTTAAACACAGGACTGAAATCCTCTCTAGAGACTGTCTTTATAGATCATTCCAAAACAATGCTAGACGGACTCAATCAAACATCATTCAATCATTGCATAGTTCTATATACACTCCCCTAAAGGATTATTAGGAACACCATACTAATACTGTGTTTGCCTTCAGAACTGCCTCAATTCTACGTGGCATTGATTCAACAAGGTGCTGAAAGCATTCTTTAGAAATGTTGGCCCATACTGATAGGATAGCATCTTGCAGTTGATGGAGATTTGTGGGATGCACATCCAGGGCATGAAGCTCCCGTTCCACCACATCCCAAAGATGCTCTATTGGGTTGAGATCTGGTGACTGTGGGGGCCATTTTAGTACAGTGAACTCATTGTCATGTTCAAGAAACCAATTTGGAATGATTCGAGTTTTGTGACATGGTGCATTATCCATTATTAATCAGGCAACATTTTTCCAGTCTTCAACTGTCCAATTTTGGTGTGCTCGTGCAAATTGTAGCCTCTTTTTCCTATTTGTAGTGGAGATGAGTTGTACCCGGTGGGGTCTTCTGCTGTTGTAGCCCATCCGCCTAAAGCTTGTGCGTTTTGTGGCTTCACAAATGCTTTGCTGCAAACCTCGGTTGTAACGAGCGGTTATTTCAGTCAAAGTTGCTCTTCTATCAGCTTGAATCAGTCGGCCCATTCTCCTCTGACCTCTAGCATCAACAAGGCATTTTCGCCCACAGGACTGCCGTATACTGGATGTTTTTCCATTTTCACACCATTCTCTGTAAACCCTAGAAATATTTGTGCGTGAAAATCCCAGTAACTGAGCAGATTGTGAAATACTCAGACCGGCCCGTCTGGCACCAACAACCATGCCACGCGCAAAATTGCTTAAATCACCTTTCTTTCCCATTCTGACATTCAGTTTGGAGTTCAGGAGATTGTCTTGACCAGGACCACACCCCTAAATGCATTGAAGAAACTGCCATGTGATTGGTTGATTAGATAATTGCATTAATGAGAAATTGAACAGGTGTTCCTAATAATCCTTTAGGTGAGTGTAATGTCTACATATGTCACTATTATGCTTAGATCACACATAATTAACGCAATTGTTATAACTATTGCATGGTTGTGTGTCTTGTTTACTATGTGTGTGAATGATCTCATGTCTCAGTTCTTGAATTATGGTATGGATCAAATCTGTATAAAATGTATTTTACTCTTATTATAAAATTCAAGTCGAAATCATACCCTGCTAGAGTGGGAAAGTTAAGAGACCATGTGACTAATCAGATAATATGTAATTTATGTGAGAGGAAGAGAAATAGTCACAGCCTGAACCAAAGACAATACCTAATTGGTCAGATCTCCTCTAGGAGACGGACAAACATCTGAGTTTAAAAAGACACGAACAAAGCATTAAGGTTGGTTTTAAGGAGGCATAAGGTCATGGTTAAGACTTAGACTAAGGTTGACCCTAAAACACCATCATGAAGCACTTATTTTTCTTTCTTTACTTAGTTCCTTTTCTTTTCTGTTGAGAGTCTCGCTTTCCTAAGTTTTTTCCGCAAAGCTTCAGTGTCCGCCAACACACCGGAATATGATTGGCTTCCCAAGTCGTCACTTCAGATGAGAAAAGACCTCCAGTGAATGAACGAGCCTGAACAACCCCTTTCAGTAAGGACACCACAGAAGGAAATTCCCTAAATAAAATGTAATAACCCCGCCTAAGAAACAATAGAAGGATTACATTTATGATTGATGGTTCATTCAGGTTAGGTCTTACAAATTGCATTGTTGAGATTTCATAATTTCACTCTCTGAAAATTTCTTTTCCTCATTTTCTACCTTTTTGCAACTCATGTGAATGTGTATGTGAGTGTTTTTGTGTTAAATATTAGTTTATGTGTTTGGAATAGTCAATAAAGTATTTAAAGTGTCTTGTGTTATGTGCTTACAAATTTAATGTCTTAAACTGCTGATCTTGTCACAGTGCTAATAAATAGTGTTTTCACTATAGTTTGGATATTAATATCTGCTGCAGAGTTTATTATGGCACATTCAGTTGAGCTCTGGACGATTCATTTTATTTTCAGCCGTAAAACAAGTGATTCTTTCCAAAATTCCATATAAACATAATTATTAATTCCCTTTGTGCTAAATTGTTTCGGCTATGCACATAATCACAGTTCCCTGAGATGATGGGAACGAGACATTGCATCAGAAGCTGCGTCTAAAGGTTTCACCACTGTCACTGTATCATTACTTTGGACATTTGGAAACAAAACTTGCATATTTCCCACTGTAATCATGTTGTAATCAGTACTGCTGAAATCAAGTGGTGCTCACTGCAGAGGCAAATGTGTGCACTCGACCCAGTTAGGTTTAGGGGTAGAGTTAAGGTGTGGCTAAACCTTCAGCCTCCACCCATTAGATCCAAACTGGGGAAACTGGATGTCAAGATCCACTGGTAAATTGCCAATATAATCATCATATATTCACATGATTACAGTTGGAAAGTTGTACGATTGATGTTGGAATTCCATGTGTAAAGATATTGTGTCTATTTAATATACACTCACCTAAAGGATTATTAGGAACACCATACTAATACTGTGTTTGACCCCCTTTCGCCTTCAGAACTGCCTTAATTCTATGTGGCATTGATTCAACAAGGTGCTGAAAGCATTCTTTAGAAATGTTGGCCCATACTGATAGGATAGCATCTTGCAGTTGATGGAGATTTGTGGGATGCACATCCAGGGGACGAAGCTCCCGTTCCACCACATCCCAAAGATGCTCTATTGGGTTGAGATCTGGTGACTGTGGGGGCCATTTTAGTACAGTGAACTCATTGTCATGTTCAAGAAACTAATTTGAAATAATTCACAAATTAAAACTTTGTGACATGGTGCATTATCCTGCTGGAAGTAGCCATCAGAGGATGGGTACATGGTGGTCATAAAGGGATGGATATGGTCAGAAACAATGCTCAGGTAGGCCGTGGCATTTAAACGATGCCCAATTGGCACTAAGGGGCCTAAAGTGTGCCAAGAAAACATCCCCCACACCATTACACCACCACTACCAGCCTGCACAGTGGTAACAAGGCATGATGGATCCATGTTCTCATTCTGTTTACGCCAAATTCTGACTCTACCATCTGAATGTCTCAACAGAAATCGAGACTCATCAGACCAGGCAACATTTTTCCAGTCTTCAACTGTCCAATTTTGGTGTGCTCGTGCAAATTGTAGCCTCTTTTTCCTATTTGTAGTGGAGATGAGTGGTACCTGGTGGGGTCTTCTGCTGTTGTAGCCCATCCGCCTCAAGGTTGTGCGTGTTGTGGCTTCACAAATGCTTTGCTGCAAACCTCGGTTGTAACGAGTGGTTATTTCAGTCAAAGTTGCTCTTCTATCAGCTTGAATCAGTCGGCCCATTCTACTCTGACCTCTAGCATCACCAAGGCATTTTCGCCCACAGGACTGCCACATACTGGATGTTTTTCCCTTTTCACACCTTTCTTTGTAAACCCTAGAAATGGTTGTGTGTGAAAATCCCAGTAACTGAGCAGATTGTGAAATACTCAGACCGGCCCGTCTGGCACCAACAACCATGCCACGCGCAAAATTGCTTAAATCACCTTTCTTTCCCATTCTGACATTCAGTTTGGAGTTCAGGAGATTGTCTTGACCAGGACCACACCCCTAAATGCATTGAAGCAACTGCCATTTGATTGGTTGATTAGATAATTGCATTAATGAGAAATTGAACAGGTGTTCCTAATAATCCTTTAGGTGAGTGTATTAACCCATCCAGTCTAGTCACAATGAAAGCAAACTGCATTGGACATCTACATTTTCGATGATGCAAATGTGCAGTTCTGACCCAAAACTGAGTTTGAATAGAATCTAGTTGAGGCAGGGGAGGGGTATAGCCTTGAATCAAGCAATCAAACCTAGTATGAAAGCACCCTAGTGTACTGAACCTGCTGGGCTGGCTCTGCTGGAAACTGATGTAGTTTAGAGCTCTGCATTTGGATACTATTGACTTCCAGGAGCAATGTAGAATATGAGGTCATTTAATGTGGATATGGCAAGACTGTTCATAACAATGATGATTTGAGGGGAAAATTTATTTATTTCATAATGTAATATGCAGTTTAGCTCTATTGGATTACTAGTAAAAAAAAAGGATATTGAAACGAAAAATAATGACTGCTGGAAATTAAGCTTTTACATTTTAAAATGTATTACAATAGAAAACAGTTATTTTAAATGGTAATAATATTTCAGATTGTTATGTTCAGAGTGTTTATTTAACGTATCATACTAATACATAGAGTAAACTGCAATAATGAGGTTAATGTACTGTAGCTATATATAAAAATTAGAGTTTACAGCTTAGTAACTGCTATTCTTCAGTAACCCTTGCTTCTGAACCACTGGGCTCGAGCAACAACATCATTGGAGTAATCAAGGCCTGCAGTTATCGCATCGATGTTCTCATATTGAGCAGTGACTCTACTCACACCTTTGTTGTAGGCTGCTATTCCACCTGAAACAAACATACTATAACTGAGACATGTAACACTCACTTAATCAGAACATCATTCTATTAACATTTAAGTTTGAATACCTATAAATAATGTCGTTTTTTTTGTCATTTTAAAATAAAGGTTTTTAGTTAATGCATCAAAGTAAAAATATAAATATATCAATCAATTAATTTATCAATATTCTTCTATGAATTGCAATCAAATCATCATTTTTGCACTTATCTGATGATGTGGTTTCTCTGAGCGGAAATATTTTACCTTTAAAGCATTGCTCTTGAGTCCACTGGGGAAACTTTGCTTTAATTTCTTTAATAAAGCCAATGAGAATCCCAGTAGCATGTGTGATGTGTTCCTCACTGTCCCATGCACCTACTCGAGTGTGGCCTTTGCTTAGGTCAACCTGTAAGAAACCTCATATAAATGTTTCTGTGAATTATTTTCAAAAAGATTAGATCCATTCTTTTAATTTACCTGCATGAGGCCAAAGCCATTGCCAGTTTTATCCAATCCATTCTTCAGTAAAGTTCCAACTCTAGTTTCTCTGGATATGATGGCAGCAATCACAGCCGGGTCCATCTTCTTTGTTCTGCCAACTTTAGTGATTATACTCTTGTATTTCTCCATCCGGGCCAGATCATGCTCAGCCAGTTTTTTAGAGGCTTCAACCCCTAGTTTATATTGTTGTTAATACAGAGAGAGTAAGCAGCATAGTGTATATTCCATATATTGGTAAATGAGAAAAAAAGTCAGTGAGTTGCATGCAGTCATGAATTCTCACCCTTTATGTCTAATTTGTCTTGTTTTGCTGTCTTCTCTGATGCACCGGTGGTGTCTATTTTCATTATGTCTCCATAAATGCATGCTAGAAACCACATGGAAAATATCACCTGAAGCCCTTTCAATCATTAAACAATTATATACACAGCACATTTACCATCACAATCAGTGGCTGTAAGGAAGTCTTTATTAAATGCACAAAGAATACGCAGGAGATTGAACACAACCACTTTAAACACTGACAATGCTGGACACGGAACTAAGGACACATACTCAAGTTTTCCCAATGTTTCTAGCAACGCAGTGCGAGTGAACCATATAATTCGGGAACTCAGGCTTAAATACAAGGGGAGAGTAATCAAAGTGTGGAGACTGATGCTGCGTCCCAATTCACATACTATACATCCTAAATAGTACGCAGATATTTCTGTAGACAAGGAAAAAAAAAAAAGATTGGATAGGGAAAGCTCTGGCTTCGTGTGGATGTGGCCTAACTAGGGAACAGAACTCAGGCAAAGCAGAACAGAAAACAGAATGAAAATGAAACCAGAACACAACAAACACTTTACATTTATGCAGTGCTACACAATCACAAGATGTTGCTCAATTCAGACAATATCATATAAAACAGTCAGCAGCTGATATTATAACTTACCCATGATGTTCACTTCGAATTTCTGTGTGAGAGCAAATCACTGAGTTTGATGAGTCTTATCAATAAATCAAACCAGTGCAGGACGTGATTATTTATAATCACAGAGGGAGTGTTTTGTTTTTTTCCACTAAGGTATGGTTACAAAATTTTGCAACCATGGATTTATTATTAGAGCACACCCAAGCCAATGATAACCCTGTTGAAAAAAACAGCATATTCTGGTTAGGTATGTTTTGAAGCATGACAGCTGGTTTAAGCTGGTCCTTAGTTGGTCCTGAGCTGGTCCTAAGCTGGTGCTAAAGCCCGGTACAGACTGCACGATTTTAGCAATCCTATAAGCTCATTACAAATCACACTGTGCAATATATGGATCCATTAAATGTGGGTATGACATGTTTGTAGACTGTACGATGATGACACCTATTGACTCGCAGGCTACAATGCAAGTCCGAATAAAAATGTCTTCAGCATCCACTGGTGGTAAACAAAAAGACCATGATAAAACACACTTTGGCTGTTGTAGTTTTTATGTGTGCTGAAAAAAAAGAGGAAGTGGCAAAAGAGGAAGGGAAAAGAGCTTGAGGTAAGCAGTTTTAAGTTTTAGTGCCATGTTGTGTTGATTTCATGTCACATTTATATTGGTCAGTAGACATAGGTCGTAGTAGCAAACACTGTGAGATGATCATGCTGAATTGCTGACACTGTCAGAAAATTATTGTAGGCTATATTTGGTCTCAAGACTGTGACAGCGGCCATCTCTGAACCTCTCTCACTGTACAACATAGGACCACCGATTAGGACCCACTATCACAGAAATCGCCACGATTGTTTCACAATGGCAATCTTTCATCTGGGACAGACAAAAATCGTGCAGTGTGTCCCGGGATTAAGGACAAGCTTAAACCAGCTCATGACCAACTAAGGACCAGCATCAACCAGCTCAAACCAGCTGCCATGCTGCAAAACAGGCTAACCAGCATATGCTGTATTTTTTCAAAAGGGTAGTGGGCAGATTTATTATGTGGAGGCTTTATACACCTCTAAGCTCTAAGCTGTTGAATTCTACACTGATCGTGCTTTAGGTCTTGGCGTAGTGGTCAAAATGGGGTTAAAGTGTGCATTTCCTGGATGCCCGAACGTCGGCGCTCCTTCATATTCTCGTGCATGCGTCGTGGTGCTTCATGAGTTCACATCAGAGGCCTAGACGGAAGACAAGCACCTGTTGAATAAAGTCGTTTTTTTATTTTTTTGTTGCACAAAAACTATTCTCGTCGCTTCATAAAATTATTGTAGAACCACTGTAGTGAGATGGACTTTGTAACGACATCTTTAGTACCTTTCATGGGTCTTGTGAGTGCAAATTACATTGCTGCCAATGGAGGCCTTTCTGAGCAATCGGATTTCAACAAAAATATCTTCATTTGTGTTCCGAAGATGAACAAAGGTCTTACGGGTGTCGAACGACATGAGGGTAATAATTAATGACAGAATTTTCATTTTTGGGTGAATTAACCCTTTAACGTTGTTTTGTTCCAGGTATCCATTAAAGCTTCTTTATAGGCACGGTGTACTGCGGAACACGCATTTCAGACAGTCATGATGATGCGTTCCACATTGCATCAACGTCAGACGCAGCGTCTTATTCTCTTCTCAGACATTTTGTGCTTTACTGAGAAGAAAGCTATTCATTAAATGTATGTTACATAAAATATACATGATTTGAGTGAAAAAAATTTGTTTTATTTCATTCCCAAAAATATTGAAAAACAGAATACAGAACAGTGAGCAATGGTTAGAATGAATAAAAGATTATAACTGCTGTTCTTCAGTAACCCTTGCTTTTGTACCACTGGGCTCGGGCCACAACATCATTGGAGTAATCACCACCTGTGGTGCCCACGTCCATGCGCTCGTATGTACGGACGTTCTTCACGCCTGCATTGTATGCTGATATTCCCCCTAGAACAGACATTATAAATAAGATATGAAACACTCACTACAACTCAAACTAGGTGATCACATACTGTGAAAAGTTAATATTACTTCTAAAACCTTTGTGAAATCTTCTAAATGTACATTTTAGTCAAATTCAACAATGAAATTAATCAATACAAATCTTAAAAACTGAAAAAGCAAGACCTTGTGAACTTCCACTAATTGTATGATAATCAAAGTTTTAATTCATTAATTAATGGTCTCTGAGAGTATTACCTTTAAAGCATTGCTCTTTAGTCCACTGGGGAAACTTTGCTTTAATTTCTTTAATGAAGCCAATGAGTATCTCAGTTCCTTGTGTGACGTGTTCCTCACTGTCCCATGCACCTACTGGAGTGTGGTAGCGTTTGTCAACCTGAAAAAACAAAAAGTAATAAAGAGAACAACAACTAAATATGTTACAGATTAATAAGCTGGATCAACCTGTGGCTAATTAAGGAAGCTTTGCAGGGGAACTGGTGCTTTGAAAAGGGAAGTTAGGAAAAAAAAGTTTACACAATAATCGCTACATCTTCTTTTTATGTAACACAGGTCTTCAGATTAGCTCATTAGGTAGAGGCATGGCCTGACACAAACTGTGCACATGCTTTGACATGTTGCATTCATGTGGTTGATATTGTGTAATTTCCCATTCCCAACTATTTTCTGTCTCAGAACTGTAACAAAAATGCCAAATGCACATTATATTTAGGTTACTTAAAGGGATTGTTTTACCAAAAATGAAAATTAGCCCATGATTTACTCACCCTCAAGTCATCCTGTATATGACATTCTTCTTTCAGACCAATACAATCAGAGTTACATTAAAAAATGTCCTGTCTCTTACAAGCTTTATAATGGCAGTGAAGGGCTATTTCTGTTTTGAAAGTGCATCTATCCATCATAAAAGTAGTCCAATCGGCTCCGGGGGGTTAATAAAGGCCTTCTGAAGTGAAACGATGCGTTTGTGTAAGAAAAATATCCATAACTGTACAAAATGTAATCTCTAACTTCCGCTAACTGTCATACACGCGTTTACGAGAGACTGGCATTCCAGCGTATGGTGTAGAACGCAGGCGTAGCACAAGTTCCGGTGACGAACACGGACACGCAGAGGATAGAGCAAAACAAAACTTGATTCTCGCGAGAACTAGCATATTCTCACCAGAGTGTCCTACGTCATACGCTGGAACGCCTGACTCTCGTGAAGGCCTTTATTAACCCCCCGGAGCCGCATGGATTACTTTTATGATGGATAGATGCACTTTTATGGACTTCAAAACAGAAACAGCCATTCACTGCCATTATAAAGCTTGGAAGAGCAAGGACATTTTTTAATATAACTCTGATTGCATTCGTCTGAAAGAAGAATGTCATATTATCTCTGATTAGTATGTCAATTTAATTTTCAGATTTAGTTTAAACACCCTGGGCCCTATCATACACCCAGCGCAATGCGACGGCAGGTGCGATGCAAGTGTTTTTTGCTAGTTTCAGCCTGACGCAGTTATCATTTTCACGTCCAGCGCCACATTGTTTAAATAGCAAATGCACTTGTGCCCATCTGTTTGCCCATTAACCAAAAAAAACCTGGTCTAAAGTCAATAGCGCAGTATTTTTTGTGTTATTTAAAGGCCGCATTAGCAATATGCGGCTATAGGCGGTTGCACAATTAACAATTAAAGGATTCCTCTCTGGAGCTTTCAGTCTTTCCTCTCGCAAATTCTGCCATGTAAATAGCGAATCTGCCATGGTGCAAGCGCAACTGGCTTTTAAAGGAAATGGGAGATGAGACTCTAATTGGTTTATTGTTGTTATGCCAAAAACACACCCATGACCAATTAAGAGACTAGGTACAACCCTTTTAGACCATGCGCCTGGCGCGCAGACCGTTTTTTTTCTGTCGTTAAATTAGCAAAAGTGGATTCGGACATGCCCTAGGTGCACCTGCGCTTCAGACAATGCGCTTAGATCGTTAAAATAGGGCCCCTAAATGTCATCTTATATCCCTCATATTAAGCGCTCCCTGTCTTGGAGTTATTGTTTTCAAATATACTACATCTATTCCTCTAACCAACCTGCATGAGGCCAAAGCCATTGCCATGGTCGCCCCACCCATCCTTCAGAGCGGCTCCGGCTCTGGACTCTCTGGATATGATGGCAGCAATCACAGCCGGGTCCATCAGCTTCGCGTTGCCAACTTTAGTGATTATACTCTTGTATTTCTCCATACGGGCCAGATCATGCTCAGCCAGTTTTTTGGAGGCTTCAACACCTTTGAAAAGCATAAATCATTGTTAAAATAAAATGGAATGTAGTGCATATTGGTAAAGTTTGGTTACTGGACACACCAGTTAAGCAGTCATACCTGTCACTTTTAATTGGTCCTGTCTTGCTGTCTTCTCTGATGCACCAGTGGTGTCTATTTTCATGATGTCTCCATAAATGCATGCTAGAAAAAACATGGCAAGTATCGTCTGAAGGCCTTTAAAAAGTAAAAACCATAAACATTAAATTAATTAGTCTACTATAGGCTACTATCTATGGGGCGCCGTTTGTAAAGCGACTCACGCTGAAAATAACAGCAACATTTTGACACATTTAGCTTCAAACAATGTTTAAAAAACTGGTATGAATTTTTGGCGGTCACTTTTTTAGCACATTTACAACAATATTTATCAACTTAGAGATATTTTAAATAGTTAAATCTAAATGTTAAATCTAAATCTAAATGTTAAATCTAAATCTAAATGTTAAATCTAAATGTTAAATCTAAATCTAAATTTAAATCTAAATGTTAAATCTAAATCTAAATTTTAAATCTAAATCTAAATGTTGAATCTAAATCTAAATGTTAAATCTAAACGTTAAATCTAAATGTTACATCTAAATACAAAATCTAAATCTAAATCTAAATGTTAAATCTAAATGTTAAATCTAAATATAAATGTTGAATCTAAATGTTTCGGGTGAAACTAAATATTTAACTAATATGCAAATTCAGAATGCAGATAACCGGTTTTAACATTTAGATGTAACATTTAGATTTTACATTTAGATTTAGATGTAACATTTAGATTTAATGTTTAGATTTAACATTTAGGTTTAGCATTTAGATTTAGATTTAACATTTAGATTTAGATTTAACATTTAGATTTAACATTTAGATTTAGATTTAACATTAAGATTTAGATTTAACATTTAGATATAGCTAACATTTAGATTTAGATTTAGATTTAACATTTAGATTTAGATTTAACATTTAGATTTAACAATTAACATTTAGATTTAACATTTAACATTTAGATTTAACTATTTAAAATATCTCTAAGTTGACAAATATTGTTGTAAATGTGCTAAAAAAGTGACCGCCAAAAATTCATACCAGTTTTTTAAACATTGTTTGAAGCTAAATGTGTCAAAATGTTGCTGTTATTTTCAGCGTGAGTCGCTTTACAAACGGCGCCCCATAACTATCAGTATCATATTAAGTAAAATATTATTTAGCATGGAATATTATTCTTCTTACCCATGATGACTCGAAAATCTTGTGAACAAAAACTAAACAATCAAGACCGATGAATGTTGTGAACTTGTGATCGTAGTTGAACTGGTTTCTCTTTCTCTTTCCCCCTTTAAGGTGTGGCTAAATCTGTGTTTACTGATGAGAAATGTGGAACTTTTGCTTTAGTCACCAGACAGATTATATAAATAAATCAATAGGCTAAATAAAGCTTCAGAATAAGTGTTATTTGTTAACATAGTGAACTTCATTAGTTAACATAAACTAACAATGAATAGTTGACATAATTCATTATCTTATCTTAATTAAAGCTTATCAGTTTGGCAAAAAATCTCAGCAAAAGTTGTTAGCATTACTTAATGAACACGAACATTTGTATTTGTAGTAAACAGGTTAATTATAATTGCTCATATTGCTAATTTTCACATTAGTTAGGCTAATGCATTAACCAAACATGTCTATGGAAGAGAATCCAGATAATTATCAAATGTTACAATCAATACACTTGACATTGCATAAGACCTGCGTAAATTTCACCACAATGAAAATTTATATTGTCATTATTTTCAAATTCAGTTTATCTACTCCATTGAAAAGGCAATGCAGGAGAATTTGCTTTCAGATTTAACATGCAGAGATTAACGTGCTTTTTCAAACAAACTGTAAGAAAGGTACTTAACATTCAATGTTGTCAACCTCGGTAGATCTAATATTTTATAACTGTTACTGAGATTGGCATTTATCAAACGATTTTTTTTCTCGGCTCCCAACCATGGCTGGCAAGAGAAAAACATGTACTGTGCCTTTAAGGTCAGTCCCGTTCATCATAGCGAGTCTATGAAAACCAGGAAGCAAAACACTGGATGTAAGTTAGCTGGACATGTTACATCATAAAGTAAAGATGCAGAGGCGATAGTATTGAATTTAAAATATCGTTTTATTATATATTAACATAATGTTTGTAAATACTCAGATGTGGTTGTTTGTTTTGATCTTACATGTTGATTTTGCAATAGGCAGCAAAAAGTTCAACATTTTGTATCTACTTGCTGATGATTTGAGACCAACTTTAGGCTGCTACTCTGATCCAGTGGTCAAATCACCAAACATCGATCAGCTTGCATCTGTAAGCACAGTGTTTTATAACGCCTTTGCACAGGTATGTTGTATTCTTGGTCATGAAAAATAAATAAATAAATATATATATATATATCTTTATTAGTAGTGTACATTTAAGTTACAGGTGCACATTGCTATTATGTTCTTTTAAAGCAAGCTGTTTGTGGACCTAGTAGGGTGTCTTTCCTAACAAGTCGAAGACCAGACACCACAAAGCTGTATGATTTCAACTCATACTGGAGAGTTCATGCAGGGAACTACACCACACTCCCTCAATACTTCAAGTCTAATGGATACACCACTTTATCAGTGGGCAAAGTCTTCCATCCCGGTAACTGAACCACATGATGTACTGTATGCATGATGCCACAATCCACAAAATCCTGAAAATTTGGATTACTTTATGCCAAATATAACTTTTTTCCCTTTTCATTTTGGCATTTCTTTTTGGCAAGATTTGCCCTATAACCCTTTCATGTGTTAACTGTCTGGTTTGATGTTCCAACTAATAATGTTTCTCTTTTACGTGCTCGTCCTCAAGGCATTGCCTCCAACCACTCGGATGATTACCCGTACAGCTGGTCTGTACCGCCGTATCATCCACCCTCTTTTAAATATGAAAAGAGGAAGGTCAGTGTGAGCACTTCCGCAGTGTCTGTGCTTTCAAACTATATATATATATATATATATATATATATATATATATATATATATATATATATATATATATATATATATATATATATATATATATATATATATATATATATATATATATATATATATATATATATATTAACAGCCCATACACCTACACAGTACGGGTAAAATATTTGGAAAACATACATTTTTTATGCTTATGTTTCTTATGCTCATCATGCCTGCATTTATTTGATCAAAAATACAGAAAAAAAATTTAATATCATAAAATATTATTACAATGTAAAATAACGGTTGTCTATTTCAATATACTTTGTGAAATATAATTTATTTCTGTGATGAAAGCTGATTTTTCAGCATCATTACTCCAGTTTTCAGTGTCACATGATCCTTCAGAAATCATTCTAATATGATGATTTGATACTCCGTTATTATCAATGTTGGAAACAGTTGTGCTGCTTAATATTTTTTTGGAACCTGTAATACTTTCTTTCAGTATTCATTGATGATTAAAGTAAAAAACAAACAAAACAAAAAAACAGCATTTATTCAAAATAGAAATCTTTTCTAACAATCTAAGTCTTTACTATACCTTTTTATCAATTTAACACATCCTTGCTGAATAAAAGTATTAATTTCTTTAAAAAAAAATTATAAATAAATACTGACCCCAATCTTTTGAACGGTTACAAAAATGTTCTATTTTAAATAAATGCTGTTCATTTTATCTTTTTATTCAATAATGCATTCTAAAAAAGTATCACAGGTTATAATATAAAGAACCCGGACCAATTTCTCCTTTTAGGAAAAATTATGGGGCATATAAAACAGGCTTAAAGGACCACTTGTAACATGTTTCTGCAGTTGTTTTTGTGAAAGATCTGTTATGTTACATATATGTGACATTGGCCGTTTATGATAATCTTTTTATGTTACATATATGTTACATTGGGCATTTATTTCTCAGCTTAAAAAAAACATTTGATCAGTTTTCTTTGCTAAATAAAAGTTTTTTTCTGTTTATTTTCTTTTTCACAACATATATCAAAATGATGCATATTATTCAAAATTATTGATGAAACATATCAAGCCATGGACGGATCTTCCAAAACTTATCCCCTGCTTGCCGATTTTACAAATCATTGTTGTCAGTGAAATGTAGACATGCTAGCAGAGTCTTAAAACGGTTGTGTGACATGTTGTCAGCCACCATGGGACACCTTGTGTCATTTTCCCAGGTATGCACGATTTCCTGGCATTTGGCGCAGACCCATGCACAGATCAATACCAATCATTATTTCCATTTATTTAACAGAGCTGTTAACATTTTTCTGAATTCCAGATTTTATATAAAACACAGAGAAAGTATATAACACTAAAAAATAATTGAATCAGCTAAATTAATTGAGCTATTCATTAACATTTTTCTTAATGTGACAAATACGTCACATCAAAATTCCACCTACTGTTTTAAGGTTAACAGACCCATGTGACATGTCCCCACAACTTGTTTTATATCAATTTGTTTAAGAAATATATTAAAATCAGGTTAAGTGTAATCTATGATATATTATTAAAACATTAGAATTGTTGCATGGGTTGAAACATACCTTTTAAGTAACAAAAATAAGCATTTAAAACAATTGCTGACACTGCAACATGTGCCAACCAGACAGGCCCCAATTTTGGAAATGTTGCCATGACAACAAAAAATGCACACATTGTCACATGACTGAACCTGGGTGCTCCTTATGTGTCACTTAGGGACTTCCTGAGTTGAAATGGAAGGATAATGCTTTAAAAAGACCTTTCCAGGTAATCACCAGTATTTGTGACACACGTGTCACTGTGGGTTCTTATGGGTTAAGCAGCACAACTGTTTCCAAAATTGATAATAAATCATCATATTAGAATGAATTCTGAAGGATCATGTCACATTGAAGACTGCAGTAATGATCACAAGAATAAATTATATTTTAAAGTATATTCAAATGGAAAACCATAAATTGTAATAATATTTCACAATATTACTGTTTTTTTTCTCTCTGTATTTTTGATCATATAAGTGTGGGCTTGATGAGTATAAGAGACATTAAAAATAGTAATGTTTACAAACTTTTGACCGGAATATATAGTTAAGCGTCATAGGTTGGAGATTTAAATATATATATAAATATTATTATTATTACAGGTAAATTAATTAAACATAATTTATTTGAAGTGTCTGTTTTAATGTATGTTCTAAAAAAAATACAAAAACAATATTTATTGAGAGGAAAAATGAGTTGCAAGTTTTGTTTATTAAGTTAATTTGTCTTATATGTCTTATAATAATAATATTAATAATAATAATTTAACAACTTAATTAATTTTAAGTCATCCTGCCACCATTGTTAAACCATTATATAATCTCTGATCTCTCTCACTTTTATACAATTCTGACCCCTGCTGGTTAATCTGTGAGAGCCTCAAGTGTTTATGAGGTCTGATGTGCTAATTAAGGTAGTATCTGATACAATGTACAAAAATACATGAAATTAGATAATGAATGTAATAAAAAATAGAGCTAAAAATGCAGTTAGACATTATACTTTATAAAATACTCACCCTCATGTTGTTCCAAACATGAATAAGTTTCTTTCTTCTATTGAACACAAAAGAAGATATTTTGAAGAATGTCAGTATATCAGAAAGTTAATGGGCCCCATTGACTTCCGCCACATTCTTCAAAATATCTTACTTTGTGTTCAACAGAAGAAAGAAACTCATACATGTTTGGAACAACTTGAGAGTAAATGATGACAGAATTAAACATTTTGTGTGAACTATCCCTTTAAGTTATAGCGTGGATCTCCTTCAATGTAAAATATTTGATTAAAAATATAAATAACATTTTAATATGGTTAAAAAAATGTAATTCGTAATTTATAATTGAAAAGTCCATGAGAGCATGATTCGACTTGTTAACTTGATAAGAAAAGGGCAAAAAGTTATATTTAGTAACTTACATCCATAAAATACAAAGATTTCTAAATTATTGTAATGTTTTTTTCCCTATGGAAGCTTGTTTCCACCACACAATAAGGGCTATTGTGATTATTTTTTTCTCACAATTCGTACTCTTTTTTTTTTTTTCTCCACGCTATTGCAAGTTTATATCTCACTAAAGAAACAAAGTTAGAATTGTGAGAAATAAAGTGAGAATTGCCAGTTTATAGCTCACAATTTAATAATTTTTTTTTTTTTAAATAATGCCAGAATTGTGAGATAAAAGTTGCTTTTATTTGTAACATACAAATCTTGAAACTTAAATTAAATTGGGTTTCATTAATTTACCTGTATAACGCTTAACTATATATAGCGGTCAAAAGTTTGGAAACATTACTATTTTGAATGTTTTTGAAAAAAGTCTCTTATGCTCATCAAACCTGCACTTACTTGATCAGAAATGCAGAAAAAATGTACATATTACAAATTATGGTTTTCCATTTGAATATACTTTCGCCTTTGGCTTGGCTTGCTCAGTTGGGGACACTAAATATTAAACTAAATATTCAAATACATTTTCAACTAAATAACTGATCTACCCGCATTGTCACTATATGATAATTGAAATGAGCTGGATGACATCACTGTTTTCTCCAGAGCGGCTGTACAGCCCAATCAAATTCTGTTGCATTATTTTCCTGTTACCCTGTGAAGCTGCTTTGAAACAATCGGCATTGTAAACTTGACTTGACTTAAAATATAATTTATTTATGTAATGCAAAGCTGATTAAAGCCAGAATTGTGAGTTAAAAGTCCATCATTCCCAATATCTCATATTCATCTGTTAGGTTTGCAAAGATAAAGATGGCACACTGCACAGTAATTTACTGTGTCCCGTGGATGTGTCCGAGATGCCTTTAGGAACCCTTCCTGACATGGAGAACACCGCAGAGGCCATACGACTCCTGGACTCTATGAAGGACGCTCAGAATCCATTCTTCCTGGCTGTTGGCTTCTATAAGCCTCATATTCCTTTCAGAATCCCACGGGTATGTGTTTGTTTTTAGTGAAGCATATGACACACTCATGAGCAGCTGTTAAGTCAGTAAATCTGGGAAATATTGCATTTTTATAGGAGTACCTAAAGCTCTATCCCATCGAGAGTATGACGCTGGCTCCAGACCCAGATGTTCCCAAGAAACTTCCTGATGTGGCCTACAACCCCTGGACTGACATCCGCAAGAGGGAAGATGTCCAGGCATTAAATCTGAGCTTTCCTTATGGCCCCATCCCTAAAGACTTTCAGGTGCCATGCAGAAACACAATAGTCACGCTGATTTTCTACCAGTATATCATTTACGTATGGGTTGTTATGGCTAATTTGAGGCCGATTCAGTTGTTTGAAGATTTGATGTGATTTTAATAAACCCCCAAACGTGATGTTCATCTTTTAGCTGCAGATCCGACAGCACTACTTTGCCTCAGTGTCATATGTGGATGCTCAGGTGGGAAAAATTCTGCAAGCCCTTGATGATTTCGGCCTCGCCAAGAACACTATAGTGGTGTTTAGCTCCGATCACGGTTTGTTGAAGAAAGTTCTGTCAGTCCAGCCTGTTGTTAGGTAGTACATCCATTAGGTGGCAGTATTGAAGCATTTGATTCATATTAATGCTGAGGTTTTCTGTCTGTTCTGTAAGCTCTTTTCAGAAATTATGCTATCACGTTTTTGTTTCATTTAGCATAAATTGCATTTTGAATAGTCGGTTCAGTTTGTCATATAGATGACGTTTTTTTCTCATCATAATACAATCATTAATGCAGTGCATTAAGTGGCTCTTACAGGGTTGTGGAAGTGCAAAATCCTGAATATATTAATAGGCTCATTTTTAATGCATGGTTTGGTTTCAAAGAAATTCAACATTGGCAACATAATGCAGTGTTGATTTAGTATCATTATAGTTATTTTATACAGTATATCATTATAGATAGTTATAGACACTATTATAGTTTTTATTAATATTTTGAATTTGATTTTATGTTTATATTTTCATTTTAATTTCAGTAAATTTGAGTAATTTTGTTGTGTGTGTCTGTTTTATATATGTCAATATAGTTTTTTTATTATTATTTTTAGTTATTTTAGCATCTCAAGTTAGCTAAACTAAAATGAGAAACTCTGGTAACTAGCTGAAAGTTTATATTTTATTTAATTATGTTTATTATTATTATTTATATGATCTTATTTTGTTTCAATTATAATAGTAACCCTGAACAAAAACAAAAATGGATAAAAAAAGAGATCTCCAATAATAATAATAATAATAATAATAATAGTGTGAAATGTTCTTAAATATTACATTATTCAAGTATTGAATTACAATAATACAATATAATAATGAGCAGCTGCCACATATAGTTAATGCATTAACTAACATGAACTAATAATTAGTAAATATATTTTTACAGCATTTCTTAACCTTTGTTAATGTTAGTTAATAAAAATGTTCATGTTCGTAAACACCGCATCGGTAACACTTTACAATAAGGTTGTATTAGTTAACATTAGTTAACATGAACTAACCATAAACAATACCTCTGTTCCGCATTAATCTTAACTCACACATATATTAATGCATCTATTTGTTAACAGCGCAATTAGTTAATATTAGTTAATGCATTAGTTAACTTGAACTAACCATAAACAATACCTCTGTTCCGCATTAATCTTAACTCACACATATATTAATGCATCTATTTGTTAACAGCGCAATTAGTTAATATTAGTTAATGTATTAGTTAACTTGAACTAACCATAAACAATACCTCTGTTCAGCATTAATCTTAACTCACACATATATTAATGCATCTATTTGTTAACAGCGCAATTAGTTAATATTAGTTAATGCATTAGTTAACTTGAACTAACCATAAACAATACCTCTGTTCCGCATTAATCTTAACTCACACATATATTAATGCGTCTATTTGTTAACAGCGCAATTAGTTAATATTAGTTAATGCATTAGTTAACTTGAACTAACCATAAACAATACCTCTGTTCAGCATTAATCTTAACTCACACATATATTAATGCATCTATTTGTTAACAGCGCAATTAGTTAATATTAGTTAATGCATTAGTTAACTTGAACTAACCATAAACAATACCTCTGTTCAGCATTAATCTTAACTCACATATATATTAATGCATCTATTTGTTAACAGCGTAATTAGTTAATATTAGTTAATGCATTAGTTAACTTGAACTAACCATAAACAATACCTCTGTTCAGCATTAATCTTAACTCACACATATATTAATGCATCTATTTGTTAACAGCGCAATTAGTTAATATTAGTTAATGCATTAGTTAACTTGAACTAACCATAAACAATACCTCTGTTCAGCATTAATCTTAACTCACACATATATTAATGCATCTATTTGTTAACAGCGCAATTAGTTAATATTAGTTAATGCATTAGTTAACTTGAACTAACCATAAACAATACCTCTGTTCAGCATTAATCTTAACTCACACATATATTAATGCATCTATTTGTTAACAGCGCAATTAGTTAAAATTAGTTAATGCATTAGTTAACTTGAACTAACCATAAACAATACCTCTGTTCAGCATTAATCCTAACTCACACATATATTAATGCATCTATTTGTTAACAGAGCAATTAGTGAATATTAGTTAATGCATTAGTTAACATGAACTAACCATGGGCAATGCCTGTAGCTTCACTGTTTTTGCAAGGTTATCTTACTGTACATATTTACATTAGTTTACATAGCAGTTGACACACACTAAGGATGAACATTTCTAACTCACATCTTACTCTAAAGGTAAAAATGCTGTAGTGTACTTTATCAGCATTATTTAATTATAAGCCATTGATTGTGCTGTTGGTAAACATAATTCTATAATGGAAACCATCTGAACATATAAATGGATAGGTTGTTCATCTTTATACACACTTTACTATCATTAACAAAGCATTTATTATTTACTGCTTTGTAATGAACCTTCAAATCAGTTAATGTTGAAATAGTGTACACTTTATAATAAGGTTCTCAAAAACCATTAATGCATGCTTTGTTGAAAGTAAGCAATGATAGTAAAGTGTGTCTGAACATGGCTTCCACTGTAGAATTATGTTTACCAACAGCCCAAATCATAATGTTGATAAATGTTGATATTTTTACATTTAGAGTAAGATGTGAGTTAGAAATGTGTGTCAACTGCTACGTAAACTAATGTAAATATGTACAGTAAAATAACCTTACAAAAACAGTGAAGTGAATTCATGAACTAATAGTAGCTAATTGCGCTGTTAACGAATAGATGCATTAATATATGTTTGAGTTAAGATTAATGCTGAACAGAGGTATTGTTTATGGTTAGATCATGTGAACTAATGTTAATTATTGCAACCTTACTGTAAAGTGTTACCGAATGGGTTGATAAATGTTTAGATTAACATTAGCTAAAATGAATAAATGCTGTAGAAGTATTGTTCATTCTTAGTTCATGTTAGAGTAACTAATGAAGTTAATGAATGTTAACAAATGTTATCCTTAAAGGGGCTATATGCGTTTTTCTGAAATTTAAACTCGCGACTGACACCTGTGGCCAAAAAACAGAACTGCTCTTATTTTCTGCTCGCTCTTGCAGCGGTGGTGACGTCACATCCGCAGACAGCGCGGGAAAAATCCGACCCGACAGAAAATAGGAAAAATAGGATACAGGCTTATAGGTGCACCCACTGTGAGCGGACAAGGTGTCAGTAGATGTTTGGGTCATAAATGGTAAAATAAAATAAAAAGGCTATTGTTACGTTTATTTTGGGGAAAAAGTTGCATATAGCCCCTTTAAGTGTTGCCAAATAAATACATATTTCATATTATTTCATTACTATTTTCATATCTAATGTTTCTGGAAATAACCCATATGTTGTATGATAAACAGTTTCTTGAAATTTTACTATCATCTTAAATTCAAATTACAATCCTGCTTTCTATTTGCCACGTTCATTCATTAGGCCACACTTACGTTATGCCTTACATTAGAGTAACTGCCGGAAAAGCCCATTTGAACGAATCGTTCTGTGTGCCTCGGAGTACTTTTCTCACGGTTAACTCTCTTTCTCTCTCAGGTTGGTCATTAGGGGAACATGGCGAGTGGGCCAAATACAGCAACTTTGATGTGGCCACCCGAGTGCCATTGATCGTGTACAAGCCAGGTGTGACCTCACCTTTCTCTCGGCCTGGGGAGAAGACGTTCCCCTTCATCGACGTGTTTCAGGGCACACGGGAGCAGTTTGGCAAAGGTAATGTTACTCAAAGCAGCTGTCAACACGCAAAGACCGCAGGATCCTTCTCAAGATCCTGAGACTCCAACCGAAGTCACTCAAGCGTGTGATATCAACTTTCTGGAAATGACGTTATGGCAACAGTATCGCCCCATTTAGAGCTTTGGTTCTTATTTTTGCTTGTGCGCCGTGCAAAGGTTTTTACTGCGAGTGTACTGTGAGCGCATGCATCTGGTGCTGGTTCTCGTTTTCAGCTCTCAAGTGCACATTTGTGGCAATCTTTATAAAACACCCAGCATAAGCAGCTGGAGTAATGACTGTAATGATAATGCCACAGCATAGAGAAGCTAATAAGTCCTGAGAGTTATTGCTCTCACAGTGGGCTCTGGATTGTTGCTTGTTGTTGCTCTAATGAACTGCGCTATATTCAGTAACAGTATCAGTAAATTTCATGGAAATTTCAGAGCTGGGGCCAGAATAATTGCTAAATTCATACATTTATTTGTATTTTATGGTTAATATTATAGCAACACTTGGGTTCCATAAGTAAAAATAAAAACGACAACATTAATTTACTCCATACAGAAATGTTTTTGAAAAATGTATAAAGTTTAAAGACAGGCATGCTATGAGCCCTTTGGCTATTTAACCCTTAAAAATTACTAGATTTTATCAATAAATAATACATTAAAAATTTTATCAAAATAACACAATTTCAGGCATAACCTTTTAATTCAGCTCAAAATATCTCACATTGAGTGTCTCTGCCAACCTCTTCTGGAAAAATAATAAAATAACATAACATGATATTTCATGACTCTTGCCCAAGCGGCAACCTCCTCCAGTTTATCTTGAAGCCAATACGGAAGTGACTAAAACTGCAATTCATCGACTGGCCGCTAGGGACAGGCTCCAGAAGGGAGCAGAATCTCATTGAGCCTGATGCATCTCAAATCTCAAAAATGCATCTGTCCGTCAAATAACGTGCTCCACGCGGCTCCGGGCTGTTAATAAAGGCCTTCTGAAGCGAATCGATGCATTTGTGTAAGAAAAATATCCATATTTAAAAATGTATTTAATTTTTTTCTATGGCTCTGCATCAGCCGTCCCCGCGCCATCACTTCCGTCGAATAAGGTCAAAATACATGCAAATTCTGTATGTATTGCACAATTTCCAGTGATTCACCAATCAGAAGAGTCACTGTTAGAAACGGGAATCAAAGCAAAAAAAAAAAAAAAAAAGGAAACTATCTATGTATCAAAGGAAACATATCACAGTTTCTACAAAAATCATATGCGGCACAACTGTTTTGAACATTGACATTCTTGATCAGCAAATTGGCATATTGAGGGGGTGTTTGGAATTCACAACCTCACCGCTAGATGCTGCTAAAATTCACACACTGCACCTTTAAAAAATGTGAGGAAACCCGTTGTCTTAAAATTATTAAGTAAATAAACTTCATGCGTAATTGAAAAATGTAATTCATGTGTAACTGTCAAGTTCACATAACTTAATTTTTTCAACTACGCATGAAGTTTATTACTTAAAAAAGTGAGGAAATCCGTTGCCTTAAAATTATTAAGTTAAGTCAACTGATCACTTTTACAGTGTAGTGTTTACTTATAAAACTTGTAAACTTCAAATATATTGTATTTCATGCTTATAATCAATAAGTCTTTGATTTCCCAGTTTTATTAAATTGCGATGCAATGCAGGTAGTTAATTCCCTCATAAAAGACACTAAGTACGGTTTTGTACGCCCCCCCCCCCCCCTCCTTCCTTTTTTTTTTTTTTTTCTGAAGATAGTTTTCAAATACGAGTGGGGAAAAATACTTTTGGAATAAGGCGGCTGTGTGGGTGTTCACTGTTATGCTCCATAAAATAGCAAGTTTTTGATAAAAAAGGATTAGCCAGCCAAACTAAAATGCAGTTAAACAACACAAAAGTATATGTTTGGGCATATCAACTGTACACTGAATATAATGCTAACCATTGTGGCTTTACACTGTAAAAAAAAAAAATGTAAATAAGATTATTTGATTACGCTTTACAAGAAAAAACAGTCCAGTGCTTCTACTTTCGAATTTCACATTTGATTCAATGTTACTTGCCTCTTCTTTATAACTAATTGTGAAATTTACTAGCAATTTCTGGGTAAAAATACCTTCTAAACCAAATTTGTTTCAGTGTAGATGCATTATTGGTTCTCGTAATCATACCAGAATAATGCTATGCATCTGAATCAGCATTTCCATCATAGTTTTACATCAGGCCTTTGTCTTTCTTGGCATCTCTCAGGTCAAGGAGTTGAGAGAGTGGTGGATCTGGTGGATGTTTTTCCCACGCTGTCGAGCCTGGCTGGACTGCGTCCTCTGAGCCACTGCCCCTCGCCGTCCTTTAAGATCGAGCTGTGCACCGAGGGCTCAAGCCTGGCTCATCTCATCCGCATCCCAGAAAAAGACCTCAACAGGGAAGCCTACTCATTCAGCCAGTACCCTCGGCCCTCCGATTCCATCCAGGAGAACTCTGACCTGCCCAACCTCGCCGATATCCGCATCATGGGCTACTCGATTCGCTCCACTGACTACCGGTACACCTTATGGGTGGGCTTTGACCCGCTCCACTGCCAGCCTAACATGACAGACATCCACGCGGGAGAATTGTACCTCCTGGCTGAAGACCCGGGAGAGGACAATAACATTTTTGATGAATTTGACCCCGCCACAGTAATGCAAAAGCTTGGCATGCTGCCGTCATGGACAGAGACCTTAAAGCATCATATCATGTTTCACAGCAACAGTTTGAAATCAAAAGGGATTTTGTGACTCTAGTTTGTCAGTAAAGGGAAAATTAATGTTACAAAACCTGTCTGGACGTGCTTTATCAAAAAAAAGTTACATTTTACTTAAAGAAACTGAAGCCTATTTTGCTTTCTGACATATTGTCGTGATAATTAAGTACCCCTCCCACCAATTCTCATTATCATAATGCTAATAACATCTCATTACTGTAATGTGAAAAATATAATTTATTATAAAAATGGTTTGTGCATCATGGTAGAATTTGTTATACTGCCTTTATTCTGATTTAAATAAAAATCTACTGCAGTATTTTGTACTAAGAATAAAAATACTTTAATATATTCATATATTTTATATATTAAATGCAGTATAACAAATTTATTTTGATTTAAATACATTTTGCAGTATTTTTACTACATAGTAATGCAAATGTACGGTATTTGGTATGGAAGCTTGTTTCCGCCACAGAATAAAACTTTTTAAAAGATAATTGCTTTATCTCAATTGTGAGTTTTTTGACAAAGTCAGAATTGCGAGATTATAAATTCAGAATTGAGAGATATAAAGTCAGAATTGCGTAATATAATTCTGACTTTATAACACAATTCTGACTTTATATCTCAAAAATCTGACCTTATATCTCACAATTCAGACTTTATCATGCAATTATGACTATAACTCACAATTTTGACTTTATAACTCGCAATTCTTACTATATCTCAAAATTCGGACTTTATCATGCAATTTTGACTTTATAACTCGCAATTATGACTTTATATCTCAAAATCCGGACTTTATCATGCAATTTTGACTTTATAACTCGCAATTATGACTTTATATCTCAAAATCCGGACTTTATCATGCAATTATGACTTTATCATGCAATTATGACTTTATAACTCGCAATTTTGACTTTATATCTCACAATTCTGACTTTATCATGCAATTATGACTTTATAACTCGCAATTATGACTTTATAACTCGCAATTATGACTTTATATCTCAAAATCCGGACTTTATCATGCAATTATGACTTTATAATGCAATTATTACTTTATAACTCGCAATTTTGACTTTATATCTCACAATTCGGACTTTATCATGCAATTATGACTATAGTGGTGACAGAAGGTGTTTGTGTTTGTTACATACCTTTGTGCGAACAAACGTTTTCTGCTCGTTGACGCGGAAAATCTGCAGGTCCTGCACCCACCCATTTGTAAATTGCAGGTGAGCCTCAAGTGATTTGTAGTTTCTAAATTGCTCAGATGTGTATGTACTGACACCACAAACAAGATAAGAAAACACATCTGGAAACGTAGTGTCCGGCAACTCGTTTAAATCGTCTGACCACACTTTGTTTTCGTATGGATCAAGCCCGTTAATTGTATTGATTTTTTCTATGTATCGCAACTTTGCTTCTTTGTTCAGCTTTTCTATGTATGGAATGTTGCGCTTTATATTTATCCGGTCCATTGTGGTTTCTGCTATTCTGTTTATTATAGCGGTGTCCAATACTGACAGGTGACAGCTGACGAGCGTGTCCTAAAACATGGCGGCGACTACCCAGAATGCAACGCACAGTGACGTAGTTTCCCAGACTCTATTAGGTTAGAAAAAACATATTGATTATAATATCGTAATCTGTAGCCTATAGTGGGCAAACACAGCTGCATCTCTACAGCTGTAAACACAACTACTACAGCTGTAATCTCGTGAGAAATCCGATATCTGGCAAAGGTTAATGTTGATTGAATGGCTAGTGACATCAACTGGACATTTTGTCACCTTTGTTTCCTTGTATGTGATTGGTTTAAGCCTTTTCTGTCACTGCAAGTGTAAAAAAAAATCGACATCGAAACGGAAAAAATAAACGTTTTTTCGCCGCAGCACATTCGCGTTCAGTGTGAAAGGACCTTAACTCGCAACTTTTAGTTTATAACTCAAAATTCTGACTTTATCATGCAATTCTGACTTTATAACTCACAATTTTGACTTTATAACTCGCAATTTTGACTTTATAACTTGCAATTCTTACTATATCTTGCAATTTTGACTTTATAATTCGCAATTTTGACTTTATAACTTGCAATTCTGACTTTATATCTCACAATTCAGACTTTATCATGCAATTATGACTATAACTCGCAATTCTGACTTTATATCTCACAATTTGGACTTTATCATGCAATTATGACTAACTTACAATTTTGACTTTATAACTCAACTCGCAATTCTGACTTTATAACTCGCAATTCTGACTTTATAACTCGCAATTCTGACTTTATATCTCAAAATTCTGACCTTATATCTCACAATTCGGACTTTATCATGCAATTATGACTATAACTCGCAATTTTGACTTTATAACTCACAACTCTGACTTTATCTTGCAATTATGACTGTAACTCGCAGTTATGACTTTATAAACCGCTATTTTGACTATATAACTCGCAATTCGGACTTTACCATGCAATTCTTGAAAAAAAAAAGGTCAGAATTGTGAGAAGTCATTACCTTTAAAAATACCTTTTGAATTTGTTTTATTCTGTGGCGGAAACAAGCTTCTATAATTTTGAGCAATGATACAACAAATCAAGAAAATAATCTTTAACAGCATTATTAAAAAATACTGTACCTGTTTTGCATTCACAGTTGGATTATTGCTATTTTAAGCACCAATATTCCTTTAAAAAGGGCATTTCAAGTTAATCATGTTCCTCAAATTGGAATACAAACACTTTTCTTAAAATAATAAATGGGAATATTCACTTGTTACGTATATTTAAGATAATATCATCAATGATAAATATGAGTCCATTGACTTAATTTCCTCATTCCCTTCAGAACGTGATACATGGAAATGATGTAACGTCAACTTAAGTGAGAAATGAGTTTAATTCAAGAAAGCTCTGCTCAGACAACACTCTGCTTTAGTAATTTATCAGGTCACTAAGTTGTAATTGTATTTTGTCTGGGAGGCCGACAGAGACTCTGCCAGCACTAAAGCTCTTGTTTTCCCAGGCAGCGTGATGAAAATCAACTCAAATAGGCCTATAGAATTTCAAGTCATGCGCTCCCACTGCACCGTTGCCAAGGTAATTAGATGCTTAAATGTGAAAACTTGCAAATGATGTTGCCCGGATACACCTCAGAGAATAGTTTAACAGTGATGAATGTATTGGCCAACGTTTTAAAAAGGGAAGCGATTGCAGCAACGTCTTCCAAGCAGCGTTCGCGATGTGACGTCACCGAGCGTTTTCTCCCCAGACTCATTTCATGCCACAAGTCTGCATTTTAAAGACTCATACCTGCTTTCTCTTTTCAGGTTTATTTTGGATTCCCTGCACTCTTTCGCGTTAGATGCCACATTGTTTACTCCTGCAGAGTATGAATTATTTTGGAAGGAATGCATTCAATATTTATGTGGCAACATAAATACATTTTCTCGCTTTCTCTCAAAAGGAAAAACAAGAAAACAAAGCAAGCGCATTATTTGTGTCTGTGTGTCTGTCCCTTTTCAAGTGTGTTCTTATAAGAGTGCAGCAGGAGTGTTATACTGAGGGGATCCTTTGGGACCGCCAATATATTCAGCTTCAGCAGACAGGCTTCATTGCCAGCTGGTCCGGAAAATTCCACTGCTGTCTCTCTTTTTTTCCTTGTCGACTAAAAGCAAGGTCAGGGCAGTCGGAGAAGAATCCACAGGCTGATTGAAGCTGATATTTTAATTGCTCATACCAGACTAACTTTGCTTTTCTTACCCACCAGCTGATTCTGTGATGCTTTAGTATTGAAGTATTTTAAATTTCCTAATTAAAATAATCTAAATTGCTCCTCTCAAATGACTTTCAATAGATAAACTATCAAGAAAAAGCAATAACCAGTGTTGCAGAAAATTTATTTTAAAAGTAATGCATTAGGCCCACAATATTGCTTTACTCCCTAAAAAAAGTAACTAGTTACTTTTTATGTAAACTAATGCGTTGCGTTACTTTTGTGTTAATTTTTCTTACCCGTGCAGGGTTTGCTTGTTTGTTTAATAACACAAAAAAGTTATATTTTTTGGCAAATGTAAAGGCCCAAAAGTGAACTGAATAGAGTGGTGCAGGGATGATGACTTTGAAGGCCAACGGGCAGTAGCATCGCACTGGTTCCCTCAACAAAAACCCAATACGATTTTCCCATAGGCTTTTGGATTATCGCAAAAAACAAGCTCTGTGATCAACAAAAGTTTATGATACTTGCACGTTTTGTCATTTTCACAGATGAACACAATTTTTATGAATTTTGATTGCAGTCGCCAGAAGTAAAAAGCTAAAGGCTATAAACAGACTACACCACGGTCGCTCGACTTCAACGTCACCATCACTAAGCTTCCGACAACTCTTTCAGTTTTTATCTAAAACATTTTCCCAGATCGTTTGAGCTAGTATAGTTTATAAGAGCACAATTATGAGCATTATGAGGCTGTAAAAGCGGACTGAGTTTGCCTGTTCGGTGTGATGACGTTTAATCTCCTCGACAGCCTCTGTAGTCCCATTTAGCCACGTTAGAAACCACATCTTTCAAGACACATAACAGCTTAAAAAAATCATGTGTAGGGTAATACTGATGTATTTTATGTTATAGAATAAAAAGGTGAAAGTGTCTTGAGCTTGTGTTCACCCCAGACCAACTGTAACCCCCCTTTTTTGAGAATACACATGAAAATGCACTATCCAAACTTAAAGGGCTGTAATTCAAGAATGCTTCGGAATATAGACCAAAGTTTGGTCTCGTTTTAAAGAAGACACTCTGCAGATTATTGCTGAAGTGAAGCAATTCAAAATATGAAAGTATGAAAAAGTTATGGAAGTTTAAATTTACTGTAAATTAAAAATACTGTGCTAAATATTTTTTATTTCATATAAAATATATATTTTACAAAAAAAATTTTACTCTAAAATTACTATAAAATCAAAGCCATATGTCTAACCAAGTTGTGTTCCAAATTTGAAGTTGATATCACAAAAATTGAAGTTCCCATGATTTTGTTTAGGCGCTATACCAAACATAGCCACCGGGTGTTATTCAAATTCCATTGATTGTTTTTTGATGCATTTTCCTGTAAATTTCTGTCCAAATATAACTTCCATCACAAAACAGTCACCAAATATGGACCCTTGAGACTCAGACCTTTCCGACAATATGTGTTTTGTAAAGATTGGAAAAGATTTTGATCATAAAGTAGTTAAAATAATTGTTGTAATATGAAACATGACACCGCCCACTAGGGAAGGAGCCCGCTAGAATAATTTAGAGTAACGTTTCCATGGTAACATAATGTCCGATTTCAAAACGGTTTTCACATGATGAATTTTGAGTTTGTAAGCTTTCAAATGATACCTAATTTATGATAATTACTTAAATGTATGATACGAAAAAAAGGCGATCAAAAAAAGAGCACCAGGCGTCCCACCTGTATTTTGAATTAGTAATTACTTCACAACCACTAAAAAAGTACGTTCCGTATAGTATGAATGTATTCTGTACGTACATTTACCATGTTGTCATTATCATGTGACTGACCAGCGTCAGTTACGTAGCTTCACTGTCATTCACAAATCCTATCCTGTGGCCTCATGGGATAGTAAAGTGTCCATCAAATGCACACTTCAGAATCTCGCCGGAAGTAGTAGGTTACCCAGGGACTTTTGCCTACTCCTTATCAGTACTGTGAATTTAGACTATGGCCCTGTCCCAAATGGCACCCTAAACCCTCACGGTCTTCCTCTGAGTCCGCACTTTCATGACGTAATGCCGCTTTGACTGCCGGGAAGAAGTCCGCTGCGTAACCCACACCAGTGCGGGCTCGGCAGAAGTGCGCATCGAGGGCGCATATCGACCTCAAAGGGGGCGCTCGCGAGCACCCTTCTGAGACCTAAAATGACAAACGGGACACCCTGCGGTCTCGTGGACTTAACGGACACAAGCAGCGGCCATTGTAAGTCCACAAGACCGAATGTGCACATGAAGTGTGCCATTTGGGACAGGGCCATTCTGTATTTTTTGTGTCACATACTATATATAGTAGGGAAGTATGCAATTTCAGATGCAACAATAAAAACCACAAAATTAAACAAAATGTGATGTTTAAAGTAATTTTTCTTATTCATATGGTTGAATTGGATCATCGAAGCTCAGCATGAGAGATTGGTTAATAAAGTGAGATTAAATACATAAAGGCCTGGTTTCACAGACAAGGCTTAAGATGGTCAAGCCTGATCACACGAAAACGTGTATAAATAATACGAGTGTGCAATGTCGTGAAATGTATACGCCAAAATGAGTTTTGGCATGCATATGGTACGCAGTTTTGGTGTGCATATGATACGCACTTTATGCCGTATTATACGCACAAACCCCCCACCTACCATCCTACCCAAGAGCATATCATATACACGCCATAAAGTGTGTATCATATACACGCCATAAAGTGCATGTCATATGCACACCAAAACTCTTTTTGGCATATATATTCCACGACATTGCACCCTCGTACTATTGATACGCATTCTCATGTGATCGTGTTGAATGGTCCCAGACTAAAATGCGTATTTGAGCTGTTTTAACTGAAAGAAACTTGCACTGACATCTTAAAATATATCAGTGCCATTGTTAAGCCCACCAGCAACTATAGTTGCCGCAGTGTATATAGTTGTCGTTTTCCTTTTGTAAGTATTTTTCTAGATAGTATCCATATTTTTAATCCCAATGACACGCAAGAAAACAACCAAATAAAGGATTTCAAGAGAAAAAAAAGGTATTAACCTCCTTCCTGTCACATGAGACTGCCAACTTCCTACCCCTACTTCCAGGAAGCATAATGAAGGCAAACCCTCCCAAAAAAAGGTTATTTTCATGTTACTAATAAGTATTTTTTTTGTTGACACACACACACATATATATATATATATATATATATATATAATCGTGAAGGTCTCTAGAATCATCCAAACAAAACATTTCTTACAACAGATGACTTGTACATATAATGGGGAAATGGGGTATACTGTGTTAACAGGATAATAAATCAAGATTTTTGGTCTTTAGTGCTTTTTGCTTTCACAATATCCCACCTAAACATAACTTTTTAACCCTTTACCTGACAGTAGACCTTAATTCGATTGGGAAAAATATCATATTTTATGATATTATGGGCCAAAATATTGAGGACCCTTCCTCCAGTTTGGAATGTATGCGTTTCATTCTAATCGGTCAAGGACCCTAATTCTTTTTGTGACAGCTTACGATTCCATTATAATGTGGAAATTCAGACAATTAATGAGTTTACATTTACATTATTATATGAAATCACCTACTACAGTCAGCCATTGAATACTATGGGACTATTTATTTTAATTAATTTATTTTTGTTATATAGATGTAATTTTTTTTTGTCATTATATTCATTTATTTTCATTTAACCTTTTGATACACAATGCCCTGCTAGGGTAACTTAATGGCTGTACTTTGTTCTGCACAAATGTATTTATTGTTTGTTGTATTTTCATATTCAACAGATTATAAGATAAATGCAGCTTTTTCGAGTTTGCATCGAATGTTCTTCGACTTTTATACACAATACATTTGTTTATGAATAAATATTGATCTTTTGAAAGCAGCTATTTTGAATTAGATGCCAAATGTTCTCCTAGTCAACTTTGACATTGAAGGGCTGCATACAACATATTTGCCCAACTATAGTTGCCGCACATTCAAATACAATTTTCAAGAAAAAAAACTAAAACCTGGGGAAAATAAATGCAGAACATGTAGGACACTATTAACTTGACTACATGCATGAAACCATTCAGAAAAATTTGGGCACAAATGGGTTAAGATGCACACCAGTAATGTATTTTTTTCTAAGGCACGTTTATAAAAGCTACTTAATTGTCCAACTAAGGCCTAATCCTGGCTTAATCTAAACCCTGTCTGTAAAACCAGGCCAAAGTATATTTGTGTTATTTAATATTTAATTATTGGAGGTTTTGGGCAATATTCTGTGTTTGCATTTCTGTTTTTATTCATTTTGAGGGATAATGAATCTATGAGATGAGTAAATACATGTTCACATTTAGTCTAGAACTACAATAACCGTCATATTCACACAGCAACTCCTCTGCATTTACTCAATGTTCCTCACAACACAAGGACAGGAGAACTGTCAGTCAGTAAATGGGAAAACAATGTGTGTTCCTTGTTTAAAAGGGTAACTCAGATATTTTGTAAAATTAAAAGTAATGTCTTACTTTATTAGTTACTTATCTGTCAGGGATTGTTGCAACTAACATTAAATGTCATACTATTTTAACATTTATTCCCAAATACAAAAAGACAAACATCTAGTAAAAGAATTAGAGTGGGTGATGATAAATGGTTTGTATTAACTCCATTATGTTGGGTGATTTCAAGCACAGAATCAATGCACACATGGTTAGGGATCACTGCTCTGGATAATACACATTGATTTCCATAAGCACAGTGAGAATGTGAGTAATCACGCCTGCTGATAATGGGTGAGTGTTTGACAGTGGGTTTTCTTGTTTAAAATTCTGCAAGTTTGCTTCCAAATATATAGTTGCTAGAATTGTGGAAAAGTAACCAAAAACAATAGCTGGCCAACTGATTCACAAACCGCTGGATGACCAAGTGCAAGTCACTTAAGGCAAGACACCTCAGGTGAAAAGGGTAAAAAATTACTAATATATCATCTTTCCCGTTTGATTGATTACATTGAAATGCAAACATAATTTTTTTGGATTGCAAGTTTTCGGAAATGCTGTTGAAATATGCAAACAAGTCATAATGTTATTAATTTGCATAGATTTTCTGAACAGAAATCTGAACATTGGAAAAAGCCACACATGGAATGTATGGAAATGTATGCAAACTATGCAGTTTAGCATAAGTTGGCATTCACATTGACCATGGTCAATTTTTATTTTGTAGCCTACTTAGTGAAAAGTTTTTGTTTTAGATATATTCATTTTTATTCCTCCATAAATCAGAAAATACTGTCAACAACCAGAAAAAAATAATTAAAATGTTGTGTAAAATCAGACAAATTATATACAAGCAAATTCCTCTACAAATGTTTGTGTAAGTGCTGCTGAAATGATAAATATTTATATTATTATAATTAAATTTAAAGCATGAATTAAATACCCTTTTAATCTGTTCATTTATTCGTCAATGTATGCATTCATGTGTACCCTTGTGTAAACATCACCTTAGACGTAGTGGAAATGTGTGTAAATGTGTGTTACATAAGGAAAGAAAGGAACACTGAGTCGCTTCATTGAAGCTTATTGTAGTATGTAGAGTATGATATAGTATTCATTCTTCAGGTCGATGTCCATAATATCCATTATAAAAAATCAGTTTCAGTGTCCGCTGAGGAAAGCGATATCTTTGTCATTTTAAAGAGCACCTATTATGGCATTTAAAATGTTCCAAATATTGTTTAAGAAGTCCCCAACAACAGTTTTGCATGCATGCAATGACAAAAAAGACTTTAGTTTTCTTATAATATGCATGTATTTTTACCTGTTTTGACAGCGATTCTCAAATGATTCCTTTAGTGATTCACTTTTCAAAACCCCGCCTTTACGTGACGCTAATCTGCGGTGATTGGTCCGATGACCCAGTCAGTTGTGATTGGTATAGTCTGTGCAGATATTTTCGGAAACGGAACGCCCATCAAAATCTTATAGTGACAGTAATTTGTTAATATGTGTCAGGAGTTATGAATATAAAAACCGCGTCGGTACCGTTTGATTGTAATATGAGCCTCAGCTGATCTCAATCATAAAAACACTCCTCTATTCTCCTCACGAAGACTCGCGACAAATCAACATCCCTCAGGGCTTTTAGTTCAAAAGTGTGCAGATGAGGAGACATATTGATAGATTCTCATATGTCTGTGTCAAATTTCTAAACAGAGGAGTATTTTTTATTCAATACTTCCTCAAAATGCGCAGATGTCTCTTATGTGTTGTTTTCAATTCATACTGGCAGCAGGAGGGCGCTCTGTGCACAGAGTATGGATATATAATCCATATATGGTACAGGCAGACGAAGAAGAGACCATGTGCCATAATAGAAGTCCATAATAAAAGCTTCCTGAGATCGCGAAACATGCAAATAGAGACATTTGAAGACTAATAAACACACAATCGCGACGATGTATGGTTTGTCTTCAAGCCATTTAGTCTTTAAATGGTCATCCTTGGGCTGATGAAAAAAGTTTGCTTTTGAGTCGCACTTCAGAACACAGTCTCGTCGCCATGATGTTTTCTAGTTTTCACTGGCGTCTTGGAGCGCAATAAGTGGGCGTATCGTATTCAAATAACTTGACAAGTTGACGTCATCTAGTCAGAGAAAAAGCTTCGGTCTTCTAACGATTCTTAAAAATGACTCAGAGTCGACTCTTATTTTTGAAAGAAAATAACTATATATACGGTGCACTGTCATATTTCAAACTTTGCAGGATGTTTTTGTTCACTTAGATCTATGTTACACACTACATGAAAGGTAAAATTAAAAATTCCATGATAGGTGCTCTTTAAAAGATTTCCGAAGACAGCGCTAAAACGACTTCCTCGTTTACAACCAGCCACTCATAAAGACAGTATTTGCCATCTAGTGGTGTAATAATGTCACTAAATTCGTAATTACAATCACTGATGGACCTTTCAATACCAAATACGGCATATTATTTTTAGAAAATAATACAATATGTGTCCCCGTCTGTGAAACCCCGGCTAAAGTCGCATAATCTAATTATGAGATATAGAGCGTCAAAGTAGTCATAGCCATAAAAATGACCAAAACAGGTAATTTGTGTTTATTGCTGTAAATGATAGATTATACCAAGGGTTTTGAGATGCAGTACTCAATTTTTCATTTATAATATTATAAATACTGAAATTAATGATTTTATTGACGCTACGTTTTATTATTTTGCACCAAAAAATACCGGACGTGGGCTTCTTAAATATTGATTTTAATCGTCTCTTTGTTTACTTTCGACGCAGAAACAACTCCCGATTCTTATATCATTCGGTTCAGAAACGTATTTTTTTACAATTACAAAGTGCAAACAGACCATAATATAAATCCGCACGACCAACGATAAGATCAGTGTCGGGAAAGGCAAGAAAACGGCGACTTAAGCCGGGTTCCGATTTCTGTGTGGATTTTTTCGTGTCATCACCGACATTTCAGGAACAGCTTATTTGTTTTCTAACTACAGCTTCTGCCTATATATCCATCTTATTTTAAAGACATTTGATGGCTGCTAAGTGTCGAAATTGTTTGGTTTTTGGATGCTGGGTTTATGAATTCGCTCTCTGATAGGGCGGCCACGGCACACGAAGCGCAAGGAACAGAACAGCTGATAGTTTAATTAATAATGATTAATATAGGCCTACTGTTTTTGTAGGCTAAATAAAGAACCTGTATTATATATTAATATAAAAAACTTGCATATGTCCTTCGGAAGCAAAGCTCTTGCCTCTTAACAAATTGTAAAACAGGCGCTACGTTTATATACGAGTCACATGTTTGAGGTCTAAATAACTACATTCTCGCCTAAAAAACTGGTAAAACTACATTTCGTGACACAACAACAGTAATGTGATACAAACAGTGAAAGTGCCGATACTGTGTGAATATTGCATGGCTGGAAAAGGCTCTCAGCCAATCAGATTCGAGAACCAGAAAGAATGTTGTATAATATATTATATTATGTAACACTTTATTTTACAGTGTCCTTGTTACATGTCTTGCATGCACTTACTGTTGTAATAACAGTAAAAAAAATTCCCTAAACCAAACCAATTAATTATTAACGATCGTATCCGACTCTTTGTGATTCTATGGTCCATCTCTCGCGTATACTCTCTATGAATTTTCTTGCCGATGATATTTTCTGAGGTAAGTCAGGTCTTTCCCCACAGAAAGGCCTCCTGGCTCAGCCGGTACTCAAACCGGGGACCTTAATCACAAGTTCTTCTGTTTGCGTTATACCTGATATGTTGTAAGAACCCACACGAGTCACGACATTCACTTCAGCAAAAGTGATGTCAGTTTGATAAAGTTGAAGGCTTCCTCCGTGACCTCTGGAAACAACCAGACACTGTTGTTTGGAAACCCAACTCTAACCGCACGGTCCTGGATGAAAAGTAACAATGCCATGCTTGCTGGAGCTCTGACATGGGAGCAATAAAAGACAGCTGGACTGTGTTATGAAACAGCCTGTGACCTATTACTTTTGCAATTAGATTTGTGAATATGAACGCTTTTGTAATGAACTTGGAGATTCTTCAAAGGGCCGTCTCCAGAGATCTGATGGTCTGACAAGGCTCACAAACAGCCAGCAAAACAAACCGATTTACAAGAATCTCAAAATTAGAGCACCTCATTTGCTTACTTGGAACTGTGTAATGATGTTTTTCAGCTTCGGGTCAGAGGGGACAGACTGAACTGAACTGATCACACCAATTTTAAAAACGAGAACATAGTTAACAGTTCATTATTACTCATCATTAGCGTGTTTGCAAGAATAACAGTCACTCTTGCTTACACTGGGGTTAAAGATTTAAACAAACCATTAATTATATGTTTAAATTCGATGTGTAACTCATCACATGAGGTGTGTGTGTGTGTGTGTGTGTGTGTGTGTGTGTGTGTGTGTGTGTGTGTGTGTGTGTGTGTGTGTGTGTGTGTGTGTGTGTGTGTGTGTGTGTGTGTGTGTGTGTGTGTGTGTGTGTGTGTGTGTGTGTGTGTGTGTGTGTGTGTGTGTGTGTGTGTGTGTGTGTGTGTGTGTGTGTGTGTGTGTGTGTGTGTGTGTGTGTGTGTGTGTGTGTGTGTGTGTGTGTGTGTGTGTGTGTGTGTGTGTGTGTGTGTGTGTACATTTCTACCCAATGAATGAATGAATTATTATTATTATTATTAATTTGCTTATTTATTTTTAATATGACAATTTCCAACATGTTATAATTCTTATGATATGCTGTTATATGTGTAAGCATTTACAGTTTATAATTCTGAAAATGTATGAAGTCTTAAAGGCACAGTATGTAAGACTTTGTGGATTAAAATATCTATAACAATGTTATATATTTTGCTGACTTGTGTACTTACATTATCCCAAATGTTTTCAAGAATGTTTAAATCCAGAGAAATAAGTAATTTTAACCAGGACACGGACCGTGGGTCGCCTATCAATCACATCATACCCACGTTACCCTCCGGTTTTATTTTATAGAAACCATGGAAACAGAAAGACGCTTTAATATATGTGTTTTATTAGACAGGTGAGCAACTGTTTGGATACATTCATTGCCTGAAAACGAATCACTGTTATATAGCTGAACCATAGACTGTAAAAAAATAGGGACATGACGTCACCCACAGGATTCTGAAGAGCACTTTTGAAGCGTAAAGTAGGGTCGAGATGGCCATCTTGGCAGGGCGTCACCGCGCGTCACTTCCAAATAACAGAAAATGGGCAAAGAGGCGGGACGTGGCTGGAGCTGAGGTGACGTGATGAGTAACAGACAGCAGACAAACGGCAATCCAAATGGCAATTCTGTCATTCAAAGTGGCCACGCCCTTAATTATGCAGGACTTTATATAATGTAAAAAATAAGTTTTAAAAAAAATTCACCCCCTTCACAGTTGTCATGAAATTAGACCAAAATGAGATGAGATTCTGCACCCTTTTGGAGCCTGTCCATAGCGGCCAGTCGATGAATTGCAGTTTAAGTCACTTCCATATTGGCTTCAAGATAAACTGAGGGAGGTTGCCGCTTGAGCTCAACACATTTAGTCTTATTGCTTAAATATCGTTTTCTTGATTTACCACGAGTACCATGTTTTACCATGCGTAATATCGATCTATTTCACTGCAGTGTTAACAAGGGTCTTATGGTAGCTGTCGAGTGAATGCACAGAGTAGCATTATAACATAACTTTCAACACACTCAAATGTAAAATGATAAAACAGCGCTGAGTTCCCCCACATACTCATGGAGGAAGAAGCGGAAGCGCTCGTCTGCGGCGTAATAAAAGCTCTGCGAAATCAAGGGGTCATCAAGCTACGCCATTGTTTTAAATAAGTGACCTCTAGCGGCGGAAAAAACTTTAAGTGAAATTATGGCTTTATATTAACCCTGTTAAGCATGGCAGAATTTTTTTTTTTAATCGAACATTTTATTTTATATTTTATAATATACAGTATTAAAAGGTTTCATTATGTGTTTTTTCATATTTGATACAGGCTTTTATGACTCATATAGTATGATAATGAGAATATGTACTCTAGGAGGGAAAACATTTTATTCAGAGACCCAAACTGAGCAAAATGTTTTTATAAAATTATACTAAAAGGTGTTTTACTTGTTAAAAAAGTATGCACTATCAATCAGATGACAGAAGGCATCGATTGTGTACAACAGGTTTTTCCGTTTTGATCATGTTAATTATTTAGAGCACAAATTTGTGTATCAAATATGATACAGTAGGCTTTATAGGGTTAATCATGTTCATGCATGTGCATGTCTGTATCAAACTGTGCTAACTGCTATAGTTTTCTGTCATCTTGTGCACTTTGGCTGATTGTGCTCTTAGGGGTCCCAAACAGTCTCTGTGTCTCAGATGAGTTTAATGGTGCCAGTCAGATTGGGGCCAGCTTTCTTGGCCCTGCAGGTCTGTGTCTTGGTGGGGAAGCTGTTTGCTGGCTGGCTCAGTGACGTCCACCCTCAGGGCCAGTGCCGCCCCCATCATATGCCCAGATCATATCGCACCGAGTGCTGCGCTTTGGCACGGTAGACGGCAACTCGCCAAAAATGTTGCCACAAACCTAGCTTAAAAATCAACATGAAAAAAAACAAAACAATTATAATTCTGTAATCTGACATAGATATTACAGAGAGAAACAGGATATTCAACAAGAAAAAAGATGCAGAGGGAGTCAGATTTGAGCTTGAATCCAAGCTCGTAGTTTTGCATGGTTGTGTTATTCTGTTCTCCCAAGTGCATCTCCTTGGAATTATTACTATGCACTGTATATTTGGGATATGTCTTTGTTTCATTGTGCACTCTCTACATCTCAGACAGCAACATAGTGTCTGCCGAGATCCGGCTCACATCTGGTACACGTGGAATCCACACGTACCAGATGTGGGCTGGATCTGGGCTGACACTTTGTTGCTGTCTGGGATCCCACTGTGACCCTGTTTACACCTGGTATTAAGATGTGCTTTGGTCAATCAAATCACAAGTGGACGACGTTAAATACAGGTGTAAACAGGGTCTAAAACGTTTTGAGCTTGCCCACCACTTTCAAACACTTCCAGATGTAGCCAAAAACTAGTTGAACGGATTGCTTTCGTAGTGTAAACTCTCATGTGGTCAAATGTGTTCGAACTGCCACAAAATACCATCTACTCTCCGCTACTAACCTAATGTGTAAACATTATGGGAAGCGCGCTAGACAGACAGGATTTAAACTTTGTCGGCAGGAGACCCAAGTTTGGTTTGAAGATGAAAAACGTACCAAACACAATGTTCTGTCACCATCTGCAACAATGCTTAGGTAGGTGGTACGTGTCAAAGTAACATCCACATGGATGGCAGCAGAACATTGCCCAAAGCATCACACTGCCTCCGCCGGCTTGCCTTCTTCCCATAGTGCATCCTGGTGCCATGTGTTTCCCAGGAAAGAGACGCACTTGCACTGGGCCATCCACGTGATGTAAAAGAAAACATGATTCATCAGACCAGGCCACCTTCTTCCATTGCTCCGTGGTCCAGTTCTGATGCTCAAGTTCTCACTGTTAGCGCTTTCGGTGGTGGACAGGGGTCAGCATGGGCACCATGACTGGTCTGCGGCTACGCAGCCCCATACACAACAAACTGCGATGCACTGTGTATTCTGACAGCTTTCTATCAGAAGCAGCATTAACTTATTGAGCAATTTGAGTAACAGTAGCTCATCTGTTTGATCAGACTACACGGGGCAGCCTTCATTCCCCAAGTGCATCAATGCAAGGCAATATGTACAACGCTTTGGATGGCCCTGGGTCTGTTGAAAATGCTATATACAGTCCATTTACCATTACCATTTACCGAAACCTGGTGCCAATATAACATGTGTGTAACTGAACCGAATCAGAGCGCAGATTTCGGTACCTCATTTCGGTGTCAATTAAATTCAAATGTACTTTCAAGCTTTGGCTGACGCTGACGCTGAGCGAGAGAAAGACGCTTGTCACATATCACAACTATTCAGTGTTTTCCACCACATAAGGTTTATTTTAGGTTTCAGACATTCAAATGCACATAGTACTAGCAAAAAATACACACTGATGTCTATGGAAGCAGCAATAACAATCCTTTCAGTTATAATTTGATTACGTGTTTTATTCATATCAGATACACATTATATAGTCCTGTGCACACGAACACGGGTATTTTCAAAACCGCAGCTTTTTCTACGTGGTTTGGCTGTTCGTCCACACTCAAACGCAGTATTCGGTTACTGAAACCGGACTTTTTTGAAAACTCCGGCCAGGGTGAAGATTTTTAGAAACTCCGGTTACAGCGTTGTTGTGTAGACGGTGAAACCGGAGATTTCGGCTTGTTAAGTCGAAGTGTGTGCCGCTTTCTCCTTTGTTTGAGGTCAGATTGTGCGCCGTTATCGTTATCTAACAGCGCTTATCACATGTATTCAGATACATGCACAGTTATCTCATTGTATTGCAGAACAGTGGAGCCAGAATGCAATAATACAACATAGTAAGGCAAGTGCGTGAAGCTTCAGTCCACTTGGGCCCTGCCCCTGTGTACAGTTGGCTACCTGTCACTGAGTCCAAAGTAAATGTGTAGAATGGTTTCACTGAGCCCATGGCATCCCTCAGTGCATCGGTGACGTGGATGGGACCCATGTGGAAATCAGGCAGCCAATCATAGCGCGGTTTCGCGTTTTCATGTGGACAGAGATTTTTTTTAAACCGTGCTTGAGTGGACATGGTTGTTTTTTAAAATGGAGGAGGAAAAACTGGTTATAAAAATACCCGTGTACATGTGGACTAGGCCTAAGACTCAGACGATTGCCTCAAAAGCTTCTGTTGTTCCTATGAGTGAAAATGGCAGAATTATATAGTCATGGGGGATTATGTGCCAGCCAAGCAAGTGCCATTGAGATTAATGGTTTCATAGACCAAACGGTTCTTTTTAAAAACAGAGAAAATGGTTACATTACATTTGATAAAAGCCTAAAAAAAGACCATAACATTTTGTGACCTGTAACAACATGCACCATTGAATCATGCACAATAAGATCAGAGCAACACAAACCATGCAACACTGTACACTTGCGCAGTCGTCACAATGCAGCACCGCCACACATACCTACATACATTAGGATGTTGTCCTAGCTAGTGCCATTTCCTTTAGGTCCTGCAAAGTTGGAGCAGCCACATGCTCAATAGTGTTTGGCAGCTGAACGCCTGCTAATGACTGTGCAGCTCCGCTGGGAAATGAGCAGACAAGAGAAAGAGAAAAAGCACAAGAAAAAAAAAGCGAAGAGACAGAGTGATGCACATAATAGTCCAGGATCTGATGTCCTCCATCTGGCGCAGCCAGGGAGCGACTCCAGCGGCAAGCTTGCTCCGACCTGCGGGCATGGGTACTCCATCATTATTTCCCCCTGATGCTCCCATGGCACCATGTTGGCATTTAGGAATGTCACTCCACAAGCCAGAGTCTTGGTTGGATCGAGCTAAGCAAGCCCGCAGAGACAGTGCAAGTTGGCTTGCATCAGCAAAATATGTGTTCGGGGAGACGGATGTTCATTATCTTCTTAATACATCCCATTTGTGGGACTTGCATTGTGTGGGGAACGGTGAGAAAGTGTCATTATAATGGCCGTACAGGGGTTCAGCCAAAACGACAATGATGCCACCTGACATCAGGCATTAAGTCTGCTACTGAATTAGCCCGACACACCCTCGGTTTGACAGCGAAAAAGGCTTTTATAAGTGACAGTAATTCCTTGGGAGTTTTGCAGGAACTCTTTCTCCATCTTCTTTCTCAATTGTTCTAGCTTTAGTACGAGTTAAGTAAGCGAAGGCAAACGACTTCAAACAGCATATTTATTGGTCACTTTTCAGAAATAACAGCTTTTTTTCTCTCTCCCCTTCAATCTTAGAACATCTCGGTCTAATGAGCACTAACTTCAAAGAAGCGCATTTATCTATTTTGACCTCCTTTTCAAGTGACAGCTGGCATATGTCGCATTTCTGTCGCAATTATTTCCATGGAGACACTGTGAAAGGAAACACAAATACAGTCTTGGCTGGCAGATAACATATGCAAACTGAAATAAAGTAGTCTAGTGCAGAGTTGGGTCTATAAAGAAAGAAATATGATTATCTCATCAGCAACATTTTCTCAACATCAACATGTGTTTCAAATACAAGTATGTGTGCACACATTGTGAGTGATGATTTTATATGAATATAATAGGAAAGTCAAAGGAACAGTTCAACCAAAACGAACATTCTGTCCTAATTTACACACCGTTCCAAACTTGACCAAGCATGACTTTCTTTCTTCTGTGGAACAAGAAAGAAGAGATGTTGATGAAAGGTGGTAAATTGTTGACCACTATGGATTGTATGGAGGAAAACAAATTAAAATCTAAATATCATCTTTATATTCCAAAGAAGAAAAAAGTCATGAGTGATGACATAATTTTCATTTTTGGGTGAACCAATCCTTTCACTTTCCTGTACATATAAAATAACATTATAAACCCTAACACTCCAAAAAATTAATTGGTTTGAGTAGAGAAAACTCAAATTAAACAAATTATTTCAATCAAATTAACTTTTTAGAGTATTTAGAACTTTCTTTTTTCTTTTGAGTTCTCAAAACGGACACATTTTAAGTAATCTGAATTGTTTTATGAACTTTAAGTCAATTTAGACTTAAATTTAACTGAAACTGGGCTGGGATTTCAATTTCCCAGCATGCTTTGCCATGACACTCAAAAGGGAGAGTAAATGCTAAAATTAAGTTTTATATAATGTTTTTTGTGTGTGCAAGATTAATGTTAAGTGGGAGATTTAGTAGTGTTTAATGTTTTGTTATGCTAATTTAGAAGAGTTTCTATTATGTTGGTGTTTTGCAGGAGTGGAGCATGAGCTTAGTTTGAGAACAGATATATGTTAAATGTATTATATTGCTGTCCTCATTCAGCAAGTGCTATGCTAATGCTATCAAAGCATTGTGTAACCAATTAGCAAGGTGGCATTTATTGAATTCGCTAGTTAAATCTAGCCAAGTTCCCACTACTAAAAATACTTATGTTGAGATTACATTATATTTTTAAATTAAATGCATTAATTAGTATACTCAAATATTTCAAGTTAAGAGCAATTACATCTGCAAGTTCTGCTTACTTAAACTTTAAATGTCTTACATTTTTGGAGTTTTGCCAACTTATTTGGGTTTACAGTGTAAATACTGAACCATTAGGGGAGAGCGGAAAGTTTTTTGACTGTCTCAGTTTGTGTAAATCCCCTTGGGATTCAGAGTATTTATTTTTTCCCACATTAATGACTTTTTTTCTTGATTTAATCCCGAAAGAATGGAAGTGAAATGTGACAACATGCATACATGTGAGGGGCACATTGTAACATGACCAAATGACAGCTTATAATGTTGATATTATAACAACAACAAAAAATCTAAGACAAACTAGCATAGTTAAAAACATAATAATGAATCATTTCTGAACATTGACTCTCAGTCATTATTCACCCTTTTCTCATGGTTTCTCAATAGAATTCATAAAAGTATAGAATATAATAGCATATTTCTAATAGGGGCTCGTTGTAACATAGTGTTACAATGCACCCCACCTGCGCAACTGGGATTTAAACCGCGGCTCGTGTCTTCTGCTGGTTAGATTAGCAGTAAAGAACAATCTCAACAGTTAAATAACAGATATAAGATTAAAATAACTTCAGATTGTCTTATTTTAAATAAACACAAAAAAACAGAGATGAAAAATACATTTAAGTAAGAAATTTACTTTTGCTATGGTTAAATAAATGTTCAGTGATATCTTCCAAATATTTTTTATTTTGGCGCAATTATTTCTCTAAATAATGTTGATATGGCAACTAGTAAATTCACTAAGTTTCGTCATCCTGGCATGTGTGGAACCATGGGTGTTACAACTAACCCCACATTAGGTTGTGCCCCACACTCCCCTATTATACTTTATGATGCATCAACAAATGTAAAGTATAGTCTTTTTGTCCATTCAGAAACTACAAAAAATAAGTTTGCATCAAATTCTTTACGTTAAGAAATGTAAAGTTTAAGTAAGCAGAATGTGCAGAATTTTATTTTGTACTCATACATTTTAATTGCTCTGAACTTCAAATATGTGATTAAGTTATTCACACATTTGAATTAAAATGATCAACTTTTTTTGTAGTGGAAACTTGGCTAGCTTCAACAAGCTAATTGAACAAATTCTAACTTGCTTATTGGGAACACAATGCTTTGATAGCATTGGCAGCACTTGCTGAATGAGGACAGCAATAAAAAACATTTAACATCCGTTCTCAAACTAAGCTAATGTTCCACTCGTCGTATTTGTTCCACTCGTCATAACTAATTTGTTTAATTTGAGTTGGTTCTACTCAAATCAATTAATTAATTATTTTGAGCGTTAGGGGTTCAAACGTGGACACCTCAAGATGTGACTCCGGTGCTTGTCCACCAACACGATTCAGAGAATGTGAGGCACAGGGTGAATATTTGGCACGAGGGTTTACTTTCTTTGTTTCAGCCTGAACCCCTTCCCCTTTGCCGGACATACGTAATTGCCCCATTGTCAAATCCTTGTCCCCTGCAATCTTAAATATCAATACAATGCTCGTCCAAAGTCTTCAAAATCATTTCTGATATTTCCTAGTCAGTCTTTCCATTAAAAGCTTTGAACTGTAAAAATGCTCCATTATCTCCCAGTCATCGTTTTCCTTCTTTGCTACATATCTTAAGAGAATCACATTCTGTTCCATATGAGAAATGTCAAGAGTTGCATCACAAATCACAGAATAATAAATTGCACACTCCCTCTCCTTTAATATATCTTTCAAGACCTTTTCTCCAATGAGTTCAATGAAATCATTTTGTGATTCTGGGCTAAGGTTATGTGTCATTCTTGCACCTGTCTTCTTCTCTGACACTTTTTGCAAATGATCACTGAGCAGAAGATCATAACGAGCCAACAGCTCTAACGTGCCAAGGAAGTTGCCATTTATGGACATCACCTAGATTGTCTGCGGTCCCTCTGAATGCTAAGTTTCTTGATGCCAAAAAAGCGTGACATCTAATATTCTTTCAAGAATTGCTTTGTTTTTTTTCTTCCATCTTCCAGCTGTATTTGATTTTGCAAGATTCTATCTATTCCTTTTGCTTCTGACAGAGAATATTTCAGATTTTTCCACTTGAGGTAGCATGCTTTGTGTGCTTACTTGCTTCATGGTCGGGGGATTTTTTGTACATTCTCCATTACTTTAGATCTGCTGTTTTGTACCCTTCTTTAGTGTTAAGCACACTAGTTGATACATGTATTTCTGAGGTCATCATGTGAAAAATGCATGTGTGGCACACAATATAACGCATCTGTGCTTGGACTGTACATCAACCAGTCTCTCTTCTGTATTTCTCACCCATTTGCTGACTTACAAAACTGGAAATACACTAGGAATTTCTTTCCTTCTGAATCCTTGGGCATAATAGTTTTCAGGTCTGTCTGACTGGCAGTGGCTAGCTTTCTAACGATCGCCTCATGTTCACGATCTAAACATCTCTGGATCAGTGGTCAAAAAATCTCCTTCACTGTCGCCTTCATTTCTCCCTTCACTTGCTGAGTTTGGGCTGCCTGTGAGTGTGTCCTGATTGGTGCCACTTTCAGCTTCTTCACTTTGACCTTTACTAACTGATGTTGGCCTATTTTCGTGCATTTGCTGGGTTGAGGAACCTGGCTCTGTAAACAACAAATACAATGACTCAAATAGTTGTATCAAAAATAAACCAATACTTTCCAATTCAGTTCAGTTAAAATAGATGTGACCAGTAAATACTAAAAACAAATAATAAAGTGATTCCCTCACAAAATAATATATCCAATGTGTATCTTCGGCACTGACCCTCCAAGTGATCTTTGAAATGGGGTTGTAAATCAGACGATGCCACATCTGTTGCTGCAGAACATTATAAGAAGTTTAATATCATATCACTTTGACATAGTCTATTTAAATGTAAAAGAAGAAGGTAATGTTGTTGTAAACCCTTTATTTTAAATGTTAAATGTTTATATAAATATTACATGAAAACAATGCTATTAAACCATAATTTAGGAGTTCTCATGCAATTATTCATGACAAACTAGTCAAGTCAAGTAACCTTTATTTATATAACGCTTTTTACAACACAGATGTTTTCAAATCCACTTTACAGCGATGACAGCATTGTGGTCATGTCCAGGCACATGTCCTCCATCTGATCTGGATACGGCCCGGATCGGGCAGACAGCATCATGGGTTGTGGTTGTGTGTAGGCACAGGTCCTCCATCTGATCTGGATACGGCCTGGATTCTACTGACCTAGTTTATGTAGGTGTCACAGGTCGGAGCGGACTGCGTGAGTCCCGCTCCTCCCTTATTTTTCACCTCGGGGAGGTTCCCAGCGATACCCCAGACGACCAGACACACGAGGACACTGGAGTAAAGTTTAAAATTACAAGTCTTTATTAATTTACTTAAAATCGGGGGGAAGGGGAAGTGAGGGGGCTAAAATCCAAGAGGACTGGAGAGTGAGGACACCGCCTCAGAGCTCGCCGGCTCTCTCCGCAGGAGAACCTCAGATAAGTCGTTTCGTCCTTTTTCTCAATGTTTGGCTTCCATGTCGTGCTATGTGCTCACTTGTCTCTTTCTTTCTTTTTCCCAGGGCGGACCTTTCGGGGGATTTACGCCACGGCTTGCTCCTTCTCCTGAACACAGGGGTAGAACGGGTAAGTACAGGGGAACGGGGCGACAGGGGTACCTCTCTCTCTCGGGCGTGCTCTGACGGCTTCCTTTCAGAATGAATCAAGGGGCCGGTGTCATAGAAGTCGGTACCTCCGGGGCATCCGCTGGATCTGGGTCAATACTGGGACTTTTGTTTGGCATACAGGTAAGTATAACTTCGCTCAAAGGATATCACTCACGGACTCTGTAGACACGGTTCATCAGTTTCCCTCTCCTTGTTCCAGGCTCTGTGATAGCGGTGGCTCAGGGGGCTTGACCACGGCGGTGGTGCTGGATCGGGCACTTCTCTAGATGGCTTCACACAGGTAAGTGCAGGTAAGTATGACTTTGCTCAATGGATATCACTCACAGACTCCGTAGACAAGATTCATCCGTTTCTCTCTTCTTGCTCCAGGCTCCGTGATAGCGGTGGCTCAAGGGGGCTTGACCACGACGGTGGTGCTGGATCGGACGCTTCTCCAGGTGGTTTCACATAGGTAAGTGCAGGTAAGTATGACTCTGCTCCGGGAGTATGTAGCATTCCCCTCTCCTCTCCTCGGGCCCTGCACACGCACACACAATTTCCTCCGACACAAGCACGTATCAATGGCTATTCAAGAGAGTGCTTACTTGGCTCCGGTCGTGCTACCCCCGTAGAGACAGAGAGTAGGGTGAGGTTCACAGCGTGAATGGTTAGGGCTAGTTACTCCGCCAGCTTCGGGATCGTACCTTCCCCAGAGAGTGGGTCAGCCTGGATAATGGTCTCTGGGACGACACGCACACACACAGCACAACACAGCAGATTCCTGTGTACACTCTCAAAGTCAAGATGCTGACTCACACACGGCACTCTACACACTAACCAGGTGTACTTAAGGTCCAGAGACCACTTTTCCCGCGTCGTTTATCTCGGGGGGGGGGGGGGGGGGGATCGCTGAAGCGCTGGTATAGCGAAGAACCAACGAAAAGGACGTTGCTGCTACACCACCCCGGCGGCTTTCACTGTCCGCCGTCTCTGGCTCTCCCACGCTCACTCTCCGCGGTGGGGCCACTCGTTTTCCTAGTTTCAACGTCACAAGGCTCACAGATGATAAACTTCCGATGAAGTTGTTACTGTATACGTTTCTCAGGGTACTCACACATTGATCAACCCCTGTGCTCGTCTTGTTCTCTCTTCCAGTGTCTGGCTCGCGTCCTGACCGCTGTGCTCTCTCTCCCGAAGGGATTTGCTCATTAGCACTTCCGGCAACTGTCCTGCATGTAACTTCTCAGAATCGGACACACACTTGACACTTGAATCACAATGCAAAACTCGGTCTGTATTATACTCAGCCTCGTCTCTTTTCTTCTCTTTATAGCTCTCCGGATCTTTGATCGCTCAGTCCACAATATCCACCTCGTGTTATCCTTTGTTTGCCCAGATGCCCAGATCCTCTCGCCGCAACGGCTGGAAGCGGCTACCACCACGCTCAGCTTGAGCCTGACCCGGAAATAACAGCTGCGGCTATGTGTGACCGCTGCAACGACTGACCCCAACTGACTTCTGGAGGCCCTCTTTGTACTCCTCCTACCTCCCCTTCACCCAATCCGGAGATCGCGCTGTTTATTGGAGCACCTGCCGCCGATTCTCTATGACTTTTGGCGCGGGGACGGGAACCCGGAAGTAGTGGTGTTTGATCCGGGCGGAACAAATCTCTGCCACTATGGTTCCGCCCCAGGAAAAGTCACACCGTGACATGTGCTAATAATAATAACAAAAAACTATTAAAGACAATTACAAAAAGAGTTTTAAAAAAAAGGATCATAATAGGCCTATAATATTTTTCCCCGATCAGTCTGTTGTAATTTATATAAAGAGTAAACAGTATAGAGCTGCCCTTGACTAAAGATTTTAAGTCAACTATTCGCACATGTAAGCTATTTAAAATCACAATGAGTATAACAACCCAAGCGGTGCTCAAGCGCACGCATAAAGCTTGCTGCAGATGGAGACTGTCAGAACATTTGATAAACTTGGTGTTTTCAGCTGTGGTGAAGTTGACAATGTGGACTTGTCATCTCCGCAGTGCACAGCTATACGCATATTGGTTTTCCATTTGGATCGGTTCATTTAAAATAAATGTCAAGCTTTCGATAGATGCATTTCTCATGCCTTTGAGGCTTTTACTTTGACATGCTCAAGTTCATAGAGATAGCAGAAAGCTCAGGTTTGTTTAATTGTAATGCAAAAGCACTATTGAGTGCACAAATTAGTTAAGTTGATTGTATTAAATAAACTCTTGATAAGACCAAAAATGGAGTAGCTCAAGTTAAAGGCAAGTGAGTGTCTGCAGTAAGCATGCTAAACTTTAGCATCCACACAAACACTTAGATAAGGGACTATTTGAGGTAGAGGAATATAGGCAAACGTTTGGATATACTGCACAACCTGCCACTCATGGACTGCCCCACCAGTTTTCCTGCAACTAACCAGCTAATAAAATTGTCATCCAAGCCTCTAGACGACTAACAAGATGTCATTAGTGTGTAACCATCAATACCGAATATATTACCAGGAACACATTGTGATGTAGTCAGCTTTATTCAGAGTTGCAGCAAAACAAGATACAGCAAGTAGGTATGAAAGGGATAATCATTAGACAATAACTTTATGGTGACAGGAAATGTGTTCACTCCAGTTTCTTGACCACCTTCCTCTTCAGGTTCTTTTGTTGGAGTAGAAGATCAATATACAGACAGTGATCCACAACACTTGAAGCACAGAGAAGACCACCATGCAGAGCACCAGCATAACCAGCAGAGAAAACATCTTGTCCTGAGGTGAAAACAGACAGATTTTCATATAGGAAATAATCAAGACCAACAGGGAACCATACCGTTCTCCACGGTTGCACTTGCAATTAAATCTTAAATCTGATGACACCTGTTAAATGCATAAAACAGACAGAGCTTGGTAGTGTTACTTACGTCAACGAACCTCACGTGACGAAAACGAGACGCACCATAAATGCTGGTCATGTGACGATAATTAAATGTATAATGCAATATTGTTGACGAATAAATTCTTGATTATGTAAAGTAACTAATATAAGAGTGTTGTTTGAAATAGGTTTGGCTAAAAGAAAATTGGATGAGTCGGGAATAACGTCCCGGGTCGCTAGAATATGCATTTAAGGGTTAAATAGAATTGCATTACTAAAGAATACAATTTACATTGACTAAAACACTCAGACTTTTAGTTGACTGAAACAAATGAAAAATGATAAAATGAAAGACTTGACTAAAACAGGCCGCCAAAAACACTAGAGCGTGGCTAATGTCGGTTTCTGCTGATGGATACGCATTCTGGCTTCAAAATGGGTTATAAAGACAAAAGACAAATTTACTTCGTTTAATACATGTTCTGTATGCACTAATATATAACAAGTCAGTCATTAATGTCATCACCTGGGTATTGATAGCGTGCATATATGGAGTTCTTTCAAGTCTTGATGTAAACGGGCATCTTGGCGAGAATCCTTTCAAACATAGGTTGGGTCTCAAGTAAACAGTCAAGAGAAAGTCTTATGCGGTCTCAATGTGACAGCCTAATATTCCTGCTGTCCGTTTATTAATGTTGAATGGACCAAAAAAAAAAAAAAACCCTCACTGCTCTTGAAACTTTAATAAGGATTCTTTAATTTAGACCATGAAGATTATAGGCAATGTTTTTCATTTGATGATTTAATTTCTGTACCTGAAAGCTACGGTTAGATATCTAAATCTGAAAAGCGGTTTATTTTATTTGCTCTATTGCTTGTAGTTTGATTAGTTGTTCTTATTTTCTTTTTGTACCGAACCGGGACAGTGATGATAAAACCGTGATACAAACCAATAAAACGAAATTATAATATTATACGAAGTTACACGGAATATTACCTGACAGGTAGAGGTTCTTGATGGGTGTGTTGCACCTGATCTTGGCAATGTTCAGAGGTTGGCATCTCTCCACACTGTGTTCTGCAGACAGCATGGACCCATATGTGGCCCCCAGCCCATGCATGTTAATGGGACTGACTGCATGCAACAGCGCCACCTACAGAAGGCAGGACATGGATCATTCAAGTTACATATTTGATCACTTTATTAGTTAACCAAGCAGCACTCATGACACAAGACCATTTACCTTCTCTTTCAGCTTGGGGAAGTGGACACAGGCCCAGTCAAAAAGATGATTAGCAAATCTCATCTTGTATTTTTCATATTCTTCTCCTCTTTCAGTCTCATTGACATTGTTCCACTGTCCAAACCACTTTGGATTTACCATAGTATGGATAACCATACGTGACTGCCCTAAAACAAATGCACACATTTTAGTTGGTTAACTTACTACTTTGAGGGATCTGGGTATATAAAATACAGAGAGGAAGTTAACCTGGGAAACTAGTGCATGAGGTGGGATCCTTAGCAGAGGGGAAGGAAAGGTACATCATGGGGATGTTGTCGGGCGCATCCTCCTTGTCTGAATCGAAGTACTCTTCCATGCTAAATAAGAAAGCCAATTGAGTTTAAGGGGAGTATAAAGAGATCCGTTTAACATGAAGTAATCAGATGTGAACACCTACACTTCATCCATGTTGTTGCTCTTATAGAGTCGCATGTTGGTTGAGGAGATGCCCAGTTCTTCCGTAGTGGCATTAAAGCCTGCAAACACCTGGAAAAAGCCTTTGCCTGGCTTTAGAGTATGAAGATAATCCTGGATCTCTGGGAGAAGCACAATATGCACATTAACCCAGAGGAGTAAAAAAAAAAAAAGACTACTTATATTGAAGACATTCAGTCACGTACTTGGATTTGCCTGGATCTCTGGAGTCAGAAGCTTCTTGAAGGTGGTGAACATACCAGCATTTGAAATGATCACAGGTGCCAGAATTTCAACATCTTTACCCCCAGTCTTCACAACCACTCCTGAAAGAGTCAGCCCTTATTTGTTTCATGCGTCGAAAAGCTACTGGAGCCAAATTTGTAAAGGATGCCACCACATTGTGCCACATCCCTAGTTCAGAACTCACCATATGCATTTTGTTTTCTATCAACTAGAACGCTGGACACGGGAGCATTGACCAGGACTCTTCCTCCATGCTTCTCCAAAAGCAGAATGATGTGGTATGGGATCTCACTAGCACCACCCTTAGGATAATACACCCCACGCTTTGAATGATGCAAGAAAAGGGCATCCATCATGCAGCTGGAGTTTTTGGGTGGGACACCTTAGAAGGGAAAAAAAAAAAATTCAGATGCATCAAAAAAATACCATTAATTCAGATGCTTTAAAAGGCCAAATGTTGAGACGACAAGCTTTTTTTTTACCATAAAATATTTGAGAAAACACTGTGAGAAGGTCATGGTTGCTGGTAAAAGTCTTGACCATGTCTGTTGTACTGGTGAGGGAGTATCTGAAAATTGGGGAGATCAAGTCAGCGAGTCCACTCCACAATATGAAGCGAGCAAACCAGAGTGGGACCATCTTCAGCACACACAGCAGATGGATCTTCTTGGAACAGATCTATAAAGGAAAAGACAATGTGACACCAAAACCAAACTCCATAAAGCCTGATAAAACAAACAGAGCTAAATACCTTCATGATTTTGAAAAGCTCCTCTACTGCTTTAGTATCATTTGGAAACTGCTTCTTAAGATGAGCCTCCATCTGCTTCTTGCCGCTGTAAATGGTGTATTCTTTATGTTGAGTTCCTCTACCAATAACAACGGTGTCCACATGGGAACCCTGCTCAGCAAAATGCACCTGGCCATCAGTGATTAGATCCAATGCAATTTTCAGCAAGCTGTTCTCATGAAGTTGTCCAACATAATGGAAGCCTTTGACAAATCATGTACATTGCGTAAGTGATAAAAGTCAAGATATTCAGCATTTGATGCAAGTCCATGAATATCATTGAGGTTCTTACCACAGTCAAACTGAAAGCCTTTCTCAGTGAAGGTCTTACACATGCCTCCTGCCTGCTTGTCTTGCTCCAACACTAGGACTTTCTTTCCTAATTTTGCTAAAGTTGCTGCTGCAGTCAAACCACCAATACCACTGCCAATCACAATGACGTCCAAGTTTCTGGGCACTTCAAATTCATCAAATTCTGTAGGCCAAGTAGTAACATTAGTCAACAATGGACACCTGTCATATGCAATACCTCAACAAAAGTGCATATACCTTTCCGGAGCACTCTGTCCTTTTTCTTCTGGTCTACAACTAGTGAACCAGGAGGACTGATGGTCCCCTTGCACAGTCCACTTCTCCTGCCAAACAGATACCAGAATGTGCCACGAGCCCAGTCCACAAGCCATTCTAAAAAAAGCAGAATCCACCACATCTTCAATTGCTTGCAAAAGAGCAGCTGGTGTTTTCAGTTTCAGGAGCGACTGCTGGTGAATTCACCCTTGATGTTAAAAGCTCAAGCAGCAGCTCTTTCCAGAGACTGCAGACAGTAGATTAGCACTGGTGATTGGGTTAAGGCCCTATTTATTAGCCTAAATTGTGGGCGGAGACACTTATTTAAATCAGATTTGCAGACTGATTGCTTTGTGTTAATTGCTTATATCAGCTGTTTTGCCTAAAATGTAAGCCTTTACACCTTTGCACATTAACTTAACTCTATATTTATAAGAATTTATATTTGAATCAGTTTCAGCGATATTTGGAAGCAGGGATTGTGTTCATTTGAACAGCTTCTGAAGCTACCAAGAGTTCAAATACACAGTATCAAATAACAAGATGTTACTGCATTGACATCCTACTATCTCTGAGATTGAAAATCTGTATTTAATTTATTCAACGAAGACTATCCATTGTTCAAACACTGTTCATTGATCAAACTATACTTTAACCTCTTATACTCTGCAAACACTTTACAGTGTCCGGAATGACATCATAAAATACTTTAAATTTTAAATGTCTGTGGAGGAGCTCTGACCTCATTTGTGGTACCATTAGAGCTTAGAATGTCTACTTTCTGGAGATATGCATCACTTTGGCATTTGTTTTACGCAAAGTAACTTATGTACACAAAATTTCTCTGGTACTATTTGCGCCTGGATTTGGCCTACCCAAATTGAAAATCTTCCCATACCCACATACAGTGGTCTAAAAAGGTAATATTCCTCCATTCAGATCGATTTGAATAAATCTTGCATACAACATGATACAGACACAAATCTTTTTTCCAATATTTTCAGAAATCTAGTGGAAACAGCCAAAACTGTCTGCAAGGTTCTAGAACACACAGGGCCTGAGATATACACTTTCAAAAATGAATTTATAATAAAAAAATAAAAATGTCTATCTAATGTCAATAAAAAAGGGGGTGCTCAGATGTCTATTTTAAGGGGGTGCTCAGACAACATATACTTACATGTTTATCACTTTTAACAGTGGTTTATCTAACTTCAAAGAGTTTCCTGTAAAATTAAACCAAAATTGTGTATTTAGACCACTGTATGTGGGTATTGGAAGATTTTCAATTTGGGAAGGCCAAATCCAGGCGGAAATCCCACAAAATGGTCCCAGAGCATAAGAGGTTAATACTTTTAGAGTTACAGTCTCGCAAACTTTGGTAAAACAATATTTTTGGCATACAGGCAGGCATGTTATTTGCAATTGTGTTGATAAAAAAATAATTTCTTCATTTATTTTAATTTAAAAGAAAAAAGTATCAGCTATGTGCCTAGTGACCCACATTTGTTTTTTAACCCCTGTAAATGTGTAAAATTTACCCATGTGAGATCCCCATATCTCTGGAAATAAAAACCACCATAAAAATTTATATCCCACTAGAAAAGTTAAGAACCAAAATCTAAAAGCATATTAAGATATATTTAATACTTCTTGCGTTACAGATATGCAAACTTCCAGGAGGACTCGTGCCTTTTCCCATTTTTGAACTCTCACCGATTTTACTAATAGACCAATCTTTCTAAAGTCATATTTACCCCCCTGTAATCTGGTTTCAAATCTCTGGGGAAAATTGTCATTTTGATTCCCTTCACAAAATATTTTATTTAATATTTTAGCATTTATATGTTTCTTTCACCCATATTTTTTTTTATATCAAGATATTTAGCCGGGGAGTATAATTTGCAATCATGATTGATGGTATCAATAACATATCTTGCCATTTTATGACACAAAAGGTATTTACAAGCACATCAGCTTATAAATGATGTTGTTGAGTTGTCTTGTTTAAAAAGAAGACTTGTTGATAATTTAGCCGATGTCCTTCAAAATCTGTATTTTAAATTATTTGAATAAGTGTAAGTGGAGTGATACAAACAGTGAAATAGTTTCCATGGTGATACAGGTAGAATATTGCATGGCTGGAAAAGGCTCTCTGCCAATCAGAGTCAAGAACCAGAACAAACTGTTATATAAATAATAATATAAATGATTGTTATAAAATATAAGTATATGGAACAAAAAAAAAAGGTTTAAAAACATTTTTACATTTTTAATATAAGATAAGAATATAAGATAAGAAAATATGAAGACTTCAGATGCAAAAGACTCTAAGTCCGTATGATGTTTTTCTTTAAAATAAGCATTTTTGTCAGGCTTCTACGCATAGGTTTCTACCTAAGTACCAGTACTTCTGAATGGGCTGAGGCCGGGATTTAGTGGGTTTGAAGTGAAAGTATTTTATAAACATATACTATAAGCGGAGAGCATTCACTCAGTATCGTTATCTCATTTTTGACCGAAGTGGCTTTTGCATCTGAACTCTTCATATATATATATATATATATATATATATATATATATATATATATATATATATATATATATATATATATATATATATATATATATATATATATATATATATATATATAAATAAATAAATAAAGAAATCTGAACATTAATATACAGGTACTGGTCAAATAATTAGAATATCATCAAAAAGTTGATTTATTTCACTAATTACATTCAAAAAGTGAAACTTGTATGTTATATTCATTCATTACAAACAGACCTATATATTTCAAATAGGGATGCACGATCCACATTTTTTTCACTTCCGATCCGATCCCTGAATTTGGATATTGGCCGATACTATTCCGATACCAGAGCTGTGTTTGCTACGTATTAGGGATGAAATGGTATGGAAATTTCACATCACGATAATAGTGACCCAAATTATCACGGTTATCAATTTATATTTGAAAATCAACAAACAAAAAATAAATCAAGCAGCTCTAAGCACTTTTTTAAGCTAGATTCTGTGGGATTTCCTTCCTTATAATGGCCGTCGTCAATGGTAACGTATAATGCATACATATCTAATATTATATCTCTGATCTCTAATATTATCTCTGTAAATATATTCTCAAGCAATATTCTCATCAGTGTTCTATCAGCTATGACACATTTAAATCTAGCATATTTTGTGTAAGAGCCCATACAGTATCCTAGTGAAATAAAGCATATATTTTCATATGATTTGACAGTTTATTTGATTAAATATCGAAAAATACAAAAGGTGTGCATCATACCTGACACCTAGATGAACACTTTACAGTCAGTTTTATGACTAAGTCATTCTCTTCAAATGCCATTTAAGTTAGAAACGTGTATAACAATGTTTTATGTAACTTTAGAGACGGACCTAAATTTGCGAACGTCAAGCCGGCTTTATGCCAGTCATATCAGATGCACTGTGGTTCTGCTGTGTTTGAAACTATTTTCGATGCGTTCATCTCTGCTTTGAGTGTAGATTTCAGTGAGTGAGAGCGGCGCGCGCTCTGAACAAATCTCTGCTAATCTGAACGCCTCTTATTATTATATTCATAAACTCAATAGAAACACGTGTGATTGTTTATAATGCGCAACGTGATTATAACAGATGGCTTTTGAGAAGACCATAATAAGTTCAAAGTGGCTAGTGTGAGTATTACACGCCACAGCCGAAATACACACGCAGATGGCGATTGTTATGTCAAGCCCTGATTATTATCTCTTATGTCACCCTAGTCTTGTCTGATTTTTTAAATGTTTGATTACGTTCGTTGTGTTGTACGACGCGAGGGTAGCCTAGAAATCTAGACGCACCCTAGCGGCAGAAAATTTATTTTGCCGCGAGTGTAGTCCAGCAACTCTCGGTAGAGCTGAGAGCTTGAAAAACCAAACTCTGGTCAGGCCAATCACAGCGTGTGTAGAGTCGGTGGGCGGGCTTAACATAATGACGGCACGTCACGGCAGAGTTGCGGAGGTTCTACATGCTACTCATAAACAAAGCTGACAAACAGCGGTCTTTTTAATCGGTTTTGGCCGTGACTCTGGAAGACTTGGAGTTAAGCTTTTCTTTGAGAAAAGAACAAAGAACGGCACTGAAGTCATTCTTAAGAAAGGAAGATGTGTTCAAAGTTTTGCCTACCGGATACGGCGAAAGTCTATCAACTGACGTTAGCTCGGCTTCACCTTTTTCTTCGCTCTGATTGGTTGTGGCGCTCATGGCGGTCATGGCGCTATCCAATTGCGTGAATTTGAAAGACAGCCGTTTATCCCGCCCCTCGGACTGAGCCCTGTCAATGGTGAGTTTCCAGACTCGTCAGGCTAACGCGAGGGAGCTTCCACCTCTCTGAATTACAGTTTTGCAAACATTGTCTTTCTCTGCTGTGTTTCCAGTGTGAATTATTTCCACACAGTTGACATTGGCTAGCCACAATGATGCTCAATGCTATACTGCTGCAAACTGCGGAATGGATTTCCTGAGTGGGGGCGTGTCTCATAACTCTGTGTCTCATTGAGCCGCACCTCCGTTCAGGAAATCCATTCCATAGTTTGCAGCCAGCTAGCAGACAAGCCGGCGGGAATCACTTTTGGAGTAATTTCAGCAGACAACGTTAAAGCGCAGACATAGTTCATGGATATCGGATTTCTCCGCAGGTTGGATCGGGAATATCCGATACGTGAATTACGCTGGTATCGGTCCCGATACTGATACTGGATCGGATCAGCCCCATTCCCTAATTTCAAATGTTTATTTCTTTTAATTTTGATGATTATAACTGACAACTAAGGAAAATCCCAAATTCAGTATCTCAGAAAATTTGAATATTGTGAAAAGGTTCAATATTGAAGACACCTGGTGCCACACTCTAATCAGCTAATTAACTCAAAACACTTGCAAAGGCCTTTGAATGGTCTCTCAGTCTAGATCTGTAGGCTACACAATCATGGGGAAGACTGCTGACTTGACAGTTGTCCAAAAGACGACCATTGACACCTTGCACAAGGAGGGCAAGACACGAAAGGTCATTGCAAAAGAGGCTGGCTGTTCACAGAGCTCTGTGTCCAAGCACATTAATAGAGAGGCAAAGGGTAGGAAAAGATGTGGTAGAAAAAAGTGTACAAGCAATAGGGATAACCGCACCCTGGAGAGGATTGTGAAACAAAACCCATTCAAAAAGGTGGGGGAGATTCACAAAGAGTGGACTGCAGCTGGAATCAGTGCTTCAAGAACCACTACGCACAGACGTATGCAAGACATGGGTTTCAGCTGACGCATTCCTTGTGTCAAGCCACTCTTGAACAAAAGAGACAGCATCAGAGGCGTCTTGTCTGGACTAAAGACAAAAAAGACTGGACTGCTGCTGAGTAGTCCAAAGTTATGTTCTCTGATGAAAGTAAATTTTGCATTTCCTTTGGAAATCAGGGTCCCAGAGTCTGGAGGAAGAGTGGAGAGGCACATAATCCACGTTGCTTGAGGTCCAGTGTAAAGTTTCCACAGTCAGTGATGGTTTGGGGTGCCATGTCATCTGCTGGTGTTGGTCCACTGTGTTTTCTGAGGTCCAAGGTCAACACAGCCGTATACCAGGGAGTTTTAGAGCACTTTATGCTTCCTGCTGCTGACCAACTTTGAGGAGATGCAGATTTAATTTTCCAATAGGACTTGGCACCTGCACACAGCGCCAAAGCAACCAGAACCTAGTTTAAGGACCATGGTATCCCTGTTCTTAATTGGCCAGCAAACTCGCCTGACCTTAACCCCATAGAAAATCTATGGGTATTGTGAAGAGGAAGATGCGATATGCCAGACCCAACAATGCAGAAGAGCTGAAGGCCACTATCAGAGCAACCTGGGCTCTCATAACACCTGAGCAGTGCCACAGACTGATCGACTCCATGCCACGCCGCATTGCTGCAGTAATTCAGGCAAAAGGAGCCCCAACTAAGTATTGAGTGCTGGACATGCTCATAGATTTAGGCCAAGATTTCTAAAAATCCATTCTTTATATTGGTCTTAAGTAATATTCTAATTTTCTGAGATACTGTATTTGGGATTTTCCTTGGTTGTCAGTTATAATCATCAAAATTAAAAGAAAGAAACATTTGAAATATATCAGTTGGTGTGTAATGAATGAATATAATATACAAGTTAAACTTTTTGAATGGAATTAGAGAAATAAATAAACTTTTTGATGATATTCTAATTATATGTCCAGCACCTGTTCTATCGTGTTTTTCGCATGCATTTGTGTGTCATCCTGTAGTGCTTTACCTTAAATTTATATTGATATCATAGCCTTCATTTCTCCCTGCACTTGCTGAGTTTGGGCTTCCTGTGAGTGTGTCCTGACTGGTGCTACTTTCAGCTTCTTCACTTTGACCTTTACTAACTGATGTTGGCCTACTTTTGTGCATTTGATGAGTTGAGGAACCTGGCTCTGTAGACAACAAATACCATGACTCAAATAGTTGTATCAAAAATAAACCAATACTTTCCAATTCAGTTCAGTTAAAATAGATGTGACCAGTTAATACTAAAAACAAATAATAAAGTAATTTCCCTCACAAGACAATCTTCCGCACAACCCCATTTCAAAGATGACTTGGAGGGTCAGTGAATCAGACGATGCCACATCTGTTGCTGCAGGACATCATAAGAAGTTTAATATCATATCACTATGACATAATCGATTTAAATGTAAAAGAAGAAGGTAATGTTGATGTAAACCCTTTATTTTAAATGTTAAATTTTATATAAATATTACATGAAAACAATGCCATTAAACTCTAATTTAGGAGTTAGGGGTTGGCAAACTAGCCAAGTCAAGTAACCTTTATTTATATAACACTTTTTACAATACATAGTTTTCAAATCCACTTTACAGTGATGACAGGAAAAGGATGCAACAAAGTTTGTTTCGGCTTTACAGTAGATCTAGAAGAAATAGTGTCATAGTTCTCCTCTGGCCAATGAGCAAATAGTGTATGATTAGGATTCAGGCAGCATTTCAGGTCAGAAGTGAGATTGGATAGGAATGTTCAGAATGTTTGGATGGAGACAGGTTTGAGGATCAGTGCCACTGGCTGTCGTGTCGATGAAGCCTTCACAGGTGACAGTCAAATCTCTGCTGATACTTCAGGGATGCGTTGTGGTCGTGTCTAAGCGCAGGTCCACCATCTGATCTGGATATGGCCTGGATATTCTAGGGCTGCCCTTAAAGCTTTTAAGTCAAGTAGTCCTTTAAGTGATTAGTCGACTAATCGCACGCATACAGTATATTAAAGCCACACATAATAACGAGCCTTTAATAGAAAAAAACCCAAGCAGTGCTCAAGCGCTCACAAAGCTTGCCACAGCACACTGACAAATGTAATGATTTTGTCATGAAAAAAGAACAGCATGGAGACTGTCAGAACATTTGATAAACGTAGTGTTTTCAGCTGCAGTGAAGTTGACGATGCGGACTCGTCATCTCTGCAGTGCACAGCTATATGCATGTTTCATAACAATCTTATGATATTTGTTTTCCATTTGGATTGGTTCATTTAAAATAAACAATTTCAAGCTTTCAATAGATGTATTTCTCATGCCTTTGAGGAAAATCCATGCTGAATTTCAATTGATGCGCTCAAGTTCACAGAGATGGGATGACAGAAAGTACAGGTTTGTTTCATTTTGCAAAAGCACTATTGAGTGCACAAATTAGTTGTGTTTTATTCATCAACTCTTGATAGGAGACCAAAAATGTAGTAGCTTAATGCAAGTGATCAGTGTCTGCAGTAAGCATGCTAAACTTTAGCTTCCACACGAACACATAGATAAGGGACCAATACATTTATCCAGGTTAACGTTAGTGACCTAATTGCAATACCGTATACATTACCAGGAACACATTGTGTAGTCAGCTTTATTCAGAGTTGCTGCAAAACAAGATACAGCAAGAGAACAAGTAGGGTATGAAAGGGATAGTCATTAGACAATAACTTTATATAGACACAGGAAATACATTCACTCCAGTTTCTTGACCACCTTCCTCTTCAGGTTCTTTTGTTGGAGTAGAAGGTCAATATACAGACAGTGATCCACAACACTTGAAGCACAGATAAGACCACCATGCAGAGCACCAGCGTAACCAGCAGAGAAAACATCTTGTCCTGAAGTGAAAACAAAAGACAGATTTTCATATTGGAAGTTATAATCAAAACTAACAGGGAACCGTACCGTTCTCCACCTACGGTTCAGCATGCACTTCCAGTTAAACTTAAATCTGATGACGCCTGTTGAAAATGCATAAAACAGACAGAGCTTGGCTAATGTCGGTTTCTGTCAATGGATATGCATTCTAGCCTCTCAATAGGTTATAACAGCCAAAAAACAAAAAGCAACTTTGTGAACTTGGTTTAATATGAGTGCCGAATGCACTAATATATAACCAGTCAGTCACATCACCTGGGTGTTGATAGCGTGCAAATATGGAGTTCTTTCAAGTCTTCTGTTTGAACTACGGATGCATCGAATCCAGATTTTTGGGGTTCGGCCGAATCTGAAACCTTCTCTCATCCTCAGTCCATTAATCACAGTAAACACATTAATGAAGTAAACAACGTCCACAGCAGTGTAGGGATGCTATTGACCATTTAACTGTTAACCGAAAGTAAGAACTTTGACTGATTAATACTACCAGCTAAACTGTTTTTAATGCTTTTGTTTGTTTTTTGGTGCATGGTTAAGAAAAATGCTGTATAGCGTTATTTGTTCACTCACGGAGTGCGTCGACATGTGCAACCACAAACAAGATATCATTATCGCAAAATGAAGCAATGGAAAAGCTTACTGTGTGGTACCATTTCAACAGAAAAATACAGCAGTAGTACAAGCTCCTGACTGGTGGAAGGCTTCCCGAGGCTGGCTACTCTAGCGAGGCGTTATCTCTGTAGCCTATTCCCAGGACAGTGCCATCTGAAGCCTTGTTTAAGGCTTTTAATAGTGTGGTTTTGGTCTGATGCAATGTTTTTACTAAAGTAAACATTGTCGTGCATGTTCTTCTCGCCGCTGTTTCATGATGGTTTATAGAAAAATTACCCCGAGTCGTCCTCTGTCGTTTCAAAGAACAATCCAACGGAGAGCTCAGGACGCGCATGCGTCGTGGAGGCATACACGGAAGTCGAGAACAAGTTGGAAAAAGGTGTTATTTTGATTTTTTGCGCACAAAAACTGTCATCGCATTGTAAGATTATTGTAGAGCCACTGTGGTGAGAGACTTTGTAACGACGTTTTAAGTGCCTTTCATGGATCTTGGAAGTGTCAATGTACTGAATGCCAATGGAGGCCTGTCTGAAGCCTTTCTCAGCCATCAGCTTTCAACTAAACTATCTTCATTTGTGTTCCGAATATGAACGGAGGTCTTACGGGTGTCCAACGACATGAGGGTGAGTAATTAATGACAGAACTTTCATTTTTGGGTGAACTAACCCTTTAAAGTAGCTACTGCCACGTTTTCGGTTCATGAGTTCCATTTTCACTTACAACAGCGGCGTCATTACGTTCGACCAGCGGGGCGCGCATAGTGCAAGCCTAGGGTTCGGTGGAAATAAATTCTGAGGTTCGGCAGAAACCGAACCCAGCCAAAAAGCCCAATATTCGGCCGAATCCGAACCCTGGATTCGGTGCATCCCTAGTTTGAACAGACAAGTTTACAGAGAAATCATGTAAACATGCCCGTCTTGACGAGAACGCTATCAAACATAGGTTAGGTCTCAAGTAAACAGTCGAGATAGACATGTATCAGTATTTTGGATTCCTACTCTAGTTAGGCTTCAGACAGGCCTCCATTGGCATTCAGTACATTGACACTTCCAAGATCCATGAAAGGCACTTAAAACGTTGTTACAAAGTCTCTCACCACAGTGGCTCTACAATAATCTTACAATGCGACAATAGTTTTTGTGCGCAAAATCAAAATAACACCTTTTTCCAACTTGTTCTCGACTTCCGTGTATGCCTCCACGACGCATGCGCGTCCTGAGCTCTCCGTTGGGTTGTTCTTTGAAACGACAGAGGACGACTCGGGGTAATTTTTCTATAAAACCCAGGTCCGCCAGTATCTAGAGTCATACGTTCTAACAAGGAGGCTAACGGCTGCAATCTCTAGCAGTCATTATAGGGTCTCGAAACCAGGAGTGAGGTGTACTCACAGCAACTACTACATGGACTCAGTTACACGCACCCCCCTAAACCTCACATCCACGTAACGGCACCAATGTAACCCCTCCTGTTCAAACAGGACTCGAACCCGGGTCATGCCGGCGTTGTATAAAAGGAGGCTAAAGGCTGCAACCTCTAGCCTCCGTTACAGTCTCAATGTGAAAGTCTAATATTCCTGCTGTCCGTTTATTAATGTTAATCGGAGAAGAGAAAAGTCACTCACTGCTCTTGAAACTTTAAGAATGATGCTTTAATTTATACAGTGAAGATATGCAATGTTTAACATTAGCTAGGGCTGGGACGGTTACTGCGATCGCCTACCACTGGTCTGAGATCGTCACCGCAGCGGAAAAAAAAAAAATATATATATATTGGCCTGCACATGTGCGCACGTGGTGTCCAATTCCATGGATTCATTGATTCTAAAAAATGACATGGACTGTATCTAATGACGTGTGTTTTATATGGATTAAAGGTTTTCTAAACAAAACTTCAAAAGATGGAGCAAATCTGACCTTTCGCGAGTTGGGGAGCGCAATGTTCCATTATAACATTCCATTTGTATTGACTAGTAGGCCTATATGCGAGAGTTCCTGTGTAATGTCTTGTAGCCTATAATTTGAATTTCATTTTACTGAAGCATAAAATACAGGCGCATAAGCAGGACCTCCGTTTTTAATTGCACGTGCTTAACACAATTCACTCACGTGGTTGCGCAGCCGACAATAGCGGGTAGGTAGATAGAAGTCATGAAAGAATAATAAAAAAATAATAAAAAAAAACCGCCCGGGCCATGGGTTTGTGTCGAACGCTGGTGACCGCTTTCTCCCATAGCTGGCAAAAAACAAAACAAAAAAAAAAACAAACCACCTTCAGAAAGAACAAACTGAGCTGGACCTGCCTCAGCACTCCTTAGTACTGGTAAGTTTTAACTCTCCCAACTCTGTTTGGGAAAGATTGACTACAAATAAGCTGGGCCTGTGAAATTTCATTCAATAAATAATCTATTGTAGGCAATTAGATACAAGTAGGCTATGTGACTCTGAAATTCCAATTTCATTAAAAGGCTATCGAAAAAGATATCCATCTGGCAGGCTTACAATCACAGTAGTGCGCAACACTTTGTTAAATTAAATAGCCTTCGTTAAAGGGGTGGTAAACCACGATTTCACTATTCTAACTTTAGCTAACGTGTAATGTTGCTGCTTGAGCATAAACAACATCTGCAAAGTTTCAACGTTCAAAGTTTAAAGCAAAGGGAGATATCTGCTTTTAAAGAAATCAGTTTCTAAGAACTACAGCAAACGGCCAGTAGGCGACTACACACATTCCTCCAGGGTTGGTGACATCAACAGGCTCAATATTTACATAAACCCCTCCTCCGAGAATATTAAATAAGGGGGGGGTGAGGCCATTTTGTATCGCGGCGCTGTTGTGGTATAGTAGGCTGGAGTGTTGTTGCCGCGATGCAGAGGAAACGCTGTTATTTCCATCTGGATTGCAGGTCTGGGGCACTTGCGCTGTTCAGCAGTCCTTGGGACGGGGGTGCGTTGCAGAGCGTTTAACATACAGCATGTTATATGCACGTGTGTTTGAGTCAGCGGGGAAATCAGGCGCTTAGGGCTCCTGCAGCACATCTAACAGAGGAAAACATCCACAGTCTTCGCGATTTCAATGCCAGATTTGCACAACGTCAGCTGCGTGAAAAAAAACACTGCCGGTGCGTGGATGCACGACGCGCGCTGCACATTTCACGGAGGACAACACGATCTTCCACAAACTTCGCGAGTTCAATACAGGATATGCACAACGGCTTGTCCTGAAAGCTGGATTTACAAACAGAAGCTGTTCACGGGCCACAACCTGTAAGTCTGATTTATTTTTCATCGTGTTTTCCTGTAATAGGTTGTAGCAAGGAAGTAAACAGATGACAACGCTGTTCTGCAAACCAGTCTGTTAAATGCTCATTCATACTTAACGTTATCCGACGAACACCTAACGTTACAAACATTAACGTTAAAATCTCAACAGCGAACCTGGCATTAGTGTAAATGATTCTTTGATTAGAGCTTTTATGTATTGTTTATCTACAGGCATGCTAAACATGGTTCTGTGTGTGATTTGGCTAACTTACTAGTTAAAGCCAGTGCTTAGTGTTCGTTTTGGGTTAGTTCTTGCGACAGATATTTGGCTATAATCGTTCTAAAAATACAAAAGTTAGTGCCATTCAGTAGCGATCATTATAGATCCGCAGTCTTTACTCTTGAGGACTGAACAGGTTCTGCTCGATCATCTTCATTCAAATGTTCTGGGTCTGATTCGGGCTCAGATTGGTGTGGTTTTATTGACGCCGTTGTTTCTAATGCTGCTTTCACGTGCTCTCGGAATTATCGTAAATACGAGTTTCCTAGGTAAACATTGCACATGAACGCCCTCACATTTTGAAACTTGAATGCTATGAGCTCGTAATCACGACTTCAGAAATCGGAATTATCAAATTTCCGATAGCACGTGAAGGCAGCATAATACTGAACAGCCTCCGGTAAGGGGCGTGACGTTTCCGACGTGCACTGCGGTTAGCGAATCACAACACACTGGGCCAGAACCAATCTGAGCCCACTGCATTTTTGAGGGACTGGCTTCATACAACCCGGAAAGCATCAGACCGTTTTACAAGGAGGGACAGAGCAGTGTAGAATAAAGGTCAAATATATGAAAAATAAGGCAATTTTTTTTTAAACGAAGCATGAACACATGTTACAATGCACCCCACAAACACAGTCAAGCCTTCAAAAGAATGTGTTTTACCACCCCTTTAAATATTTGAACCAATGAGACAAACGCGCACACAAGATTTAAATATGGAATATAAATAACTTGTATATATATTTAAGGAATATACAATCACTGTAGTGTGAGCAGCAACTACGTTAAATTAGCCTAAATAGTGTTCGTTAAATAGCCTTGAACCCCTAAGACAATAGCGCACACCACACGAGATATGTAAATTAATATAAATATGTAAAGGTTATAATAAATATAATATTCATATTATATATAAAAGTAGCATAATATACAAATCATGTTAGTGAGAGCACCGAGTGACGACACTTTGTTAAATTAAATAGCCTTGAGCCTTCGTTAAATAGTCTTCATTAACCACCGAGACAAAAGCGCACATGAGATGTAAATTGTAATGTAAATTAATAGCCTGAATATGTAAAAATATGTAATATAAATACTATATTTTATATTATATGCGCTGTGTGTGCAGGAAAGTCGTTAGTTTGTTTGATGACGATGACTGTAATCTGAAAGTAAAAATATGGGAAATAAACCAACATGAACAAATAATCCATACCGTCCCAGCCATTACACTACTACATTTCTGTACCTGAAAGATAATCAACTGTTAGTAGGGGTGTGACGAGATCTCGTGCCACGAGATCTTGTGAGACTAAACTGTAACGAGATTGAGGTGAAAAGCTGTCTCGTGTCATTGTCATGACAGAGTGTGAGGGGGAAGTTAGGATAGAATATGCCAATGCTACGTTTAAATCACGCCTACACTCTAGTTTTGCTTTTTATATAAATAAAAACAATTTACTTCAGGTGAATAACAGTCACTTCAATTCCATCAGCTCATCCAACACAAGCTGTTCGAGTTTACCTACGTAGTGCGCAGCACTGCCACTGATCACGTGACAAGACAATGAGCACGTGTTAAGTGTTAGTGAAGCGCTCGCATTGAGCGTGTGTTACATGTTAGTGGATTGGACCATGGCGGAGGATTCGTTATGCAGCAGAAGCGTCAGACTTAGATTTAAAAAATGTCATTCAGCACCACTGCTCCCTATTCACAGAGTACACACGATCGCGAAAGTGAAAAATAAAACGGGAACGCGCATTCAAACGTGATTTCAATACCGTTTGAAAGAGTCTCCCTGGGGCACGCAAATATCTCCCAATACATCTCATTGCAACCATCTCTTAGCTCTGGATCATGCAAAAAAAAAAATATTTGGTCTTTATTTGCACTTTAAACATTGAGTACTTTTATTATGGTTATTGTTTGCATTTAAAATCTGATCAATTTGTGGGAAGGAGTTCAGTTAGGTCAAAAAGAAGCTCATGTGCAGTTCTAAAGGTCTGAAGAAACAATACAGGAAAGCAGCCAGTTGAGTTTTTGGCTAAACCTTTACAGTGCTTGTTGTCTTTTACTGCATATGATAATTCATACTCCGAAAGTAGAACTGAAATGACATTACAAGGAGTTGAAACACTTCAAATGCACCTGCAAACAATTTATCATTGAGGATATTCTTAATACCATGTAAACATCGCGTTCACCCAGTCTCGTCACACCCCTAACTGTTAGATTTCTAAATCTGAAAAGCTGTTTGTTTTATTTGCATCTTTGCTCCATTGTTGCTTGAATATTTGTTCTCATTTTCTTTTATTTAACAGTAGGCCTTTCCCCGAACCATAAAACTGTGATACAAACTAAACTGTTAAACAGAAATCATAACAATTGCACCCCTAAAACAGTTACACAGAATATTACCTGACAGGTAGAGGTTCTTGATGGGTGTGTTGCACCTGATCTTGGCAATGTTCAGAGGTTGGCATCTCTCCACACTGTGTTCTGCAGACAGCATGGACCCATAAGTGGCCCCAAGCCCATGCATGTTAATGGGACTGACTGCATGCAACAGCGCCACCTACAGAAGGCAGGACATGGATCATTCAAGTTACACATTTGGTCACTATTAGTTAACCAAGCAGCACTCATGACACAGGACAGTTTACCTTCTCTTTCAGCTTGGGGAAGTGGACACAGGCCCAGTCAAAAAGATGATTAGCAAATCTCATCTTGTATTTTTCATATTCTTCTCCTCTTTCAGTCTCATTGACATTGTTCCACTGGCCAAACCACTTTGGATTTACCATAGTATGGATAACCATACGTGACTGCCCTAAAACAAATGCACACATTTTAGTTGGTTAACTTACTACTTTGATGGATCTGGGTGTATAAAATACAGAGAGGAAGTTAACCTGGGAAACTAGTGAATGAGGTGGGATCCTTAGCAGAGGGGAAGGAAAGGTACATCATGGGGATGTTGTCAGGTGCGTCCTCTTTGTCTGAATCAAAGTACTCTTCCATGCTAAATAAGAAAGCCAATTGAGTTTTAGAGTAGAAAGAGATCCTTTTAACATGAAGTAATCAGATGTGAACACCTACACTTCATCCATATTGTTGCTCTTATAGAGTCGCATGTTGGTTGAGGAGATGCCCAGTTCTTCCATAGTGGCATTAAAGCCTGCAAACACCTGGAAAAAGCCTTTGCCTGGCTTAAGAGTATGAAGATAATCCTGGATCTCTGGGAGAAGCACAATATGCACATTAACCCAGGGGAGTAAAAAAGTAAAAATCTGGCCAGTAATAATTTCACATGTAGAGTACTCTAGACTACTTATATTGAAGACATTCAGTCACGTACTTGGATTTGCCTGGATCTCTGGAGTCAGAAGCTTCTTGAAGGTGGTGAACATACCAGCATTTGAAATAATCACAGGTGCCAGAATTTCAACATCTTTACCCCCAGTCTTCACAGCCACTCCTGAAAGAGTCAGCCCTTATTAGTTTCCTGCGTCGGAAAGCTACTGGAGCCAAATTTGTAAAGGAGGTCACCACATTGTGCCACATCCCTAGTTCAGAACTCACCATATGCATTTTGTTTTCTATCAACTAGAATGCTGGACACGGGAGCATTGACCAGGACTCTTCCTCCATGCTTCTCCAAAAGCAGAATGATGTGGTATGGGATCTCACTAGCACCACCCTTAGGATAATACACCCCACGCTTCGAATGGTGCAAGAAAAGGGCATCCATCATGCAGCTGGAGTTTTTGGGTGGGACACCTTAGAAGGAAAAAAAAAAACTACCATTAATTCAAATGCTTTAAAAGGCCAAAAATGTTGAGAAACCAACAGAAGCTTCTTTTACCATAAAATACTTGAGAAAACACTGTGAGGAGGTCATGGTTGCTGGTAAAAGTCTTGACCATGTCTGTTGTACTGGTGCGGGAGTATCTGAAAATTGGGGAGATCAAGTCAGCGAGTCCACTCCACAATATGAAGCGAGCAAACCAGAGCGGGATCATCTTCAGCACACACAGCAGATGGATCTTCTTGGAAGAGATCTATAAAGGAAAAGACAATGTGACACCAAAACCACACTCCATAAAGCCTGATAAAACAAACCGAGCTAAATACCTTCATGATTTTGAAAAGCTCCTCTACTGCTTTAGTATCATTTGGAAACTGCTTCTTAAGATGAGCCTCCATCTGCTTCTTGCCGCTGTAAATGGTGTATTCTTTATGTTGAGTTCCTCTACCAATAACAACGGTGTCCACATGGGAACCCTGCTCAGCAAAATGCACCTGGCCATCAGTGATTAGATCCAATGCAATTTTCAGCAAGCTGTTCTCATGAAGTTGTCCAACATAATGGAAGCCTTTGACAAATCATGTACATTGCGTAAGTGATAAAAGTCAAGATATTCAGCATTTGATACAAGTCCATGAATATCATTGAGGTTCTTACCACAGTCAAACTGAAAGCCTTTCTCAATGAAGGCCTTACACATGCCTCCTGCCTGCTTGTCTTGCTCCAACACTAGGACTTTCTTTCCTAACTTTGCTAAAGTTGCTGCTGCAGTCAAACCACCAATACCACTGCCAATCACAATGACGTCCAAGTTTCTGGGCACTTCAAATTCATCAAATTCTGCAGGCAAAGTAGCAACATTAGTCAACAATGGACACCTCTCATGTGCAATACCTCAACAAAGTGCATGTACCTTTCCGGAGCACTCTGTCCTTTTTCTTCTGGTCTACAACTAGTGAACCAGGAGGACTGATGGTCCCCTTGCACAGTCCACTTCTCCTGCCAAACAGATACCAGAATGTGCCACGAGCCCAATCCACAAGCCATTCTAAGAAAAGCAGAATCCACCACATCTTCAATTGCTTGCAAAAGAGCAGCTGGTGTTTTCAGTTTCAGGAGCGACTGCTGGTGAATTCACCCTTGATGTTAAAAGCTCAAGCAGCAGCTCTTTCCAGAGACTGCAGACAGTAGACTAGCACTGGTGATTGGGTTAAGGCCCTATTTATTAGCCTAAATTGTGGGCGGAGACACTTATTTAAATCAGATTTGCATTTGCAGACTGATTGCTTTGTGTTAATTGCTTATATCAGCTGTTTTCCCTAAAATGTAACCCTTTACACCTTTGCATATTAACTTAACTCTGTATTTATAAGAATTTATATTTGAATCAGTTTCAGCGACATTTGGAAGCAGGGATTTTGTTAATTTGTTCAAAAACGCAGTATCGTATAACAAGATTTAATATTTTAGCATTTATGTATTTCTTTCACCCAAATCTTTTTATGAGTATCAAAATATTTAGCTGGGGAATTCTGGTTTATTTGACACGGAATTACCAAATAACAAGTACAATTTCCTAACGTGATTTATGGTATTAATAACATATCTTGCCATTTTATGACACAAAAAGTCTTTATAAGCACAGCAGCTTATAAATGATGCTGTTGTGTTGTCTTGTTTAAAAAGAAGACTTGTTGATCATTTAGCCGATGTCCTTCAAAATCTGTGTATTAAATTATTGCATACATGCAAGTGGAATGATACAAACAGTGAAATAGTTGGTGATACAGGTTCACCCATGGTGATACAGGTAGAATATTGCATGGCTGGAAAAGGCTCTCAGTCAATCAGAATCGAGAACTATAAATTATTGTTATAAAAATAAAAGTATATGGAACACATTTTTAAAAAAAAAAACACATTTTTATAAGAAATATACATATATAAACAGATTACTTTTTCAAGTAACTAGTAAAGTAACGCATTACTTTTCAAATTTACAACAAAATGTCTGAGTTACTTTTTCACATTTATTTGACTGACAGCTCTCCTGTCCCCATATTGAGAAAAATCGAGAGTAAGTGCAGAGGCATTGTGCGTAAACATGATGGTTATTGTAGCTCTAGACTAAATGTGAGCATTTATTCATCTCACTTGCACAATAAAGATTCAGTACTCCTGAAAATGAATAAAATCAGTCAAATGCAAAGAGTATGCAAACCTCTAATAATTAAATGTTAAATAAAACAAATATTTTTATGCATAATCTACCTTTATTGACCAATGTCTTGCTGCTGACCTTTAATGATTCAGTTAAACCATGAGCAAAAATTACTAGATTTTTATTAGTCCTATTCTTCCATTATCCAGAATGGCAGCACAGCACAGCAGACCTGTGCCCTCTACTGTTCATGCGTGAATTCGCATTTTTACCTCAGCCTGAGGCTTATTTCAATTTTGGTGAGAAAAGGTCTTTACATTTGTTCAAAAATTTAACTTTTTTGTTATAAAAATAACCCAAGCCCAGCCCAGGTGAGAAAAAGTAACGTAAAAGTAACGCAAAAGTAACGTAAAAGTAATGTAACGCATTACTTTTCTTAAAAAAGTAACTAAGTAACTCAACTTAGTTACTTTTTAAGGGAGTAACGCAATATTGTAATGCATTACTTTTCAAAGTAACTTTTCCCAACACTGTATAAATATATATATATATATATATATATATATATATATATATATATATATATATATATATATATATATATATATATATATATAAAGAAAGAAATCTGATCATTACTATCGTGTTTTTTTGCATGCATTTGTGTGTCATCCTATAGTGCTTTACCTTAAATTTATATTGATATCATAGCCTTCATTTCTCCTTTGAGTTTGGGCTTCCTGTGAGTGTGTCCTGACTGGTGCTACTTTAAGCTTCTTCCCTTTGACCATTACTAACTGATGTTGGCCTACTTTCGTGCATTTGCTGGGTTGAGGAACCTGGCTCTGTAGACAACAAATTGGGATGGTTTTGTTAATTGGGATCACAAAGTGAGATTGGAAAGGAACATTCAGAATATTTGTATGGAGATGGGTTTATTGAGGATCAGTGCCACTGGCTGTCGTGTCAGTGAGGCCTTCACAGGGTAGAGTCTAGTTAACACAAATCTCTACTGACGTCCTGGATCTGGCTGCATGCGTTGTGGTTGTGTCTAGGCGCAGGTCCTCCATCTGATCCGGATACAGCTGACTACATCATGCGTTGTGGTCGTGTCTAGGTGCAGGTCCCCCATCTGATCTGGATACAGCTGACTACATCATGCGTTGTGGTCAGGCCCGTCGCGACAAGGCAGGCAAACCAAGCAATTGCTTGGGGCCCCGAGCTGGCCTGGGGCCCCAAGACAACGACAGGTTAAGAATAAAATGCAACAACAAACTGTGTGAGCGCCCCTTTGATAGTCACTGCTGTAAAGTGCAATGACACTGTTATCGGGATCCCCCTCAAGGGGGCCCCTCTCAATAGTCGCTGACAGTGCGCCAACCACGCGTTCTCTGCAGCCGGCAAAATACAAAACCTCCTCAGCAGTCATCATGAAGCGGAATTATGCTTCAGGAAGCCAGAAAAGAAAAAAGAGAAAGGAAGAGGAGGATGAGAAAAAACAAGATAGTGGTAAGTGATAAATTACACTGGATAAAATAGCTCTACTTGTCTTGTACAAAAATTGTGTAATTTGCAGCAGGTAGGCTTGCAAAAATATGTTTATGTTAGCTACCTGCCTGACGGCAAATGCTGCTTGTAACGAACAGTTAGTGCAACCTTTTTTTCGAACGGACGGAATATGTTTACATACTGTAATATGTTTTTTTAACGCAGTCGCAGATCTGTTCCAGAATCACTGTTTATCGTATTTAATGACATGACATTGCTATAGCTTTGTAATAGGTTTTGATGAAAGTGGCATAGCATGCTATACTAACTATTATTTATGCTATGCATAAATAACCTGGAATAGTTAATATAGCATCAGAGGTGGAAAGTAACGAATTACATTTACTCGCGTTACTGTAATTGAGTAGTTTTTCTGTGTACTTCTACTTTTTTAAGTAGTTTTAAAAATCTGTAATTTTACTTTTACTTAAGTATGTTTTGTTTTAAGTATTGTTCTTCGCTACATTTTAAACCACATCCGTTACTGAGTAAAATAAATAAATAAATAATACGAAAGTGGGGAAAAAGCGATCCGGAAACGACTGCATTGAATTGAAGGGCGGGAGAACGCGCAAAAATCACAAACCGATGGAGACGGACAAGACATGTCAGTGATGCAGATCCAGCTGAAAGCGAAACGCCTTTGTGAACCAGTTAGTTAGACTGGGAATACTTTGGAAATAGAAATAAATAACGTGGTGTTGTCCTGGAGGATAGGCTATCAAAGTTACAAAAAATGTTGATGCAAATGAGGAAACGCATAGAACATGTTCGGGAACACCATCCCTCTGTGCAGATAAAGGTATGTTTTTAACGTAAGGCCGAGTGATTTCTGTGATGCAGAGGGAATCCAGTCACGACATTTAATTTACAGTATAAAGCAGATTTCACGTAAAACAAGCAAACTGATGGATTAATGATTACATCAATGGTAGAGCTGTACAATAAATCAGATCGCGACATGGTCTGTGAATATTAAAGCAAAACACTGCTATATAAATAAATGATCTGCTTGTGATGAGCAGCGCCGTTTCGTCTACTACATACTCAAGTAAGCGATGCTCGTGGTGTTTTAACGTCTCACAAACCATATTTGGACATGAACACATGAACATTTTAAAAAACAATCAAATACACTCAAACAGGTTTTCACAGAAGCAGCTCTTCACTAAAACCCATCAAAATAAACGTTTTTGAAAATCTCTGTTTTGCAGCACTTTGCCAAAAAATAAAAGGATAAAAGTTTGTTACATTTTATTTAATTACCACCGTTTTGGTCATATATTTGTATCAAAATCATAAAAAGAAAAAATTCATAGGATTCGTAAACATTTTAATAAGTTAATGATAAAAATAAGTTGTTAATCTAATTCATAACCATTTATTGAATTTGGTTGATTAGACATGTTTTATTGAAATTTTAATTAACGAAACAAATGGTTTCAAGTTTGTTATAATAAAGCATTTGTTCAACCAAAAAAAAAAAAAAAAAAACAGTTTTCATTAATTTAATGCCAATTTAACTGGTGATAATAATATCCATAATTTAATAATACAGTTTATTTATTAAATAATTGTTTAATACTGTGATGCTGTGAAACTCTGAGTACATTTTAAATGAACTACTTTTTACTTTTACTTGAGTACATTTTTAGACCGGTACTTTTACTTGTACTTAAGTAAAATTTCTTTGAAGTAATAGTACTTTTACTTTAGTAGAATATTTTGTTACTCTTTCCACCTCTGTATAGCATTCTATATTAACTATTATTATAAACATTATTTAACCAGAAAGAGGCAGAGGAACAGGATTTTTTCATAGCTTATCTTAATGTGCTAGTGTTGGGATATACGGTAGTGACAGTTTATACAAATATTACATTATTTTTATAAGTTACCAATGGATCTTGAACAGTTACTTTATACTGTGTGGCAATTTTTCGTTACATTTTGAAGTACAGTATCAGGACAACCCACATGTTTTACTGGTACTGTTTATTAACTATTTAACAAGGTATTATAGTCAGCTGTTGCAACTTTATAATAACCATCCAGATAATGTTTATAGACAGTTTACAAACCAACTAGTAACCCTTAACTAAGTGTTAGGAATATCTGGTCCGTCTATCTATGTAATGTTTATAGATGTTTTAAAAATGGTTTCTTAAAGGTTTACAAACATTTTTTAATGGTACAGTGGTGTTTTTGGCAAATGTTCAATTGTTAAAAATTTTCAATTTTTATGCACATTATATGCAACAGCAGTATTTGCACTGTAAAACTTTTTTATTTATATAAATAAATGTATATATCAGTGTGGGTGAACTTAAACTGTATGGCTATGCTGTGGTTCCTGTAGGCTTTGCGTGCGGGGGTGGGGGGTATTGGGGGGGCCTCCATGTCCATTTTGCTTGGGGCCCCCAAATTCCTTCAAACGGCCCTGGTTGTGGTCGTGTCTAGGTGCAGGTCCACCATCTGATCTGGATACGGCCTGGATCCGGCTGACTACATCATGCGTTGTGGTCTTGTCTAGGTGCAGGTCCTTCAAATGATCAGGATACAGCCTGTATCCGGCTGACTACATCATGTGTTGTGGTCGTGTCTAGGTGCAGGTCCTTCATCTGATCTGGATACGGCCTGGATCCGGCTGACTACATAATGTGTTGTGGTTTTGTCTAGGCGCAGGTCCTTCATCTGATCTGGATACAGCCTGGATCGGGCTGACTACATCATGTGTTGTGGTATTGTCTAGGCGCAGGTCCTTCATCTGATCTGGATGCGGCCTGGATCGGGCTGACTACATCATGCGTTGTACTCGTGTATAGGCGCAGGTCCTCCATCTGATCTGGATACGTCCTGGATTGGGCTGCATGCATTGTGGTTGTGTCTAGGTGCAGGTCCTCCATCTGATCTGGATACAGCTGACTACATCATGCATTGTGGTTGTGTCTAGGCGCAGGTCCTCCATCTGATCTGGATATGTCCTGGATCTGGCTGCTTGCGTTGTGGTCGTGTCTAGGCGCAGGTCCTCCATCTGACCTGGATACGTCCTGGATCTGGCTGCATGCATTGTGGTTGTGTCTAGGTGCAGGTCCTCCATCTGATCTGGATACAGCTGACTACATCATGCATTGTGGTTGTGTCTAGGCGCAGGTCCTCCATCTGATCTGGATATGTCCTGGATCTGGCTGCATGCGTTGTGGTTGTGTCTAGGTGCAGGTCCTCCATCTGATCTGGATACAGCTGACTACATCATGCGTTGTGGTTGTGTCTAGGCGCAGGTCCTCCATCTGATCTGGATATGTCCTGGATCTGGCTGCATGCGTTGTGGTTGTGTCTAGGTGCAGGTCCTCCATCTGATCTGGATACAGCTGACTGCTTACTACATCATGCATTGTGGTTTGTTTCTAGGTGCAGGTCCTCCATCTGATCTGGATACAGCTGACTACATCATGCATTGTGGTTGTATCTAGGTGCAGGTTCTCCATCTGATCTGGATACAGCTGACTACATCATGCATTGTGGTTGTGTCTAGGTGCAGGTCCTCCATCTGATCTGGATACAGCTGACTACATGATGTGTTGTGGTCTTGTCTAGGTGCAGGTCCTTCATCTGATCAGGATACAGCCTGGATCCGGCTGACAGCATCATGTGTTGTGGTCGTGTCTATGTTCAGGTCCACCGTCTGATCTGGATACGGCCCGGATCGGTCTTACTACATCATGCATTTTGGTCGTGTCTAAGTGCAGGTCCTCCATCTGATCTGGATACAGTCTGGATCGGGCTGACTACATCATGCGTTGTGGTCGTGTATAGGCGCAGGTCCTCCATCTGATCTGGATACGTCCTGGATCGGGCTGACTACATCATGCGTTGTGGTCGTGTATAGGCGCAGGTCCTCCATCAGATCTGGAAACGTCCTGGATCTGGCTGCATGCGTTGTGGTTGTGTCTAGGCGCAGGTCCTCCATCTGATCTGGATACGGCCTGGATCCTGCTAACTACATGCATTGTGATCGTGTCTAGGCCCAAGTCCTCCATCTTATCTGGATACAGCTGACTACATGTGTTGTGGTCATGTCTAGGCCCAGGTCCACCATCTGATCTACAAAAAGTAAACATTCTAGGGCTGCCCTCGACTAAAGATTTGAAGTCGAGTAGTCATTAATTTAAGTGATTAGTCGACTAATCGCACGCATATATATTAATAAGCCATATAAATCATAATACTGAACCTTTAATATACAGGGAGTGCAGAATTATTAGGCACGTTGATTTTCTGATCATATTTTTTTTCCAGGCACATTTGACCAATTCCAAACCACAGTAATCCTAATAACTACTATTGATTTAGTATTTAATAATGTATAAGTGATATATAATTGTTCATGAAGGCTGGAAATGAAAAACACCTTATATTCAGGTGTGCAGAATTATTAGGCATGTTTTCTTTTACAGATAAATTGAGCCAAAAAAGAGATTTAACTCAGACTGAAAAGTCAAAAAGTATTAAATGCCCATGAGAAGGATGCAATACTTATGCAATACTAGACATTGCAGTTAAGGCGTGACCATTGGACAGTGAAATGCTCGTTGGGTCAGCAGGATCTGACAAAAACATGTGGCGGAGAAAAGACACCTATTAACCGCAAAAGAATTAAGAATTACGGTGAAGAATTAAGGGTGAAACCATCAGGAACCCTTTAGTCTCCAGCGCCACCATTTTCTAAAGCTGCAACCTACCTGGAGTCTCCAGAAGTGCAAGGTGTCAGGATCTCAGAGACTTCAGTTAGGTAAAGAATCCTAAAAAATGACCCCCACTAAATAAGAATCATAAGCTGAAGTGTTGTAAAATACATGAAGCCTGCTTTTTTATAGGCTTTATAGGTTTTATAGGTTGAGAATGACTCTTGAAGGACCAGCCCCACATCCTCTAGTACCACTGTTTGAAGAATTCATCTTCCAGAATCCGGCAGTACGTTTTGGGAGTTCATTTTAGTCCATCCTGAAGTCCGTTTTGCAGAGATGGACTAAAAATGAACTCCCAAAACGTACTGCCAGATTCTGGAAGATGAATTCTTCAAACAGTGGTACTAGAGGATGTGGTGCTGGTCCTTCAAGAGTCACTCTCAACCTATCTGTCCATAAAGCCTATAAAAAAACCTTCTTCATGTATTTTACAACACTTCAGCTTGTGATTCTTATCTAGTGGGGGTCATTTTTTAGGATTCTTTACCTAACTGAAGTCTCTGAGATCCTGACACCTTGCACTTCTGGAGACTCCAGGTAGGTTGCAGCTTTGGAAAATGGTGGCGCTGGAAACTAAAGGGTTCCTGATGGTTTCACCCTTAATTCTTCACCTTAATTCTTAATTCTTTTGCAGTTAACAGGTGTCTTTTCTTCACCACCTGTTTTTGTCAGATCCTGCTGACCCAACGAGCATTTCACTGTCCAATGGTCATGCCTTAACTGCAATGTCTAGTATTGCATTAGTATTGCATCCTTCTCATGGGCATTTAATACTTTTTGACTTTTCAGTCTGAGTTAAATCTCTTTTTTGGCTCAATTTATCTGTAAAAGAAAACATGCCTAATAATTCTGCACACCTGAATATAAGGTGTTTTTCATTTCCAGCCTTCATGAACAATTATATATCACTTATACATGATTAAATACTAAATCAATAGTAGTTATTAGGATTACTGTGGTTTGGAATTGGTCAAATGTGCCTGGAAAAAAAATATGATCAGAAAATCAACGTGCCTAATAATTCTGCACTCCCTGTATAACAACCTAAGCGGTGCTCAAGCGCACATAAAGCTTGCCACAGCGCACTGGCAAATGTAATTATGATTGTGTCATGTCATTGTGTCAACGATACCAGACTAAGAATAAGGGTCTTATCTAGCGAAACGATCAGTTTCTGTGAGAAACCGAGCAGGAGAGCTGGAGAGTGAGGACACCGCCTCAGAGCTTGCCGGCTCTCTCCGCAGGAGAACCTCAGATAAGTCGTTTCGTCCTTTTTCTCAATGTTTGGCTTCCATGTCCTGCTATGTGCTCACTTGTCTCTTTCTTTCTTTTTCCCAGGGCGGACCTTTCGGGGGATTTACGCCACGGCTTGCTCCTTCTCCTGAACACAGGGGTAGAACGGGTAAGTACAGGGGAACAGGGCGACAGGGGTACCTCTCTCTCTCGGGCGTGCTCCGACAGCTTCCTTTCAGAATGGATCATGGGGCCGGTGTCATAGAAGTCGGTACCTCCGGGGCACCCGCTGGATCTGGGTCAATACTGGGACTTTTGTTGGGCATACAGGCAAGTATAACTTCGCTCAAAGGATATCACTCACAGACTCTGTAGACACGGTTCATCAGTTTCCCTCTCCTTGTTCCAGGCTCTGTGATAGCGGTGGCTCAGGGGGCTTGACCACGGCGGTGGTGCTGGATCGGGCGCTTCTCTAGATGGCTTCACACAGGTAAGTGCAGGTAAGTATGACTTTGCTCAATGGATATCACTCACAGACTCCGTAGACACGATTCATCCGTTTCTCTCTCCTTGCTCCAGGCTCCGTGATAGCGGTGGCTCAAGGGGGCTTGACCACGACGGTGGTGCTGGATCGGACGCTTCTCCAGATGGTTTCACATAGGTAAGTGCAGGTAAGTATGACTCTGCTCCGGGAGTAAGTAGCGTTCCCCTCTCCTCTCCTCGGGCCCTGCACACGCACACACAATTTCCTCCGACACAAGCACGTATCAATGGCTATTCAAGAGAGTGCTTACTTGGCTCCGGTCGTGCTACCCCCGTAGAGACAGAGAGTAGGGTGAGGTTCACAGCGTGAATGGTTAGGGCTAGTTACTCCGCCAGCTTCGGGATCGTACCTTCCCCAGAGAGTGGGTCAGCCTGGATAATGGTCTCTGGGACGACACGCACACTTACAGCACAACACAGCAGATTCCAAGTGTACACTCTCAAAGTCAAGATGCTGACTCACCCACGGCACTCTACACACTAACCAGGTGTACTTAAGGTCCAGAGACCACTTTTCCCGCGTCGTTTATCTCGGGGGGGGGGGGGGGGGGGGGGGAGATCGCTGAAGCGCTGGTATAGCGAAGAACCAACGAAAAGGACGTTGCTGCTACACCACCCCGGCGGCTTTCACTGTCCGCCGTCTCTGGCTCTCCCACGCTCACTCTCCACGGTGGGGCCACTCGTTTTCCTAGTTTCAACGTCACAAGGCTCACAGATGATAAACTTCCGATGAAGTTGTTACTGTATACGTTTCTCAGGGTACTCACACATTGATCAACTCGTGTGCTCGTCTTGTTCTCTCTTCCAGTGTCTGGCTCGCGTCCTGACCGCTGTGTTCTCTCTCCCGAAGGGATTTGCTCATTAGCACTTCCGGCAACTGTCCTGCATGTAACTTCTCAGAATCGGACACACACTTGACACTTGAATCACAATGCAAAACTCAGTCTGTATTATACTCAGCCTCATCTCTTTTCTTCTCTTTATAGCTCTCCGGATCTTTGATCGCTCAGTCCACAATATCCACCTCGTGTTATCCTTTGTTTGCCCAGATGCCCAGATCCTCTCGCCGCAACGGCTGGAAGCGGCTACCACCACGCTCAGCTTGAGCCCGACCCGGAACTAACAGCTGCGGCTGTGTGTGACCGCTGCAACGACTGACCCCGACTGACCCCGACTGACTTCTGGAGGCCCTCTTTGTACTCCTCCTACCTCCCCTTCACCCAATCCGGAGATCGCGCTGTTTATTGGAACACCTGCCGCCGATTCTCTATGATTTTTGGCGCGGGGACGGGAACCCGGAAGTAGTGGTGTTTGATCCGGGCGGAACAAATCTCTGCCACTATGGTTCCGCCCCAGGAAAAGTCACACCGTGACATCTACATCTATGACCATGCTCGTATTTTGACCTCAGTTAGCGGAAGTTATGGCAGAGCTCAGAGATGATCACGTTCGTCTGATAAGAGGTAAAATAATAGCATAAATACTACTTGGTTTCTCAGGAGAAAATCCTGGAATGTTTTCATCAAACACCTTAATTTCTTTTCAACTGCAGAGAGAAAGACATGGACATCTTGGATGACATGGGGGTGAGTAAATTATCAGCAAAAGTTTATATAAAAGTGGGTTAGGGTTAGCTGATATAAACTAATCCTTTAACGTTAGCGGCCTTGTAAAGTTACAAATGGTAAGGCATATTTGAGGTAGAGATATAGGCAACCGTTTGGATTTCCTGCACATACTGTAATCACCATGACCAGTCCCTCACAGACTGCGTGACTATGCCACCAGTTTTCCTGTAACTAACCAGCTAATTAAATTTGGTCAAATCGGTGCTCGTGCACGTGAGTGACAATCAAGCAGTGAGAATGATCAAAGACGCAATCAAAGACTTGCCGATAAGTCGCAGACGCTCGTGACATATTTGGCATGCTAAATATCTGGACCTGTTGGCTATTCAAACTCCTGCTCTGTGCAAATGTGTTCTGACCGGAAGGAAAAAAAACCCTACCTCCAATGAGAGCAAGATAAAGGCCAGCGGGAAGATTGGGGAAGAGTTAGACCAGAAAAATCAGTATTTTAATAGATAGTTACATTTATATCAAACAGTTGCTTGACCAGCAGCAACACTGTGTCTCCAACCATTTCCTGAGCCATAATCTTTTGTTTTTCCTTTTTGCTTCAAATCAGCACACAATTTGGATCGCAAGTTTCAGCACTGCAGTCTATATTTTTAATAACAATTCCAGGCTCACGCAAGAACTCCAGTCTGACATGTTTGGTTGTGAAACGTAGTTTGCGGACAGGACTGCTGTCGGCGATTCTTCCTCTTGTACAGTCATGCAGTGTGAAACCCCCTGTCGCCAATCCATCGTGCAGTGTGAAAACAGCAGCAACTGAATGCTGCCCAGATAGTCATGCAGTGTGAAGAGCAGTGATCAGACAAGTTTGAAAATCATGCAGTTTGAACTCAGCATAAGCCTCAAGTTGACTAACAAGAGGTCATTAGTATGCAACCATCAATATAGTATACACACACACACATTGTGCTGTAGTCAGCTTTATTCAGAGTTGCAGCAAGAGAACAAGTAGGGTATGAAAGGGATAGTAATTAGACAATAACTTTCTATATAGACAGAGGAAATGCATTCACTCCAGTTTCTTGACCACCTTCCTCTTCAGGTTCTTTTGTTGGAGTAGAAGGTCAACATACAGACAGTGATTCACAACACTTGAAGCACAGAGAAGACCACCATGCAGAGCACCAGCGTAACCAGCAGAGAAAACATCTTGTCCTGAAGTGAAAACAAGAGACAGATTTTCATATAGGAAATTATAATCAAGACCAACAGGAAACTGTAGCGTTGTCCATCTACAGTTAAGCATGCACTTCCAATTAATCTTAAATCTGACAACACCTGTTGAAAACACATAACAGACAGAGCTTGGCTAATGTCGATGGATACGTATTCTGGGTTCCCAATAGATTATAACAGCCAAAAAAATAAAATCACATTTTAAATTTTGTTTAATACGAGTTCCGTATGCACTAATACATAAAAGCAGTCATTCACATCACCTGGCAGTTGTTAACGCACAAATATGGAGTTCTTTCTTGTCTTGCGCTTGAACAGACAAGTTTCCAGAGAAAATTATGTAAACACACTCATCTTGGCAAGAATCCTATCAAACATAGGTTAGGTCTCAAGTGAACCACTGAGAGAAAGAAGTTTTAAGTCTCAATGTGACAGCCTAATATTCCTGCCATCCTTTTATTAATTTTAATCGGACAAAAGACAAGGAAATTACTCACTGCTCTTGACTTTGTAACTTTAATAAAGATTCTTTAATTTATACGGTGATGATTATAAGCATTGTTTTATATTTGGTTATTCAATCTCTGTTCATGAAAGGTACTGTTAGATATCTAAATCTGAAAAGAGGTTGATTTTATTTGAATCTTTGCTCTATAGTATTTGTGCGGTTGCTTTTTTAACACCCCCCGGACATAGCACATACCGAACCGGAACAGTGAACATAAAACCGTGATTCAAATGGTTAAACCAAAATTGTAACCCCTAAAACGGTTACACAGAATATTACCTGACAGGTAGAGGTTCTTGATGGGTGTGTTGCACCTGATCTTGGCAATGTTCAGAGGTTGGCATCTCTCTACACTGTGTTCTGCAGACAGCATGGACCCATATGTGGCCCCCAGCCCATGCATGTTAATGGGACTGACTGCATGCAACAGCGCCACCTACAGAAGGCAGGAAACCGGTCACTCAAGTTACACATTTGATCACTTTATTAGTTAACCAAGCAGCACTCATGACACAGGACAGTTTACCTTCTCTTTCAGCTTGGGGAAGTGGACACAGGCCCAGTCAAAAAGATGATTAGCAAATCTCATCTTGTATTTTTCATATTCTTCTCCTCTTTCAGTCTCATTGACATTGTTCCACTGTCCAAACCACTTTGGATTTACCATAGTATGGATAACCATACGTGACTGCCCTAAAACAAATGCACACATTTTAGTTGGTTAACTTACTACTTTGAGGGATCTGGGTGTATAAAATACAGAGGGGAAGTTAACCTGGGAAACTAGTGCATGAGGTGGGATCCTTAGCAGAGGGGAAGGAAAGGTACATCATGGGGATATTGTCGGGTGCGTCCTCCTTGTCTGAATCAAAGTACTCTTCCATGCTAAATAAGAAAGCCAATTGAGTTTTAGAGTAGAAAGAGATCCCATTGTGTTAAGACTTGTATGGCTTAATATAACAAATGATGCATCTTACTGAAATATGTAGTAGAAAACCCATGAAACATCTGCGTTATTAAAAAAAAAAAAAAAAAAAATTATATATATATAAATGGGCGCCGCCATTTTGTTTGCGTTCTAGGTTGATGACGTAGAATGGTTGCACTCTGCAATCCACTGGCTCTACCCACAGCTATTTCTACCACAACACAAATCAAAAACTGTTTCAGAGTTAAATAAAACCAATGAATTGCTTTGTGATTGCATTTAAAACACATGTGCACAAACACTCATACACGCCAACAGATTGGCGTGCGTACACGCTCACACACATCTGACAGACTGCTGTCTCAATCGATGTGTCATGGGCTGCCCTCGCCAGTCTCCACAACAGGGGCTGAATCTGAAATTGCCCCCTAATTCACTATTCCCTAGTCCACTAAAACAGTTCACTTGATGAGGGAACGAAAACGAGTGAGTTAATTCGGACAGCGGATACACTCGTTATTGCAATGCAGTGAGATTGAATGAGTGCACTCAATAACCACTTTCGGACACCACTGGCTGTCCCCTCAAATAACACCCTATTTGAGGGTATAGCGCGATTTCGGATTTGGCCAGGGAGAGTGCTGGCCTGCCGAATCGGAACCAGGTGACAAACTAGGCAAGTCAACCTCAAGTATAACATTACAGCTGTTTGAGCGCGTGTGCACGCACAGTGCGTGTGTGTGTTAGCGCGCCGATCTGTTCTGTCGGTGTGAGAGCGCGGTTCTGTCGGTGAGAGAGTGAGAGCCAGAGCCAGAGCGATTGTGTGCACATGTTTGGGTGTGTTTTAAATGCAATCACAAAGCAATTAATTGGTTTTATTTAACTCTGAAACAGTTTGAGGGGTGTTGTGGTAGAAATAGCTGCGGATAGAGCCAGAGGTTTGCAGAGTGCAACCATTCTACGTCATCAACCTAGAACACACAAAATGGCGCCGCCCATGGTCCAAATATAAAGTCGATTTTTTAAATAACGTGGATCTTTTCATGGGTTTTCTACTACATATTTCAGTAAGAGACAACATTTATGTTATATTAAGCCATACAAGTCTTGACACCATAGGATCCCTTTAACATGAAGTGATCAGATGTGAACACCTACACTTCATCCATGTTGTTGCTCTTATAGAGTCGCATGTTGGTTGAGGAGATGCCCAGTTCTTCCGTAGTGGCATTAAATCCTGCAAACACCTGGAAAAAGCCTTTGCCTGGCTTTAGAGTATGAAGATAATCCTGGATCTCTGGGAGAAGAACAAGATGCACATTAACCCAGGGGAGTAAAAAAGTAAAAATCTGGCCAGTAATACATTTCTTATATACTACTTATATTGTCACATACTTGGATTTGCCTGGATCTCTGGAGCCAGAAGCTTCTTGAAGGTGGTGAACATACCAGCATTTGAAATGATCACAGGTGCCAGAATTTCAACATCTTTACCCCCAGTCTTCACAGCCACTCCTGAAAGAGCCCTTATTTGTTTCATGCGTCAGAAAGCTACTGGAGCCAAATTTGTAAAGGAGGTCACCACATTGTGGCACATCCCTAGTTCTGAACTCACCATATGCATTTTGTTTTCTATCAACTAGAATGCTGGACACGGGAGCATTGACCAGGACTCTTCCTCCATGCTTCTCCAAAAGCAGAATGATGTGGTATGGGATCTCACTAGCACCACCCTTAGGATAATACACCCCACGCTTCGAATGGTGCAAGAAAAGGGCATCCATCATGCAGCTGGAGTTTTTGGGTGGGACACCTTAGAAGGAAAAAAACTACCATTAATTAAAATGCTTTAAAAGGCTAAATATTGAAAACACAACAGAAGCTTCTTTTACCATGAAATATTTGAGAAAACACTGTGAGGAGGTCATGGTTGCTGGTAAAAGTCTTGACCATGTCTGTTGTACTGGTGCGGGAGTATCTGAAAATTGGGGAGATCAAGTCAGCGAGTCCACTCCACAATATGAAGCGAGCAAACCAGAGTGGGACCATCTTCAGCACACACAGCAGATGGATCTTCTTGGAGCAGATCTATAAAGGAAAAGACAATGTGACACCAAAACCACACTCTGATAAACCACACAGCCTGATAAAACAAACAGAGCTAAATACCTTCATGATTTTGAAAAGCTCCTCTACTGCTTTAGTATCATTTGGAAACTGCTTCTTAAGATGAGCCTCCATCTGCTTCTTGCCGCTGTAAATGGTGTATTCTTTATGTTGAGTTCCTCTACCAATAACAACGGTGTCCACATGGGAGCCCTGCTCAGCAAAATGCACCTGGCCATCAGTGATTAGATCCAATGCAATTTTCAGCAAGCCGTTCTCATGAAGTTGTCCAACATAATGGAAGCCTTTGACAAATCATGTCCATTGCATAAGTGATAAAAGTCAAGATATTCAGCATTTAATGCAAGTCCATGAATATCATTGAGGTTCTTACCACAGTCAAACTGAAAGCCTTTCTCAATGAAGGCCTTACACATGCCTCCTGCCTGCTTGTCTTGCTCCAACACTAGGACTTTCTTTCCTAACTTTGCTAAAGTTGCTGCTGCAGTCAAACCACCAATACCGCTGCCAATCACAATGACGTCCAAGTTTCTGGGCACTTCAAATTCACCAAATTCTGCAGGCAAAGTAGTAACATTAGTCAACAATGGACACCTGTCATATGCAATACCTCAACAAAAGTGCATGTACCTTTCCGGAGCACTCTGTCCTTTTTCTTCTGGTCTACAACTAGTGAACCAGGAGGACTTATGGTCCCCTTGCACAGTCCACTTCTCCTGCCAAACAGATACCAGAATGTGCCACGAGCCCAATCCACAAGCCATTCTAAGAAAAGCAGAATCCACCACATCTTCAATTGCTTGCAGTTTCAGGAGAGACTGCTGGTGAATTCACCCTTGATTTTAAAAGTTCAAGCAGCAGCTCTTTCCAGAGACTGCAGACAGTAGCTTAGCACTGGTGATTGGGTTAAGGCCCTATTTATTAGCCTAAATTGTGGGCGGAGACACTTATTTAAATCAGATTTGCAGACTGATTGCTTTGTGTTAATTGCTTATATCAGATGTTTTGCATAAAATGTAACCCTTTACACCTTTGCACATTAACTCAACTCTTTATTTATAAGAATTTATATATGATTCAGTTTCAGGGATATTTGGAAGCAGGGATTTTGTTCATTTGAACAGCTTCTGAAGCTACCAAGGGTTCAAATACGCAGTATCGTATACCAAGATGTTACCGCATTGACATCCTAATATATTCTGGATTGAAAATCTGTATTTAATTGATTCACTTTAATACCTTTAGAGTTTCAGGCTCGCAAACTTTGGTAAAACAATATTTTTGGCACACAGACAGGCATGTTATATGCAACTGTGTTGATAGAAATATCTGAAGAACAAAAAAAAACATTTCTATTTAAAAGAAAAAGGTATCAAGGGCACGTTCCTAATTAGGTTAATTAAATTAACATTTAACTTCTACTCAGCCAACAGCAAGAAGGCAGAAGGCTCACAAAACACCACCACCACCACTGACAGAAGAAGAGGAGATGGAGGACGGCAAGTTATTGAACTAAATTCATTTTCATGGTATCCCACTGGCAAAAAAAGAAAAGAAAAAAGAATGTGGTAGCAGCTAAAAAGGAAGTATAAAAACCTAATTCAATCATGTTCTCTAATCCAACCTGTTATATTTCCTAATTAGGTTAATTAAATTAACATTTAACTTCTACTCAGCCAACAGCAAGAAGGCAGAAGGCTCACAAAACACCACCACCACCACCACTGACAGAAGAAGAGGAGATGGAGGAAGCATTTGAAACTCCAACAAGAAAAAAATAACTGTTGCTTTTGTGTTTAGCAAATAAAGATGACCAAATAAATTGTGAATAATTTGTGTTTATTTAACACCTTTGGTGTATGGCATATATTTCAGACTACCCTTCCATCTGGTATTCTTCCATCCCCTAATCGGTTTCAATTTCTGAAGGTGCGATGATGGGAATATGTGTATCAATGCATCCAACCACAGTGGAAATCCTAAAGGAAATTGTAATTATTAGGTTACTTCCAGAGGTTGCAGCGAGATATCAAGTGAACATCATTTAACCTGATTTCTACACCACTGACCTGCAATGCTATGAAACTCCTCTTTGACGCTCTCATGGGTTTGTGCCCAGGAACCAACACAAACATATTCAGAAAGAGCTCACGGCAAACTTTCTACCTCTCTGCATACAGCGCCCTTACTAATATGCTCTGCATCCCTGATATTATATAGAAAACTATCATTTAAACATGGTACTGCTCAAGCAAGCAAAAAAAATCAGAATATACAGTGGGGCAAAAAAGTATTTAGTCAGCCACCAAATCAGCAAGTTCTCCCACTTAAAAAGATGAAAGAGGCCTGTCATTTTCATCTTAGGTACACTTCAACTATGAGAGACAGAAGCAGAAAAAAAATCCAGAAAATCACATTGTCTGATTTTTAAAGAATTTATTTGCAAATTATGGTGGAAAATAAGTATTTGGTCACCTAAAAAAAGCATGATTTCTGGCTCTCACAGACCTGTAACTTCTTCTTTAAGAGGCTCCTCTGTCCTCCACTCGTTACCTGTATTAATGGCACCTGTTTGAGCTCGTTATCAGTATAAAAGACACCTGTCCACAACCTCAAAACGTCAGACTCCAAACTCCACTATGGCCAAGACCAAAGAGCTGTCAAAGGACACCAGAAACAAAATTGTTGACCTGCACCAAGCTGGGAAGACTGAATCTGTAATAGGTAAGCAGCTTGGTGTGAAGAAATCAACTGTGGGAGCAATTATTAGAAAATGGAAGACATACAAGACCACTGATAATCTCCCTCGATCTGGGGCTCCTTGCAAGATCTCACCCGTGGGGTCAAAATGATCATGAACGGTGTTAAAGAACGGTGAGCAAAAATCCCAGAACCACACGGGGGGACCTAGTGAATGACCTGCAGAGAGCCGGGACCAAAGTAACAAAGGCTACCATCAGTAACACACTACGCTGCCAGGGACTCAAATCCTGCAGTGCCAGATATGCCCCCTGCTTAAGCCAGTACATGTCCGACCCGTCTGAAGTTTGCTAGAGAGCATTTGGATGATCCAGAAGAGGATTGAGAGAATGTCATATGGTCAGATGAAACCAAAATATAACTTTTTGGTAAAACTCAACTTGTTGTGTTTGGAGGAGAAAGAATGCGGAGTTGCATCCAAAGAACACCATACCTATTGTGAAGCATGTGAGTGGAAACATCATGCGTTTCTGCAAAGGGACCAGAACGACTGATCCGTGTAAAGGAAATAATGAATGGGGCCATGTATTGTGAGATTTTGAGTAAAAACCTCCATCCATCAGTAAGGGCATTGAAGATGAAACATGGCTGGGTCTTTCAGCATGACAATGATCCCAAACACACCGCCTGGGTAACGAAGGAGTGGCTTCGTAAGAAACATTTCAAGGTCCTGGAGTGGCCTAGCCAGTCTACAGATCTCAACCCCTAAGAAAATCTTTGGAGGGAGTTAAAAATCTGTGTTGCCCAGCGACAGCCCCAACATATCACTGCTCTAGAGGAGATCTGCATGGAGGAATGGGCCAAACTACCAGCAACAGTGTGTAAAAACCTTGTGGAGACTTACAGAAAATGTTTGACCTCTGTCATTGCCAACAAAGGGTATATAACAAAGTATTGAGATTAACTTTTGTTATTGACCATGTTACGAACCCCGCATTAAATGTGCTCATTAGAAAAGGGGAACGCAACATAAAAGGACACGCAAGACCAAAGAAAGCATTTTTATAATTTATTACGTCTCACAGGTGTCGCATCAGGCAACAGGGAGGACGATTTCCAGCCCCAACAAAATAAACAAACTAATTAACAAACACAAAACGAACAACAAAAGACACACAGAAAAAAGATACACAAACACAACTCAAACACACAGCTTCAGCTACCAGCCAGGTGGTCGCACATCAAGGTCTTCCAGTTGCAACTCGTCATCAGCATGGAGCTAGGTAAACATCATAACTTCGCAAGGGTACTCAGCACATCACAAACTCAGTGACTAAAGTGGTCGGGCGACTGGAATAAGATGGAAGTAGCACGATCAGCCAGCCACACGGTTACTCTCCCTCCGTCCTATATTCAATTCTCAGCGTCATTACCAAATCGGCAGCAGGTGTTCAAGGGCGGAGCTTACCCTCGGAAGAAAAGAAAACCAAAATGAATACCAAAAAATAACACAACAGAACCCAAGCAAACTACTCATAAGACTATTAATAATCCCAATAATAATCAATAATCAAGATAATAATATTGTTAATAGTTGAGCTTGGATCGTAACAACCAAATACTTATTTTCCACCATCATTTGCAAATAAATTCTTTAAAAATCAGAAAATGTAATTTTCTGGATTTTTTTCCCTCATTCTGTCTCTCAGTGTACCTATGATGAAAATTACAGGCCTCTCTCATCTTTTTAAGTGGGAGAACTTGCACAATTGGTGGCTGACTAAATACTTTTTCCCCCCACTGTAACTCCCTACAAATTATTGCAGCCTCCTCATCCACAGGATTTTTGTCTATTTTTGTCACTTTGACAGTGTCCTCCTGATGAAAATATTTGCAGTTAATGAATGTACCTGCAATGCAAAAAATGCTTTTTGTCTTGTAATTCCCAGTCAAAATATATAAAGATTCTTAAATCAATGTGCACTTTCTACATAAGAAAAATTACATAAGTATTTAGTCTTGTTTCCAGAAAAAATATAAATAAAAATATAAATATTGTAAGTGCATTTTTCTTATTTTGCCAATTATCAGCCAATAGCGTAAGTAAAAAAATACTCAGTATGAAAAGCATTTGTGTAGCACGAATGAATTAATTAAGTATTTAAACCCAGCTGGCACTTTAAAAATGGGGAGGAGACTGAAAGAAACTCTGGATTTACCAAAGAAAACCTGCTCCAGACCAGGTTAGGTTCACAGAGTAAGTTACTGTGGTAACTGACTCTGAGTAGAAGTTACCTCTCTTTCAGAAACAGGCTTAACTTACCCCACTTTCTTGGGTTTAAGATTCCTCCCATTCTGAAACAGAAAAACGAGAGTTCCCCTCATTTCAGGGTTAACATACTCAGAGTTTTCACTTAACCTCCTTTCTGAAATGGGCCCCTGCTGTGTGCATAGTTTTTCAAAAAATCTTCAACTAAATATCCAAAAAAATCTAATTATTAAACTAAATTAACCATATAAACTAAATTACTGCTCTAATTACAAATCTAAAGCCCATACTGTCACTGTATGATAATTGAAATGAACTGATGACATTTTTTCTCCAGAATGGCAAGACGGCTTAATAAAATTATGCTGTATTATTTTCCTGTTTAACACTGTAAAGCTGCTTTGAAACAATCTGTATTGTTAAAAGCGCTATATAAATAAAGTTGATAGTGACCCACATTTGTTTTTTAACCCCTGCAAATGTGTTTAATTTACCCATGTGAGATTCCCATATCTCTGGAAATGAATCAACTTAAAAATTAAGATCTGCTCATTATCATAAGAAAAGTTAAGAACCAGAATCTAAAAGCATATTAATATATATTTAATACTTCTTGCATTACAGACATCTTCCAGGACAATACTGAAATACTGGCATTTTATTTATTACACATTATTTGGACATTCTGCAAAGAAAAACCCCAGTGTTAAGTTAAATCTCCTCAGAGTTTATTCGAGTTCAAACTCTGAAGCAATGTTTGTTACTGAGATAATGAGGTAATTAAGCAATTAATTGAATGATGATTGACCATAAGCGAAGACACCTGATGATAACAAGCAAAATCTATGAAGGAAAGACCCTGCATCCCAATGTGCATACTCAGGGGTGTAGAACAAGATCCAATGCCCTATGCATAGGCAGTCCTGATGGGCCCCCATGTTCATTGTTAAAATATATTCCAGAATTTTCAAGGGCCCTCTCTCCCCTTGGGGCCCTGGTAATCAGTACTGGTTTTACCCCCAGTCCGACGCCCCTGTGCATACCCACCTTATCCGCCCTAATAGTCTTGCATATTAACAATGTCACATACTATTTAGGTTGGATAGTATGCACATTGAGATGCAGGCAGATTCACCATTTGTATGTCACTATTAGGATGATCAGTGTTTGCTTTAGTTGGGCTCTTAGTTTATACTGTTATTATTTTTTCTATGACAGCTTTAACTGTGTTTATAAAACCCATTTGTTACAACAAAGAAAGCGCAGAGAAAATATGTTCAGTTATTGTTTATATTTTAATAGTGACAATGCAGAAAGCTGTCAAGGTAAGGTGAGTCGGCTGTGTATACTCGAGCTGATTGGATAGTGCTCCTCCCGAACTTTATTTATAAAACATAATTTGTCACTTGAATTCTACAATCTCTCGAGATGAAAACATGTAAGAGGCTGACAATTAGCTGAACATATAGTCAAGTCAAGTCAACTTTATTTATATAGCGCTTTTAACAATGCAGATTGTTTCAAAGCAGCTTTACAGTGTTAAACAGGAAAATAATGCAGCATAATTTTATTCAGCCGTTAAGCCGTTCTGGAGAAAACGGTTATGTCATCAGTTCATTTCAATTATCATACAGTACAGTGACAGTGTGGGCTTTAGATCAGTAATTAGATCAATAATTTAGTTTATATGGTTAATTTAGTTTAATAATTAGATTTCTTTGGATATTTAGTTGAACAATTTTGAAAAATTCAGTGTCCCCAACTTAGCACGCCAAGCCAGAGGCAACAGTGGCAAGGAAACCAAAACCTCATCAGGTGACCTAAAGGAGAAAAATAAACCTTGGGAGAAACCAGGCTCAGTCGGGGTGCCAGTTCTCCTCTGGCCAATTAACAAGCAGTGTATGATTATTATTCTGGAAATAATCATTTATATAACCTGTAAAGTTCTGAAACTTTACAGGTCAGAGGTCATAATAGATCGGAATATTCGAAGGATCGGAGGCAACACTCCGGAGACGGGTTTATTGAGGCTGATGTGATTGATTAAATAATTATTAAAGTGCAATATTCGAAAGACCGGAGGCAACACGCTGGAGATGGGTTTATTGAGGATGACATATCGATTTAAGAATTATTCAATTGTAATATTCGAACAATCAGAGTCATCACGCCGGAGACGGGTTTATTGAGGATGCCGTGTTGACGATGCAATTTCAGGGGATTCTATTTGACACGGTCTCTGCAGACACTTCAGGGTCATGTGTTGGTCTTCTCTGGGCGCAGGTCCACCATCTGATCTGGATACGGCCCGGATCTGGCTGACTGCATTAAACCTTGGAATAAAACAGAGAGACTAACATTAGCGTAGATGCCATTCTTCTGATGATGTAACGAGTACATCAGGTGTTATGGGAAGTGTTTCCGGTTCCGGCTGACCTAGTTAATGCAGCCTAACAATCATTTCATTGAAAAAGTGTTTAATGTGTATGCCATAGTAAAGAGATGTGTTTTTAGTCTAGATTTAAACTGACAGAGTGTGTCTGCTTCCCGTACAATGTTAGGAAGACTGTTCCAGAGTTTAGGTGCTAAATAGGAAAAGGATCGACCGCCTGCAGTTGATTTGGATATTCTCGGTATTATCAACTGGCCAGAATTTTGAGACCGCAGTAGACATGATGGAGTATAATATGTTAAGAGCTCGCTCAAGTATTGGGGAGCTAAACCATTTAGTGCTTTGTAAGTAATAAGCAAGATTTTAAAATGTATGCAATGTTTAATAGGCAGCCAGTGCAGTGTTGACAGAACTGGGCTAATATGGTCACACTTCCTGGTTCTAGTAAGAACTCGAGCTGCTGCATTTTGGACCAGCTGGAGTTTATTTACGAGCAGGGCAACCACCCAGTAGAGCATTACAATAATCTAACCTTGAGGTCATGAACTAGCTGTTCAGCATTTTGCATTGAGAGCATGTGCCGTAATTTAGATACATTTTTAAGATGTTAGAATGCAGTTTTACAGATGCTAGAAACGTGGCTTTCAAACGAAAGATTGGTATCAAAGAGCACACCCAGGTTCCTCACTGACGACGAGGACTTGACAGAGCCGCCATCAAGTGTTAGACAGTTTTCTAGGTTACTACTTGTGGAGCTTTTTTGTCCAATTAAAAATTCTGTTTTTTCTGAATTTAGTTGCAGGAAATTACTGGTCATCCAATGTTTTATATCAGCTATGCATTCCGTTAATCTTGTGAATTGGTAATTTTCTTCAGGGCGTGAAGAAATATAGAGCTGAGTATCATCAGCATAACAATGAAAACTAACGCCATGCTTCCTAATGATATCTCCCAGTGGTAGCATGTACAGGGTGAAGAGCAGCGGTCCTAGCACTGAGCCTTGCGGTACTCCATACTGAACTTGTGATCGGTGTGACATCTCTTCATTTACTGCTACAAACTGATAACGATCACATAGGTATGATTTAAACCATGACAAAACAATTCCACTAATACCTACATCATTTTCGAGTCTATTCAAAAGAATGTTGTGGTCGATAGTATCAAATGCAGCGCTAAGATCGAGTAACACTAATAGAGAGATACAGCCACGATTGGATGATAAGAGTAAATCTTTTGTAACTCTGATGAGAGCAGTCTCAGTACTATGATACGGTCTAAATCCTGACTGGAAATCCTCACAGATACCATTTCTTTCTAAAAAGGAACATAATTGTGAAGACACTGCCTTTTCAAGTATTTTTGACAGAAACGGTAGATTTGAGATTGGTCTATAATTGACTAATTATGTAGGATCAAGTTGCGTTTTTTTAATAAGTGGTTTAATAATAGCCAACTTAAAAGTTTTCGGTACATATCCTAATGACAAAGATGAATTAATGATATTAATAAGAGGATCTATGACCTCTGGTAGCATCTCTTTCAATAGCCTAGTCGGTACAGGATCAAGCATACATGTTGTTGATTTTGATGATTTACAGAGTTAAGCCAATTCTTCTTCTCCTATAGCAGTGAATGAGTGTAATTTGTCCTCAGTGACACTACAATGCTCTGTCTGATGTGATACTGTAGTAGACGGCTGCATGGTTAAAATTTTCTTCCTAATATTATCAATCTTACATGTAAAGAAGTTCATAAAGTCATTACTGCTATGTTGTTTACAAACATCAGAAGTTGAAAACTTTATTTTTGGTTTATTTAGCCACTGTATCGAATAAATACCTAGGGTTGTGTTTGTTTTCTTCCAAGAGAGTCGAGAAATAAGCAGATCAGTTTTTACGGCCTTTCTGTATGCAATCATGCGCTCTTTCCACGAACTACGAAATACCTCTAGTTTTGTTTTCTTCCAGCTGCGCTCCATTTTTCTGGCTGCTGTTTTAAGGGCCCGAGTGTGCTCGTTGTACCATGGCGTTGGACTATTTTCTTTAATCTTCTTTAAGCGCAGGGGAGCAACTGTGTCTAAAGTACTGGAAAAGAGAGAGTCAATAGTTTCAGTTGCAACATCGAGTTCTTCTAAGCTATCTGGGATGCTGAGGAGATGATACTGATGAGGAAGATTATTTAAAAAGCAATCTTTAGTGGCGGCAGTGATTGTTTTGCCATTTTTGAAACGAGGGGGCGGCTTTGCAATCTAAGCTAAATTAAGTATACATGATACTAGGTAATGATCTGAGATGTCATCGCTCTGCTGCAGAATTTCAACGGTATAAATATATATTCCATGTGACAATATTAGGTCTATAGTATGATTATGGCGATGAGTGGGTCCTGACACGTGTTGCCTAACTCCAATAGAGTTTAGAATGTTCTTATATGCAAATCCCTTTAAATGCGTCTTTTTCGTTGTCTACATTTAGTACTTTATCTACGGCCAGTACTAACTCTGATAGAAAATCTGCAAATTCTTTGATAAAGTCTGTATTATGCCCTGGTGGCCTGTATACAGTAGCTAACACAAATGTTAAACGGGTTTTATCATGTACACTACATAACGTTATATAAAGCACCAAAACTTCGAAGGAATTATATTTGAAACTAGACTTCTGAGTAATACTGAAGATATTATTCTAAATTACAGCAATCTCCCCCCCTTTACCTTTCAGACGCGGCTCAATGATATCATTAACAATAAGCGCTTTTGAGGAAAGGGATCGAATATTCAGCAACCCAAGCTTTATCAATTGTTCATCTGTATTATATCTGTTGTTTATTTGTTGGACATCAATACAATTTTTACTGTTGAATGGTTTTGATGTTTTTTTTGTATTTACTAATTCGGGGAACAGACACAGTCTCTATATGATAATATCTAGGTGAAAGAGTCTCTATGTGCTGGGATTTATCTGACTCCGGTGACGTGAGACAGCTAGCAGACGGTCGGTTTAGCCAGTTTGTCTGCTTCCTGACCTGGGCCCTAGTGAGTCAAGGTTTAGCTCTAAGACTATGTGCCAAATTACTAGAGAGAAGAGCGGAACCACCCCAGGAGGGATGGATGCTATCCTTCTTCAACAGGTCAGGTCTGCCCCAAAAACTTTTCCAATTGTCTATGAACCCTATGTTATTTTGCGGACACCACTTAGACAACCAGCCATTGAATGATGAAAGTCTGCTAACTATCTCATCACTCCTTTTAACAGGGAGCGGTCCAGAACAATAAACAGCCTCTTACATCGTACTAGCGAATTCACAAACCTTTTTAATGTTAATTTTGGTGATCTCCGACTGGCGAAGTCGAACAGCATTAGTGCCGACGTTAATAATAATCTTAGAGAATTTACGATTAGCTTTAGCCAGCACTTTTAAATTTGCTTTGATGTCAGGTGCTCTGGCTCCCAGTAAACATGTGACTATGGTGGCTGGTGTCTCTATTTTCATGTTCCGTGTAATAGAATCGCCAATCACTAGGGCACTTTCAACAGGATACTCAGTGGGTGCTTCACTGAGAGGGGAGAACCTGTTTGATGTTCTAACCGGAACAGAAAAGCGTTTTTTTGATCCGCAACCATGCCGTTTCACCGTTACCCAGTTTCCCAGCTGTGGGGGCCCTGCTGCCGGAACCGAAGAATGTACAGAGTTCACTAGACTATTCGCATCCAAATCAGTATCTAAAGCTGTTACATCCTCACTACTCTCAGATAAAGTATGGATGCGTGTTTCTAATTCTGAAATCTTCTCCGTCAGCCTAACTATCTCCTTACATTTATCACATGTGAAGCCCTGTTCGCCAGCGGAGAAGCCTATACTGAACATGCAGCATGGAGTGCAAGTGACAATGACAGGAGATGACATGACTTACCGTGTTTGTTTACCACAATTGTTTGCTGGACACTATTTACTAATCCAACTAATGAACTCAGAAAACAGGAGACCCGGGTGCAGAGATGACAAGCTAACAGGCTAGCGAGATGCTAACGTGTGATGATGATTTAGATTAAATGCTAGCGATGGCAAATTTAACGTGATAGGCAATATTTAAACAATGTATGGTGATGAGTAAGTTATATTTAGCAGTAGAACAAAGAAGATATATCAAAATAGAGATTAAAACGCAAGCAAGGCTGTACAGAGCTACAGACCATGCAGGAGGCAAACAGGAGACAGGAGCAATCGTTCAGGAGCAATCAATCAGACAGGAGCAAACCATGTAATCACCATGTAGAGACCTGGGTCCGTTTCAGAAAGGAGGTTAAAGGGTTACTTCAGTGATTTAGCATTAAGCTTTGTATCAGTTGAAAACGGTAGTATATTGGAATTATGGTACTTTCCCCCCTCATATCCCCCTGAGATGAGAGAATTATGCATTTTATTGCTGGAAAAAATCCTCTGATGATGCAAATATCATCATTTTGCGTCATCTGAGGTTTTTTGGCCAGAGGCTAGAGACTACAGGAGCTAGTTTTGCATGTTTTCAACCCACCCACAGGGGAGGGATCTCACTCACAGAATGTAAATGCGCACGCCCGCTGCCGTTCGGCTCGGGCATTCATAACGGAGCGGTACGTAGCAAAGTGAGTGTTTCAACTTTTCAATGAATTCCTATGAAAGTTAAGCTTCCATTTGCGATCTCAAAACGCGCCAGACTGGACACGCGCCGAGAATGACAGCCGCGCTTACCTCAGCTCTGTTCAGCTCTTCTCTCGTGATGAATGAAATCTGACTCATGCTGCGTCTATGACGCAACTTTCTTTCGGCTCACTCACACTTTATTGAAAAGACACATTCAGTTTTTAATTGTAGTGTCTATTCTCTAACTGAACGAAACTGAAAACTCTGAGTATGTTAACCCTGAAATGAGGAAAACTCTGAGATTTTTCTGTTTCAGAATAGAAGGTATGTCAAGCCCGTTTCTGAAAGAGAGGTAACTTTAAATACTTAATTTGTGCATTCACGCTGCACAAATGCTTTTCTTACTGACTGTTTTTTTCTTATTTCACAGATAATTAGCAAAATAAGAAAAATGCACTTAAATTCGTTTTTTTTCTCCGTCAGGAAACAAGACTAAATACCATATGTTATTTTTCTTATGTAGAAAATGCATCTTGATTTAAGAATCTTTAGATATTTTGACTGGAAACAAGACAAAAATACAAAGTAAGAAACCCATTCTTTGCAGTGCAGTTCATTGCTTATATTTCATGCCGTAACCACCACCACATCTGTTAAATAAACACACATTATTCACAATTTATATGGTCATCTTTATTTCCAAATACTTTATTCTTTTTCCTGTTGGATTTCAATATAATGTGAGTCTCTGTCTTCCTGTTGTTGGCCGGCCTGAGTAGAAGTCAAATGTTAATTTCATTACCCTAATTAATAAATGTAACAGGTGGTATCTGTTACAAGTACACAGGAGGCAGACACAGATGTTAACAGGTAAGGGTAGTTTATTAGACCACAGTAGAGCAGGTGTTGTGGAGCAGGTGAGTAAACCAGTTGTTGGTAGATTAGAAGGTAATACGAGAGAGAGAGAGAGAGAGAGAGTTACTGTCTTTTGTTTTGTAGATGGAAGGACGCTGGAGCCTGGAGGTCGCTGGAGACTGGAGATCGTTGGAGACTGTAGATCGCTGGACTACTGAGGGACGGACAGGAACACACCCACACAGCAGACAAGGAACACGGAAGGAAGGAGACACGCTGGAGGCAGGTAAGTATCAGTAGTAGAGTCCTTGAGGTAAGCATAGCCTGAAGTATATGCGAACGAGACCGGACGTTGAGTGCTGTGTGGTTGTGAGTCTTGTAGTGCTGGTGATGAGTGTGGTGATGAGGTGCAGGTGATGGTGATCAGTACTCTGGGGAAGGAGTGCGCTGTGATTGGTGGAGGGTGGAACCTGACGTGTCTGTGACAGTATCAGAGAACTTTTAATTATCGTCACATTCATGTTGCATTGTGGTATATGAAGCTGCCTGAAGTGTACATATGAAGTAGACTGTCCATATAAACTTTTCTCATCCACTTCATGAAGTGGAACGCACTTCAAAATGGTGGCAGGGATTCCCCCGAGGGGAAGTGCTTAGGGAAGTTTGCAAGTGCGTGTCTAAAAGTGGAGTGGAATGCATATGTGGGAAAAGCTGCTGCACATTAAAATATACACTGAATTAGGGTGACCTAAAGTCCTGTTTTCCCAGTACATGTCCTGTTTTCAAGTCCTGTCCTGGCCCTAATATAACAATTTTCTATCCATACAGAGGGGGCATACTTTAAATGTATTGAAATTAATGAGGAATCTTTGAGTAAACTTCGAGTATCATTTGAGTATCTCATTGTCGGACAGAGTGTTCGGCAATCAAAATATGGTCACCCTACACTGAATGATATTTATTTCATATGTCAAAGTCATGTAGCCTACACCCATGAACCTTTCATGCTTAAAGCTTTACCTGATTGAATTAGCTATGTTTTTATACTTCATTTTTAGCTGCTGCCACATTCTTTTCTTGCCTGTGGGCAGGGATGGGCAGTATTTAAAATACGTATTTGAAATACAAAATACTATTTTGTATTTTAAAGCCTTTGGAAAAATCAAATGTAATTTGTATTTAAAATCATTTAAGATGAGTATTTTTGTATTTTCAAAATACTTTGCGCCAGTCAACCTCTTTATCAGGGTGCTGTTTTTATGCACATTCATGAACAACTTTTCTGGAATAAGGATGTCATGGTCAATTCTACTTGTTGATAGCTTGTCAATGTGTTTGAAGCATTAACGGACCCACTTTATATTAGGTGGCCTTAACTACTATGTACTAACATTTTAGTTAATAATTTGATACAATGCACTTATTGTGTACATACATGTTTTTACATTGTACTTACATTTAAAAAAATACCTGCATGTAATTACATCTGTAATTAATTTCTGTAGTTACATTTGTAATTACACTGTTGACACTTCCCTTACACCTAACCCTACCCTTAAACTTACCCATACCACCACACCTGTCCCTAACCCTACCCGTATCCCACCTCAATATCAGCAAAGGTGTTTTGCAATACAATTTGAACACAGTAAGTACATTGTACTTATTTTTTTATGTAAGTACATTGTAGTTAAGGCCACCTAATATAAAGTAGGGCCCAAATGGAGAATCGATGGAACTTTTTCTAAATCGTTTACATAGGCCTATCGGGGTAAGCAAATATATCTGTGCAGCTTTTAGTGGGCAGGAATAATTGGAATGTTGGAGTGGAAAAAGAAGCAAGGGTGAATGAGTTATTGGGTGTGATGTGATTTGTGTTATCATAACTGCCGCGAAAGGAAATTCAAATTCACACGACCACGTTGGCAGGCAGTTTTTTTGCGCACACGCTCCGAGACGGAGTGGAACGCTGACAAATAGTCCTAAACTTTTGACTTAAAGGCCAAGCGGTGGAATCAGCACACAGCTGCCGCTTTCTCTTTAGCTTTGTGCAGTTGAAGCCACTGTTGCCAACTAATTTTCAGGGGAAGTTGCTAAAGGCAGATCGAGTTGTTGCTAAAAGTTGCTAAATGACGTTGTGACGTCATTGTGCTATGACGTCATTACGTAATCACAAGGCAAAACTACGCGATTATGTAACGCTTAGATATTATTTAAAATGCTAATTTAGATTTGTTTGTAAAATAAATTAAAGCAATGTGTTAGTTAATATGTACGGATCGAGCCCCACACATGACGTGCAAGAAAAAAAAAAGTAAATTGTGTGCAAAATGTACAAATTTGTTCCCTCGATTTGCTATACCGTCCACACGATTTACTCATTGGTTCCCTCGATTTATAAATCGTGTGCATGATTTAGCCTACTAGTTTTTTCCCTGCATGTCATATGCGGGGGTCTGTAAATATGCTACCTAAATGATCTTCCGGTTTTTACAGCGATTTCCACATTTCCACAGCGATCTTAAGGAATTATGAATGAACTGCATGCTTGGCCTATTGAGCTAGCTTGTATGTGTGTTGTTTGGATTAGAGTCACTTTCCAGAAGTTGCTAAAAGTTGCCAAATAAATTAAAACAATTGCTAAATTTGTTGCTAGATGCTTTTAGAAAAAAAAGTTGCTAAGTTAGTCTGAAAAGTTGCTAAATCTACCAACAAAATTGCTGGCAACACTGGTTGAAGCCTTGTTTATGCTTTCGCAATTCGCATGGCTCTACACCGCGAACCTGCTTACTGCGTGCGCTCCTCAGTAAAGTATGCATGACATGTTCTCAGTTGTATAATTCTGTGAAATGACAGAGGGCGACTCTGAGTAATTGTTCTCCAAACCATCAAAAAGCAGCGATGAGAGGAAGTAGTTTGCTGAATAATTTGTCAAACACTCGTCTTGTGAGAAGTTTGTGAATAAATAGATTTTTTCACATATAAACTGATTAGGTTGTGGGTCATTTTGAGGACACATGTGAAAAAGTTTTTTAGTACACTTCTTAAACCCTAACCAAATAATTAAGTTAAACCCAGTAAACTTAAAATTGTGACTTGTTGTGACATTAGAACAAAACATATTAGACAGATTTCATCCTAATAGGGATACCTGCACTGAATCGGCAATTTCACATGTATTTTGCGTATTTTCAAAATACAAAATACTGTATTTGTATTTAAATACATTTTTCCACACAGTATTTTGTATTTGTATTTAAATACATTTTTCCACACAGTATTTTGTATTTGTATTTTAAATACATTTCCATGTATTTATGCCCATCTCTGCCTGTGGGATACCATGAAAATTAAACTTAATTAAAGGGTAACTTCAGTGATTTAGCATTAGGCTTTGTGTCAGTAGAAACCCCGTAGAATATTTGAATTATGGTACTTTCCCCCCTCATATCCCCCTGAGACGAGAGATTTAGGCACTTTATTTCTGGAAAAAATCCTCAGATGATGCAAATATTGCCATTTTGTGTCATTTTTTGGCCAGAGGCTAAAAACTACAGCCAGTAGAGGGAGCTGTTTTCAACCAGCCCACAGGGGAGAGATCTCATGCACAGAATGTGCAGTAAATGCGCTCTGCTCAGCCTCGGGCATTCATAACGAAGCGGCACAGAACAAAGTGAGTGTTTAAACTTTTCAATAATTTTCTATGAAAGTTTAGCTTCCATATGCAATCAGAAAATGCACCAGACTGGACACGCGCTGAGAATGACAGCCACACTTACCTCAGCTCTGCTCAGCTCATACTTCCCTCTTGTGCTGAATTAAATCTGACTCCTGCTGCATTTCTGCCGTGACTTTCGTTCGCTCACTCACACTTTATTGAAATGACACGTTCAGTTTTTAATTGTAGTGTTTATTCTCTAACTAAACGAAATTATTGTATTATTATGAAGATCAAAACGACGCTGGGGGCGGTGTAGGGAGTGGCCTCGTAGGGCAGTGAAGCAAGTGCATTCTGGGAGTTGTTGTCTTTCACCCACATGAGACAAAAATAAATTTTCTGTCTTTTCTCAGTCTAGAAGGCACCGAATTCAAAAATAATTTCACATTTCTACTACATAAATGACCCAGTTTAAATACACATTCATCTTCCCAGCGCTGAAGTGCACCTTTAAGCTAATTAAGAATTAAACTTACATATTGACCCATTCAATTCCACAATGCACCACAATAACAAGTGTACATCTGATGTACACTCAACGGCTGTACGAATTCACTCACTCGTTTTCATTCACTCCCTCAAGTGAACTGTATTAGTGGACTAACGTAGGGAATAGTGATTGAACATTTAGGGGGTGATTTTGGATTCAGCCAGAGTCGGTCTACTCAGAGTCGATTGACCTAACTCAATTCAGCTGTTCTCAAACACAAAACTCAGAGTTTCCTATCTCAGGGTAAGTCAACTCAGAGTTCAAGTTTGAACTCAAAGTTGGTTGAACCTCGATTGAAACAGGCCCCAGATAAACTGATCTCATTCTGAACCCAATCTTGGAATATATGGGTGATGTGTTCATTTTACATTATTGATTACAGCCCGGTGATGTTACAGCATGCGATTCTACACACAAAAAAAAGGTGACATACGGTATATTCAGATAAACAGATCAACTCTGAACATCACAAAACAAGCTACTAAAAACTCACATAAAAATTGTGAGATAAAAAAATAAAAGCTTAAGAGTAAAAGAAATTACGAAGACAATTTAGCTCATTATTTATTAATGCCGCAATGCATGCTGGGAGCCATGGATGAGTTTAGATTGGTGACCCCAGAAAGCACTGCATCATTCTTTTTGATGGTCACCATTGTTGAGATTCATATGCTGATTCTTGATGTGTGTATGTCTAAATTATAAAATAGTTAAGCGTTTTTTTATCAGAACAACTTAGTTACTCTTACTCTTAGTATATTGATAATGGCAGATATTTTGCTGTAGAATCACAGGCTGCTGTAATAAATTAGGTAAATCTAACTAGATTCAGAGAACTGTTACATGTGAAGGGTCGGATTCTGAAATCCACTGCTGCTTCAATATACATATATCATACATATACATATATGACCATAATGGTGACCTAAAAATGGTGACACTTTCCTTCAGTGATTCTGCCCATTATCATCAGGTGTCTTCGCCAATGGTCAATTGTCATTCATTTAATCACTTAATTATCTCATTATCTTTAACACTGCTTCAGAGTTCATTTTAACACTCTTGAGTTTGGACTCAAATAAACACTGAGGAGAGTTAATTTAACACTGGGATTTTTTGCTGTAAGTAACTTTGTAACATGTCAACTAACTCAAATTTGAGTATTAATAGACTGTTATAGTAGATTGTTAGGTTATGGTTAGAGTAGTTGATGTAGTTGCAAAGTTACCTACACTGAAAAAAATGATTCATTGAATTTACAAAAAAAAAAATTTGTAAGTGGTCGCAATCAATTTATTTTATCTCAATTTAAACAAAACACATGCAATTCCCATAAAACCTATTCATTTTTTTAATTAAAATCAAAAAACTAAATTTAAATTATTTGAACGAGCACAAATTAATTATGCTTAATTTAATCGGGCCATAATCATTTTTTTCAGTGTATAATCAGTAATGTCTTTTGTGACCATCAAAATAAAGTGTTAGCAGATATTAAGCAGACAGTCTACTAATGCTCTAATGAGAGTTATGCCAAGTTCACACTGCCCGATTTTAGCCCCGATTTTGACTCGACGACAGGTTTTGCGAAAATGCAGACAAATGCCCGATATCCTAGGCAAATCAGTGCTCGTTCACGCGAGGGACATCACGCAATATAAATTATCAAAGACGCGATCCGAGAGAATCGCGATGAGTCGCCGACACCCGTGAGATGTTTGGCATGCTAAATATCTGAACCTGTCAGCGATTCAAACTCCTGCTGTGTGCAAATGTGTTCTGACTGAAAAATAGCACAGCACATTGCAAAATGTATTTACCTCAAACTCTCTTTGCAGAAACCAATCATTGCTCCCTGTGTCTTCCCAACCATTTCCTCCACCATAATCTTTTTTCTTTTTCTCCTTTTCGCTGCAAATCAGTGCACAGACAATTTGGATCGCAAACTTTTTGCAGTTTATCAATTTTAAATAACAATTCCAGTTTAGCGCGAGAACTTCAGTCTGACACACGCGTGATCTCACGTAGTTTCCTTGTCACATCCTGCGTGTGTTTGCTTGTGAAACATAGTTTGCGCACTGGAGAGAGTTGTCTGTGATTCTTACTCTTGAACAGTCATCCTGTCGCCGATCCATCATGCAGTGTGAACGCAGCAGTGACGGAATGCTACCCCAGATAGTTATGCGGTGTGAAAAGAGCAGCGATCCGACGAGTCTGAAAATCGTGCAGTGTGAACTCGGCATTAGTAGACATGCAACATTACTTATAGCTTTTTACACAATGTGTAAAAGGGACCTTAAAAAATGTAACCAAATTTTGTGTTTGACTCTTTTAAGTGCTGCATAACAGGAACGGCCCATCCAATGTCTAAATGAACCTTTAACCTCAGCCATTTGACAACTGATGTCTTCTGTGGGGTGTGACGCTGCTCGTGACACATTACGAATGGGTTGTTCTCTGTTAACAAAAGCACAATCATTTGCAGTACAGAGATGCTCTGGCGTATCATGTGTAACGTCTTGCTCTGGTGACAGCAGTGCTCTCTCTCACTGTGTGGATCTTGAGGTTGGTGCCCTTTAGATTGCCATCTGCTCTGATGGGCTGTCATCTCGGATGGTGCACAGCCATCTGTTTATTCTCTGCCAAGTCAGGCTGTCTCCTTGGGTGGAGGAGGAGGGGAAAACAGGATTGGTAATGACCTCTAAGGTTTGGAGTTTGGAATGAACACTGCCAGCACCTAGCACCCACTAAACGATAAAAGGAAAAAGAAATTCATCAGCCGTGGTGATAATAATAATAATAATAATAAGAGGCTGAGGAATTAGCGTGACTGTTTCCCCGGGGCATAGTTCAATTCGTTAAGGCACTGGAGCGAGCTAACTGTGATAAAACAGTCATACATCACTTGCTTTTAAGGTACAACGACCCTCTCCGTCTTTAAACAAGGGTTATAAAAATTACAGCTTTGCTGCTACCCATGATGAAACTGGCTGAAATGCCTCATATATTTTGCTCCAAAATAAAAAAGTGGTTGAATATCTAATGAACTAATCAGATTAAAGCTATTTGATGCTCTTAGAGAAACACAATGTTCCCTGAGAGTTGTTTAATACGAAACAATTGGCACTGAACGTCAGTTTATATTAGAAGACCACAGGTGTAAGATTAAAGGAGAAAAAACTTGTATTTCATGCAGATAGAGTGATTAAGACTGATTCAATTGTTACATGCTGAAACATCCTATTAATCTTTGTGTGTTAATATGGGGTCTTTAGGCTTTGCAAACTGATTAAATATGAACTGAATTATTGAAATCGATCACACTTTAGATTAAGGTCCAATTCTCACTATTAACTATAACTTTTGGGGGGGTTAATAAAGGCCTTCTGAAGCGACTCGATGCGTTTGTGTAAGAAAAATATCCATATTTAAAACTTTATAAAGTAAAGTTCCGGCCGATCTCCTTCCGTGGAAAAAGTGTTGAAAGTGCCTCTCGCAATTCAAAATGCTTGCGCTACGTCTGACAACCGTAACTGGTACTGTAAGCATTTTGAACTGCAGAGGCACTTTCAACATTTTTTCCATAAATTGAATACTGAAGGTGATCGGCCGAAAATTAACTTTATAAAGTTTCTGAATATGGATATTTTACCATATATTTTATTTATAAAGCTTGGACCATGAACAATGTTACTTATGTTTGTGGCAGTGCTGTTGAATCCATATCGTAAAAGTCTGGGTGGGCAAATCAGAGAAAGGGGAGGTAACCTTTCCCCCGTATGACGAAATATAGGGAAGATTCCAGATTGGCCCATCTGAGCTTTCATTTTCTCAAAGGCAGAGCAGGACACCCAGGGCTTGGTTTACACCTATCTCCATTTCTAGCCACTTGGGGACCATAGACAGTTTAGGGGAACTCATATTAATGTAAAATGTTCATGTCATGGGACCTTTAATGTAATAGACTTGTAAACATTATCAGTACGAGCAGCGATGCTAGCAGGGCGAATCTGCTGTTTAACAGGTGCAATCATACTCGAAAAGAGATCGCTAAATATCAACATAATCACATAATTAACATCGAGATTACACATATAGCAATCACCATCAACAATGTGTGTTATTAATAACAAACAAAAACATAAACTTACGTGACTGAGAACGTTACACTCATAAAAAAAAATTATGCTTAAAGGGGGAGAGTTCACAACACTTTGAGTATGAGCTTCATATTCACCTAAATAATACTGTATATGAGCTATAAAATCCTGATATAGGCCTACCAAAAATCACAAATGCAAACTTTTCCTAATTTTTTTTTTTTTCTAAAGGTTTAATTTACTATTATTTTATACAGTATGTCAGGGTATTGCAGGTGATCTTGTAATTTATATTGTGCTGCCTGCCATCTTGGACTTGCATGCGGCAACCATGATTGTTTCTGAGGAAGAGCTAATTACAGGATTTAAGAAAGTTTGTAAAGTTCATGCCATTAAACAATACCCACAAGCAGAACAATTTTCAGAGTTTGTCTGTGGAATAATTCATAATTATTATGACTTATTAAGACTGTTGCAAATTCCGGACCTACCTGACCTTTGTTTCTACAGAGTCTAAATACAAAAAAAAATGTATTGGCTATTTACCTAAAAGAATTAAATGCAATGCAATTATGTCATATCACAGTACTTACAAAACCTTCATTATCGTCGTGTTACAAGTTAGTCTTCATTGAGTCCCACTACACTCTAATGACCTATGAGCAAAGAGAATTTGGACAAAGCACCCACAGATCAAGGAAGCAAAGGGTTGTTTATTAAGCTGCACATGAAAATGGGCCTGGAGACTTTGGGTGACTGGGTCTCACTTTGCCCTCTTGAGGGGGTTTAATTGCTGGCTAATTAGTTCTTCTTCTCAGTGGATGTTATTGACCCACAGTGGCTTTTCTGGCAAATATAATTGCCAATGGTGAGATGGGACCTTTCCTTTTCTGCACTTAGGACCTTTTTTTTCTTTTTGTCCTTAATATTTCATGAATCTGTCCAGCACTTTTTAATCTTGTTAAGCACAGAAGCAATAGCCTGTTGAAACTGGACAAACAAAAAGAGCTTTACTGTCAGTAGCTTTCGTGGAGTTAGCGATTTGTGTCATTTTGTGTTAGCTATGCGTTATAAATATGGCACACACACACAAAAAAAACTTGCAGTGTGTATGTATACTGTACAGCCATGCAAATTTTCTATATGCATGGAAACCCTTTTCCAGGTTTGGAATTCCATTTCCAGTCATGTGAAATTTTTTTTTTTAATGAATTATTTGATTGCAGAGACAAAATTGGGATTCTAATGAAAGTAATAAACATATTTTAAATTGTAATAATATATCATATACATAACATGACTGATTTTACTGTATTTTGATTAATTGAATGCAGCCTTGTTTAGGCATCTGAGCTTCTTTCAAACACACACACACACACACACACACACACACGCACGCACGCACGCACGCACACAAATCAAAGACTAAAAATGTGTTACAGTTGTGTTGGTGAGAATATGTGATAAATTGGTCTATATTAATATAAAAAAACACAATGGCTACACATGCTTTAAATCCCATTTAGTACATATTGCAAATGGCCTGACATTCTGCATAGTTTTAACCCAAATCAATTGCTAAAAAAAGCATAAATTATATATTTTTAAAACAAGTAAATCATCACAGTAGGTGATCATAAAATAAGTATGTGCTTTTGCATTTGATTGATCCTAGAATCTCTCAATTCCAGGCAGTTTGGCGTGTCATGTTAATGCCCTTGCTGAGATCAAAGAAAACCATGCTAATTGTAATCATAATATATATTGGATGGTTGATGTGCGGGACTTGTTATTAATAACCAAAATAAACCAACCTTAAAAATTCCTTGAGGGCTCATCTGGATGAGTGAGTTCTGACAAGATTTGGACCAGGAAAAAATGTGTGAAATGGAAATATGATATGTTAAAAAAATAATTTTGTCAATGTTTACAGATATTCATTTCAGTGATATATAACCTCCCAAAACCCTTTAAGTTTCCATTCTCCATATGACTGCATTGTGCAAGGATTATTTCTCATATTTTTTTAAAGGGGTAATTGCTTTGACGTTTTGAGGTTGTGGGTTACCAAGATGTTGGAACAGCTTTGTATTGCCTGTTTTGGATTCAAATGTTATGTGATTGCTGGATGGGTTTAATGGAAAATGTTTCCTTAAGTGATCACTCCAGCCTTGAGGTCTGGAAGACAAGAGGTTTGCTGGGGTGAAGCTTTGTTATTGCACACAGTCACTTTCTTTGTAATCTATTAGGCTGATGGTTTGAACCACACTGTGGCTTGTTGACTGAAACAGCACATTGGAACTTCAAAATAGCAAATTATAACCATATATTCTTTCTTTCTTTCTTTCTTTCTTTCTTTCTTTCTTTCTTTCTTTCTTTCTTTCTTTCTTTCTTTCTTTCTTTCTTTCTTTCTTTCTTGCATTATCTGCTGACCGAAGTCTTGTGAGGATTCACTTAACTACACACATACACTTAGGCTCAATCCCATTTCTATCCCTATCCCTTTCCCTTTCCCTTTCCCTTTCCCTTTCCCTTTCCCCTACCCCTACCCCTACCCCTACCCCTACCCCTTTGTTAGTGGTGTCCCATTTGGGGATTATTTTCACCCCTACTCCTTGCCACTCTGTTAAGGGGCAAGGGTAGGCATAGGGGTAGGCAAATGGGTATAAATATTGGTATAAAATACTGAACTGAGCTGGACGAAGACATCATTTTTGAGATGGTGGTCCAGTGGGTTAAACCATGGAACTGATACACAGAAGGTTGCTGGTTCGATCCCAGCGGTCACCACCAGTGTTGCTCCAGAGGGATTGTCTCTGTAATAAGGGCACTGTAAGTCGCTTTGGATAAAAGCGTCTGCCAAATGCATAAATGTAAATGTAAATGTAAAAAAAAATTTCTGCAGAACTTCTTTATAGATTAAATGAACACATTTAATAAGTGATGATATTTACAATTGAACTGAATCAACTCTGAACCAACTAGCTGAACAACAGCCAAAATGCATTATTTCCCTGGTATTACTTTGAAACTTATCTGTATTGTATAAAGTGCTATATAAATAAAGGTGACTAGACTAGAGGTCAATCAAAAGTTGTATGGTGCGAACAATGGACTAAGAAGTTACCTGTAATTGGTCAGATGTGATTATGGCACTAAAGATATACTGTAAACTAATTCAAAGTCAAGAAATTAAACAGCAGGAATTTTGGTCTACATAATAATTTCCTCATTTTACCTTTTCTTATTGTATTTTTGGTAATGCTTTATGATTAAGTCATATATTTATTCATTCATATGTTTGAATTAAAATTAAATGTGATATAATTAATAAACACATGATTTAATTATGTTTTTTTATCATTACAACATCATTCGCATGCATAACATTAAAATGCCCCTGCTATGCTTTTTCGAATATTAGGGTACATTGGGGCTAAAGGCACATCTTAAGAAAAATGTGCTTTTCACTATTTCCATAGTGTATGATTTCAGAAAAAATACATATGTTTGTATTTAACATTGATGGAGCAACAGCTTTTGTGTGAAAATCAAAACCAGCATGGGGCAAAAGTATTAATATACTTCAGCTAAGATAATATGTTTTTTAATAATGTCTATGTTAATACTTGTTCAAAACAATCACTTTAGCAAAGTTTGCACTATTTTCTGTTTATTTTGATAAATATTTTTGTTCAATAAACATACTGTCATTAAAATTTTAACATAAAAAAATATTTTAAAAATTCAGAAACAGAAGTAAAGATTCAGAAGTAAAGATTCGGAAAGCATTGAAGGAGATCACATTGAAGGAGATCCCATAATAATTTAATATATATCTACAGTAGTAACAATAAATTCAATTTTTTTATGTGTTGTGATTAACTTATTTTTTTATGTGATTGTTTCATTATAAATATAGGTATTATCTCTAAGGTGGACAACCAACTTAATATATGATATTTACCCTCTGAATCTAACCATGTCATGTCAACAACTGGAAAGGTCAGTCGGCTAACCTAACAGAACTGAAAATCATTGTCTCAAAATATAAACATTAATTTGATTGATTTTCATTTGATACTTAAATATACAACATTTAAAAAAACAAACTGCCCTCTGGTTTCACAGACAAGGCTTAAGATAGTCCTAAACTAAAATGCGTATTTGAACAGTTTAAACTGAAAGCAACTTGCACTGACATATCTTAAAATATGTCAGTGCCATTGTTTTGTCTCAAGATGCACAACAGTAATCTATTTTTCTAAGGCACATTTATAAAAGCTACTTAAATGCCCTGATTGAACTAAGGCCTAATCCTGGCTTAATCTAAGCCATGTCTGTGAAACCGGCCCATCAAGTATTAAATCAAATTAGCGCAGAATCGCCATGGATCAGCCAAATTTCCACTTGAAAAGTGGATGTTTTGGAAAGTGCTGTGGCAAGTTTTTGTGCCATCTAGTGGCTATAGGAAAAATAAAATCAAAGGCGCCTTTTACCCCAGCGCTTTTAGCCACATTGTACCCATGTGTGTAATATAGCTTTTTGTGAATTAAAAGGTCTGCAAAGTTTCAAAAATCAAAGTGCTGATATATGAAGTTATTGTCTGCCTGAAATGAGTCGCCAGTAATTCCAGTCTTACTTCCTGTTCAGAACTAAGTTATCTAAAACATTTGCATAATGCCAGCCTATGGTCTTTATTGTCTGCCCGCGAACAACGTCTACTTAACCTTCAAACACTGTAGTTGCTATCCCAGTCAAGGACTGAATAAACCGTTTCAGACACTGTGAAAAGAGCTGATGCTGCATGGTATATTATGAGAAAATTAAGTGTTTTTTGACCTTGGATGCATGTTTTCTCCCCTGATAATTAAGTAGATGAAGAATACAAGCACACATATACTAAAGCTAGTTGTAAAAAAAATCCCAAATCCCAAAAAATCCCATCTGTCTCTGGACAAAGTGGTTATACGCTGAAGAGTAAAGTAAAGGACTCGAGCAGCCTGAACCTACTCAGAAGATTATGGATGTTTCTAAATATACAGCCAAATGGGACCACTCCATCTCACATGAAAGGAGCAGAGAGCTGTTTCATGCTGAAGAAGAAGGACTCTTTGAGATCAATAAATTCAGAACAATCTCACCTCTCAGCATGAAAAGCGAGATCTTCTCAGTAATAGCTCAAAGAATGACCTCATGACTGAGAATGGGTATATTGACACCTCTATTCAGAAAGGGGACATACCACAATGCATGGACCGCACCACTGTTCTTAGCCAGATGATCTAGAAGGTCAAGATAAATAACCCTGACCTAGCAGTGGTCAGTCAATCTGGCGGATAGCTCAATCCCACATGACCTAATATTTGTAGTAAAGGAATACAACTGTCATCCCTTCCAGGGAACGATTTTTTTGTTGTTGTACAGTTTCTCTTAGCGTGCATGTAGCCCAAACAGTAAAGCCTGCCACTAGCAATGCCTAAACCTAATAAAATATGTATGCAATGCAATGTAAGTTGCTTTGGATAAAAATGGCTCCAAAAGCATTAAATTGCAAATGTAATGAGCCCAGTTTGATTTGGAAAATGGAATAACAAGCTTCAGAATTTCTCCATTTGTTTTTACTATGGGAATAAATCTTCTCAGTATACAGCATTAGAAAAAGTAAACAAAGAATATATTCAAATGCCCTGGGAAGTGCTATACCACTTCTTATATTTACAAACACAACATCTTCAGCCATGCCATGCAAATGCATACAGTAAGTGGCTGTACATAACTGAAAAGTCAAGACTAACACGTACACTCACTGAAATACAATACAATTTGATTTTACTCTTTTTTTAGAGGTAAGTTGTAATCTTTAATCAAATCAAAAACGTTAACCTTCTCTCCCCCTCAATACAACTGCAGTTCTCTTAATGACGCATGTCTCAGTGGAGGGTGAGACTATATGTCCTCCACAACTGACTGCAAACTGGCATTTAGATCATTTAGTTAGTAACACTCTAGTTAGCAACTTCCTACAATCAATTCCCAAAGGACAAAATTAAATCCTGCCCAACATTTTTTCCCACTCCGTTTCACTCAGATATACATCACAGGGTTTTATTGCTGACTTTAAAGGCACAATATGTACGATTTTTTGATTAAAATATCCAAAAACCACTAGAACAATGTTATATATTTTGTTGACTTGTGTACTTACATTATCCCAAATGTTTCAAAGAATGTTTCAAAACAGAGAAATAAGCTATTTTAACCTATCAATGACATCATACCCACATTACCCATGGAAACACCAAAGACGCTTTAATATATTATGTGTTTTATTAGACAAGTGACAGAAAACTGCTCGGGTTATGTATATAACCCTTGTTCCCTGAGAAGGGGAACGAGCACTGCATCGGGACGACGCTTTGGGGATGCTCCCTTAGCATCAGCGAATCTGAAACCAGAATGCCAACTAGGCCAATCCGATTGGCGTGCGTGATGACGTCATCGTGACGGCATACCCGGAAGTATAAAAGGGTTGCTGGAGCGTAATGGCGGTAGTAATTGCTCTGAAGCATGCGCTCCAGGCGCGCCAAGGTGTGGCGTCGGGATGCAGTGCTCGTTCCCCTTCTCAGGGAACAAGGGTTATATACATAACCCGAGCAGTTCCCTTTCGAGGGAACTCGCACTGCATCGGGACGACGCTTTGGGGAACGAGTACCCACTAGGCCACACCGAAGGGTAGCGCCTGCCCTAGTGTGAAGCCGGAAACCGGGCACAGCTAGGACTGGAGCACCCTCGCACCAGGCGTCGTAGGGAGATCCAGGCTATAAAACCTGATAAAAGTGTGTGGGGTAGCCCACCCGGCCGCCTCGCAGATATCCTGCAAGGGGACCCCAGAAAGAAGGGCCACCGAAGAGGCCATGCCTCTGGTGGAATGAGCCCTCACAGCCACAGGTGAAGGCAAACTGCGCACCTGATAGGCCATGGTAATCGCCTGGACAATCCAATTACTGATTGTCTGAGTAGACGCAGGCAATCCCTTCTTAGGTGAGCCAAAACACACCAACAGTTGTTGTGATCTCCTCCACTGTGCAGACTTCGCCAGATAAACTCTTAGAGCCCTAACCGGGCAGAGTAGGTGAAGCCTCCCCTCTTCCGCCGTCACATGAGGCGGAGGATGAAATGCCTGCAGGACCAATGACCTGACCACCCTTGATGGCACCTTAGGCACGTAGCCCGGCCTAGGGTGTAAGATGGCCTTTACTCCTCCCGGGGCAAACTCCAGGCAGGTTGGCGTTACCGCCAAGGCCTGGAGATCTCCCACTCTCCTGAGAGAGGTAATGGCAAGGAGAAAAGCCACCTTAAGGGTCAGATCCTTCGGTCCAGCCGACTCCAATGGTTCGAAGGGGGCCTCAGCCAATCCTTCGAGAACCACTGCCAGGTCCCAGGTTGGAACTCTGGACCGAGCCGCAGGCCTCATCCTCCGAGCCCCACGGAGGAATTGTACAACCAACTGGTGCCTACCCAGAGGCCCATCACCCAAAGGAGTGTGGAAAGCCGCAATGGCAGCCACGTACACCTTGAGTGTGGACGGGGTAAGCCCTGCAGAGAAACGGTCTTGGAGGAACTCCAGCACTGAAGCCACTGGGCAGTTAACTGGGTCCTCCTCACGTTCTCTGCACCAAGTGGAAAATACATTCCACTTGAGGCTGTACAGTCTCCTCGTAGACGGAGCCCTGGAGCTGAGTAAGGTCTCTATCACGTCTGCCGATAGGCCAGCCTCTATGAACCTGGTCCCCTCAGGGGCCAGACCCACAGGTTCCAAATCTCCGGGCGGGGGTAAAATATCGTACCCGCCGCCTGAGATAGGAGATCCCTCCTCAGAGGAATCTCCCACGGCTGACCTGCTAGCAGAGCTATGATATCCGAGAACCAAACTCGAGTCGGCCAACGGGGTGCTACCAGAAGTAGACTGACCCCCTGTCGACGGACCCTTTCCAGGACTCCCGGGAGCAGAGCAATCGGGGGAAATGCGTACAGACGCAGCCTCGGCCACGTCTGCACCATGGCATCCAGCCCCAGCGGAGCTGGATGCGTGAGGGAAAACCACAGTGGACAGTGGGACGTCTCTCGAGACGCAAACAGATCCACTTCCACTGGGCCGAACCTCTTGCATATGGCCTCCACCACCTCTGGGTGGAGTCGCCACTCCCCGGGCCTCAGCCCCTGCCTCGACAGGATGTCTGCTCCCTGATTTTGGACCCCCGGGACATACATTGCCCTGATGGACAACAGTTTCCCCTGGGTCCACAGGAGGACTTGGCGTGCTGTCTTGTACAGAAAGCGCGACCTCAGTCCTCCCTGGCGGTTGATGTACGCTACGACAGACGTATTGTCTGTCCGTACCAGGACGTGCTGGCCTCGGAGGTGCGGGAGAAAGCTCCTGAGAGCTTTGTATACCGCCATCATCTCCAGGCAATTTATATGCCAGGAGGAATGACGGCTCTCCCATGGGCCCCTCGCAAAGCGGCCGTCCATGACCGCGCCCCAGCCAGTGAGGGAGGCGTCTGTTGAAACGGATTTCCGGCAACAAGACGCTCCCAACACTGGCCCTCGGGACAGAAACCAAGGTTTCTTCCATATGGCTAGGGAACGAGAGCATTTGCGCGTTACCCTGATCATACGGAAAGGATTCCCTCTGGGGGAAAACCCCTTGGTTTTCAACCACCACTGGATGGGTCTCATGTATAGCAGGCCAAAAGGTATTATGTTGGACGCTGCTGCCATGTGACCCAGCACTCTCTGAAAGTGCTTCACAGTGATATTGTGGCCTAGCCTTATTCCTGAGACCATCGCCTGTATGGTCTCGACTCGCGCGGGAGACAATCGTGCCCGCATCGTTGTCGAGTCCCACACGACCCCGAGGAACGTAGTCCTCTGGGACGGCGTCAACACGCTCTTTTTCGTGTTGAGTCTCAGCCCCAAGCATTTCATGTGGTTCAGAACGACATCTCGATGCCGAACCGCCACCTCGTACGACTGGGCCAGTATGAGCCAGTCGTCGATATAATTCAGCACACGGATGCCCTGAAGTCTCATTGGAGCCAGAGCTGCATCCATGCACTTCGTGAACGTGCGTGGGGAGAGGGCTAGGCCAAAGGGAAGCACTCGATACTGGTACGCTTCGCCCCCGAAAGCGAACCTCAGGTACTTCCTGTGACATGGAAGGATGGAGACATGAAAATATGCGTCCTTTAGATCTATCGTGACGAACCAGTCCTCGGACTGGATCTGACTCACGATCATGGGAATAGTGAGCATTTTGAACCTGAAGCTCCTCAGAGACAGATTCAAAACCCTCAGATCTATAATCGGACGCAACCCTCCATCCTTTTTGGGAACTATAAAGTACCGGCTGTAGAACCCGGACTCTCTTTCCAGCGGAGAAACACGCTCTATGGCTTCCTTCGCTAGAAGAGTTTTTACTTCTAGTTCCATTACCCGAACCTGCTCGGGTATCACTGCTGTCCAGTATAACCCCCTGAATTGTGGAGGAGGAAAACCGAACTGCAGTTTGTACCCCTTTTCTACAGTACGCAGGACCCACGTAGAAATATTCGGAAGGCATTTCCATGCGCCGAAATAATCTACTAAGGGAACCAGCCTCTCGAGGCTGGCGTCGGGTGTTACACGGTTCCCGTTCCCAACCTCCTGAAGCGGCTGACCGGCAGGAAGTAGTTGGGAACGGTTCTCCGTGTGCGGACGCGCGAGCTGACCAGCCGCAGGTCTTTCCAGAGGCGGCTGGTGCAGCATGCGTTCGCGGGAAATCGATGTGGCCCGAAGCGTCATAGACGGCGGGATTACCACATCGATTTTCCCAGAGCGCCGCGGAGGAAACAACCTCGGTTGTTTCTCCGCGGGGGGGACCGCTCTTAGAAGCCCAGCCGTGGCTAGGACTTCTTCCCAGCAGCCTTCCGCGCCTGAAGGACGTTCCGAAGATCGCCTTTAGGAGCTGAAGGTTGCTGCTGAGAGCGCCGCCTCTGTTGCCAGGCTCCCGGGGGAGGGGCTCTAGAAGCGACGCTCTCCTTTTGCACCTTCCGGTGCGAGGAGCTGGATGACGGCTGAGGCTGCCCGCTAGGGCCAGCCTTCCCAGGTTTAGAGCGGCGAGGGAGATACTGGTGGAAGGCTGCAGACTGTTTCTTCGCCTCCTGGTGTCTGGAAACTACGGTGTTAACCGCGTCTCCAAACAACCCAGAAGGCGAGATCGGGGAGTCCAGGAGAAAAGCTCTATCCTTCTCCTTTATCCCCGACAGATTCAGCCAGAGATGTCTCTCGATAGCGCGGGCCGTCTCCTTGGTGACTCGGAGAGACAAATCTGCAGCCTTCCTCAGTTCCAGAATGTCCTCCGGAGAGGGACCATCTCCCTCGTCCAACTCTTTAAGGAGGTCGGCCTGGTAGGCCTGCAGAATTGATAATGTGTGCAGGGAACCACCAGCCCGACCAGCCGCCATATATGCTTTGCCCACCAAAGATGAGGTGTCCCGACAGGGTTTGGTGGGCAAAACCGGAGCCTTAAGGGACGATGCAGAGTCGGGTGAAAGATAGCTCGCGAGAGCTTCCTCCACCCGAGGCATCGCCCCATAGCCCGCCTCGCGTGCCCCCAGAACATTGGAATAGTCCAATACTGGGGGATTGCAAACACGCGAAGAATAGGGCCGTTTCCATGATCTACACACCTCGGTGTGTAGATCCGGGAAAAAAGGCAGGCCCCGGCGAGGTGTTTGAACCCGGTGTGAGAGGAACCGGTCATCCAGCCTGCTGGGTAGCTGGATTTCCGGAGCCTCTTGTGGCCAACTTATATTTAATTTGGCCACTGCCCGGGTCAACACCTCGACCAGCTCCTCTTGGGCGGGTGGATGAAGCGATGAAACAATTCCTGCTTCATCCCCCGCCTCGGTGCCTATTTCCTCCGGCTCCTCGGAACCGGAGAGAACAAGCATCGGACCTCCCACCCCGGGGGAAGAAGCCGCAGCGCGGGCTTCCACACGGGGAGGAAGATCCTCGGAACTGTCAGAGGAGGATCGGGAAAGTGCCGCAGCAGTCCCGAAACCCTCTGACAAATCCCGCTGTGAGCCCCATGATCTGCGACGCCGAGCCGCCTCAGCGACTGCGGGTCCAGAACCACGAGGCTCACGAGGCTGGCCGGCCTCATCAAACGCAGCCAGCCGAGAGCGAAGCACCCTGAGCGTCAGTTTTTCGCAGTGCTCACAAGCGGCTCCCTCGAGAGCCGCTTGGGCATGCTGGACGCCCAGGCAGTGCACACAAAGCAGGTGTGTATCCGAGCCCGACATGAACCTGGGACACGGATGCACACACTGTTTGAATTCATTCACTCTCACACTTTCCATTTTACTTTTCTCACACACTTTCACTGACAAACAACAGTAAATAGACAGACAGTAACAGATAGCGCTATGCTGAAGAGCAATAACTACCGCCATTACGCTCCAGCAACCCTTTTATACTTCCGGGTATGCCGTCACGATGACGTCATCACGCACGCCAATCGGATTGGCCTAGTTGGCATTCTGGTTTCAGATTCGCTGATGCTAAGGGAGCATCCCCAAAGCGTCGTCCCGATGCAGTGCGAGTTCCCTCGAAAGGGAACCAATCACTGTTATACACTCACCTAAAGGATTATTAGGAACACCTGTTCAATTTCTCATTAATGCAATTATCTAATCAACCAATCACATGGCAGTTGCTTCAATGCATTTAGGGGTGTGGTCCTGGTCAAGACAATCTCCTGAACTCCAAACTGGGAAAGAAAGGTGATTTAAGCAATTTTGAGCGTGGCATGGTTGTTGGTGCCAGACGGGCCGGTCTGAGTATTTCACAATCTACTCAGTTACTGGGATTTTCATGCACAACCATTTCTAGGGTTTACAAAGAATGGTGTGAAAAGGGAAAAAACATCCAGTATGCGGCAGTCCTGTGGGCGAAAATGCCTTGTTGATGCTAGATGTCAGAGGAGAATGGGCCGACAGATTCAAGCTGATAGAAGAGCAACTTTGACTGAAATAACCACTCGTTGCAACCGAGGTATGCAGCAAAGCATTTGTGAAGCCAAAGCACGCACAACCTTGAGGCGGATGGGCTACAACAGCAGAAGACCCCACCGGTTACCATTCATCTCCACTACAAATAGGAAAAAGAGGCTACAATTTGCACAAGCTCACCAAAATTGGACAGTTGAAGACTGGAAAAATGCCTGGTCTGATGAGTCTTGATTTCTTTTGAGACATTCAGATGGTAGAGTCCGAATTTGGCGTAAACAGAATCAGAACATGGATCCATCATGCCTTGTTACCACTGTGCAGGCTGGTGGTGGTGGTGTAATGGTGTGGGGGATGTTTTCTTGGCACACTTTAGGCCCCTTAGTGCCAATTGGACATCGTTTAAATGCCACGGCCTACCTGAGCATTGTTTCTGACCATGTCCATCCCTTTATGCACCATGCACCCATCCTCTGATGGCATTTCAAATTAGTTTCTTGAACATGACAATGAGTTCACTGTACTAAAATGGCCCCCACAGTCACCAGATCTCAACCCAATAGAGCATCTTTGGGATGTGGTGGAACGGGAGCTTCGTGTCCAGGATGTGCATCCCACAAATCTCCATCAACTGCAAGATGCTATCCCATCAATATGGGCCAACATTTCTAAAGAATGCTTTCAGCACCTTGTTGAATCAATGCCACGTAGAATTAAGGCAGTTCTGAAGGCGAAAGGGGGTCAAACACAGTATTAGTATGGTGTTCCTAATAATCCTTTAGGTGAGTGTATAGCTCAACACAGTGAGTCTTATTGTTTGAATCTAGTTAGTAAGTAAATCCATGTTTTACCTTGCTTATATCGATCTAGCTCAGTGCAGTGTGAACAAGGGTCTCATAGTAGCCGCAGAGAGAATGCACAGAGTAGCATTATAACATAACTTTCAACACACTCAAACGTATGTAATATGATAAAGCAGCGCTGCGTTATCCCACATACACGCCCATCTCCAGCATAATAAAAGCTTCGTGAAATCAAGGCGTCATCAAGATACGCCTTTGTTTTAAATAAGCGACCTCTTGCAGCAGAAAAAAATACATACTGTGGCTTTAAACATTGGCAGTTGTTTTACCTTCATTCAAAATCACAAAAACAACACAATTTCAAAATAAACTCTTGACCCAGCTCTATTTGCTGGGAACTAGAAATCCATTGCCCAGTTTCAGTTAATGCAACAAAAATTATTAATTTAGTCCAAACCAGAGCTGGGTAGTTTCTGTAATTTGTACAGTTATTTATAGCACTAATTCCCTTTACAGTAAATAACTGATTCCCTTTGCGTCATGGAAATGTTCTGTGACGTCAAACACCACACACAGAGATTTACTCTCTCTCTATATATATATATGTATATATATTTTTTTATTTGCTGTATAGGTCTCAGTTTTCAGTAATAGTCACATGACTAGTTGCTGGTCTGTGTCCAATTCCACAAACCTGGAAGGCCTTCTGAATGTATACAAACCGTAGGATTTTTTAGTAAGGAAAATTTAAAAGATAAAAAAAAAAAGTTGTGGGAAGAATCAGTGAATTATGAATAACTTACTGCCATTGTTAGAACAACATGCAATCATGTAATCAAAAAAAAGTAACTGTAGTCTGAATACAAGTATTTTAAAACGCAATCTAATTACTAGTACTTACTTTTTGGAATCTGATTACGTAATCTGATTGGTCATGGGACAAAGGTTTTGGATAGTAATTGCTTCCGAGTCATTGAGTCATTACTAGTGGGTTACCATTACCTTCATTAAGAATACTGATCCAAATTATTAGTAATTCCTTCTGAAGGATTTGGTAATACTTGAGTCATTACTAGTAGGTTGCCATGCCCTTATGTAACAAAGTCCACTGAAGGCGAGCTTGACAAACCCATGTGCAGTTTTATTCAATAATCCAAAGTGAGCAAAACAAACAAAGACATGACATAACATAACTAACATAACACTCACCAACAACGGTTTACAGAGAAAAAGACACTGGCTGTCTATTAGTACTTATAAAGCACATATCAATACCTAAACTTAAATGCTACAAAAACTACCTTACTAATAAGCATTAAATTAGGAGTTTATAGAGGCAAAAGTCATAGTTAATAGTGAATGTGTTCCCCATACTAAAGTGTTACTATATCTATATATATAAATATATTTATATATATATATAAATCACTAAACAAGGAACACCTGAACACAATGATCAAGACAATAAACCAATGACAACATAGGACACATGACAAGGGGACTACATGGCAAAACCAAGAACATGACAATGGGATTAATGCATTATTTACATTAATTATGACCCTTTATATAGCAGTTATTGACTAAACAATAGTAGTTATTGATTAGCTAATAGTAAATTACCACATTCAACTGAGCGCTATTACTTACTAATTCATTAATCAGAGTTTCATGTTAGTTAATGGTAGTTACTAGAGTGTAAATAATATGTTACTCATTTGTTCTTTAGTTATTCATTAATGACGAAACAGCATTCTAAAGTGTTACCGAAAACAACCAAACTAACATTGACGATACAGGTCCAAGAACTAGAGAGAAACCAGGTGATGACTACGTTACTTAGGAACACGTGCAAAATCAATGAATTACCATGGAAACAAACTTGCAAGGGAACACAGGCAAAACAGGAACAGAACACACAGAAAATCCAAAACAGAACTACTTGTGACAATAACACATTTGGGTAATTTTTTACCCAGAACAGATTTTCTGAAAATTAAAAAAAAAATGCATAGTGTCAAGACTATCAAAACACACATCATGTTTTACTATAAATGTTTTATTAGGGTTTTAAAAATTTCTTTTTGACTCTTTCCTCCTAGAGTTTTTGAAACAGTTTGAGCAGTTTTGATTTATATGCTGTTAAAATGTTGATGATTGCGTTATTTTATATACAGTATGCATATGATTACATATGATATAGCTTGTATCTGCTTCTTCTTCACATGTGTTTTAATCCAAATATTCTGTACTCTTACTGTATACAGTGAAAACATGGATTGTCTTTGTTACACTGTAACTATAAATATAATTACTGAGTAACATGTACTTACTATATAAGGAGTTGGGATTAGGGTTTGGCTTGGGTTAAGGTTTATTGCCTGCAATTATGCATTATTTATAGTTATTACTATAGTAACTACATGGCGAGGAAAGAGTTAAGAGTTATATTGTAAGCAGACCTAGTTGGAAATAATGCCGTATTTATATGCCCATCCATGAGGGCAAATGAGGGCTGACCGGAGGAAAACACTGCATTTCCATGGATTGCCCACACAAGCCTGAGGCCATGTGCAGTTATCTGGTCTGAAGAGTCAAAGAAGGTCATCCTGGTTGACCTGACAGTCTCATGGGTGGAGGGCTTTAAGACAAGAACCATCAAATACCAACCCTGACACAGGACTGTAGGGAAAAGAGAGGGCAGACTTGAGTTTTACTGGTTGAGTTTGGCTGCAGGGGTTTTCTGGCACAGTCAATGTAGAGGATATTAGCAGGGAAATAGACTTACAGGTAGTAGAGCCATCTATAGGAAAGCAGCTGGTGTCCAGGTCCAGAGTTACCATTTAGTTTAGTTGCAACGTAAAAGACCACAACTTGCACACTAAAAATAACTTGCACAATAATAACTTTGACCAGGAGTAACTATTGAAATAAAAAAGCAGATAGACTGAATAGCATCAATAAGCTCTTAAGATAGAGAACATTATGTAAATGACTTGTGGCTATTCAACACAAATCCGATCTAAATAGCGTACACCTGTGTTGCGCATGTCAAATAAAATCACTCATAAATGTCATACATTTATATATATATATATTAATTTTTCTTGACCTAGTGATGTCTTGATTATTTAATGCTATGTTTAGATAAATCTGTCATGAAAATGACAGTCACTAAAATTATATTTCAACAACGAATTGGAGAAAAAAATTAATTTTATTTAGGAGTTAATGCAAAAACTGCCTCATGTGAAGTTTACATGTTTGCACACAATGTGTTATTTGAGTGTTGATTATCCTATAACTAAACATGAATATCAGCTGAATATAGGCTCATAGTTTGGGCTCTGTTGTTAACCTTTAATATTATAGTAATAATGTGCAAGTAAGGGCTCCCTATATAGTTTACAGCATTATCTTTAAGAAACTTTTAGTTATAATTAAATTAATTTAAGGACAGACACAATTTTTTCAGTAAACCACTGTTTAATAAAAAATAAATAAAAAGACATTTTTTAAAACTGCTGTACCGAACCCGTACCGAACCATGACTTCAAAACTGAGGTACGTACCGAACCGTCAGTTTTGTGTACCGTTACACCCCTACTTAGCTGTACTTAAAGTAGTTTGTTAATAGCGAGAATTGGACCCTAAACTAAAGGGTTACCAAACTTGGTGTGCATCACACCTGACCTATGATTTTTGCTCCACAAATACATAGTAGTGTGCTCTTCAATTCAAGAACATTTCAAGGTCATATTGGTAAATGGATACACTTGGAATAAAAGCACTTCTTGTCTTAATGAACTAACTGTGGAGAATATGAACTATTTATAGGTATTATTAATCGCAATTTCTTTAGTAGACATTTTTTTTTTTGTATGATGCTGTAAAAACAAAAAGTATTCCAACTGTACTCGGTCTACCCCACTGACTGCAGCCAGTGAGAGAGATACCCAGCGCTCCTGCCATGAGCTCTTGTTCTGGGGAACAGAACTGGTGTTGAGTTGACTTTTTCATTAGTGCTGAGTTGAATGAGCATAATAATGACAGGCCCCAGGGCTCTGCCTGCCCGCAAGCCTAATCACTCAACTGCCACCAGCCACACTGTTTCCCTCCGCGTAATTAAAACAGAGTCAGAACAGAACCGTAAAGCAACAGTACAGTATAGCCTTCCTCTCCCTAATGAGACACTCATCTGCCTGGTGTGTGCATTAAACATTCACTGTCTGGGGGAAAAAACACATCTTCAATTGCTTTCTCAAGAAGACGAGAAATGAGAAAATGTGAGTGAGAGTTACTATTTCCAAGGCAGGATAAAGTTTCGGTCCCAGTTTATATTAGGTGGCCTTAACTACTACGTACTTAAAAAAAAAAATCTGTACAATGTACTTATTGTGTTCTTATTGTATTGCACACACTTTTGTGATATTGAGTACACGGGTAAAGTAAGGGACAGGTGTGTTGGTATGGGTAAGTTTAAGGGTAAAGTTAGGGACAGGTGTGGTGGTATGGGTAAGTTTAAGGGTAAAGTTAAGGACAGGTGTGGTGGTATGGGTAAGTTTAAGGGTAAAGTTGGGGACAGGTGTGGTGGTATGGGTAAGCTTAAGGGTAAAGTTAAGGACAGGTGTGGTGGTATGGGTAAGTTTAAGGGTAAAGTTAGGGACAGGTGTGGTGGTATGGGTAAGTTTAAGGGTAGGGTTAGGGACAGGTGTGGTGGTATGGGTAAGTTTAAGGGTAAAGTTAGGGACAGGTGTGGTGGTATGGGTAAGTTTAAGGGTAAAGTTAAGGACAGGTGTGGTGGTATGGGTAAGTTTAAGGGTAAAGTTAGGGACAGGTGTGGTGGTGTGGGTAAGTTTAAGGGTAGGGTTAGGGACAGGTGTGGTGGTGTGGGTAAATTTAAGGGTAAAGTTAGGGACAGGTGTGGTGGTATGGGTAAATTTAAGGGTAAAGTTAGGGACAGGTGTGGTGGTATGGGTAAGTTTAAGGGTAAAGTTAGGGACAAGTGTGGTTTGGGTAAGTTTAAGGGTAAAGTTAGGGACATGTGTGGTGGTATGAGTAAGTTTAAGGGTAAAGTTAAGGACAGGTGTGGTGGTATGGGTAAGTTTAAGGGTAAAGTTAGGGACAGGCGTGGTGGTATGGGTAAGTTTAAGGGTTAAGTTAGGGACAGGTGTGGTATGGGTAAGTTTACAGGTAAGTTAGGGACATGTGTGGTGGTATGAGTAAGTTTAAGGGTAAAGTTAAGGACATGTGTGGTGGTATGGGTAAGTTTAAGGGTACGGTTAGGGACAGGTGTGGTGGTATGGGTAAGTTTAAGGGTAAAGTTAGGGACAGGTGTGGTGGTATGGGTAAGTTTAAGGGTAGGGTTAGGGACAGGTGTGGTGGTATGGGTAAGTTTAAGGGTAAAGTTAGGGACAGGTGTGGTGGTATGGGTAAGTTTAAGGGTAGGGTTAGGGACAGGTGTGGTGGTATGGGTAAGTTTAAGGGTAAAGTTAGGGACAGGTGTGGTGGTATGGGTAAGTTTAAGGGTAAAGTTAGGGTATGTACAAAATAAGTGCATTGTATCAAATTATTAATTTAAATGTTAGTACAAAGTAGTTAAGTCCACCTAATATAAAGTGGGTCCATCCATCCATCCGCCCGCCTGTCCATCCATCCATCCATCCATCCATCCATCCATCCATCCATCCATCCATCCATCCATCCATCCATCTATCTATCTATCTATAAATCTATCTATCTATCTATCTATCTATCTATCTATCTATCTATCTATCTATCTATCTATCTATCTATCTATCTATCTATCTATCTATCTATCTATCTATCTATCTATCTATCTATCTATCTATCTATCTATCTATCTATCTATCTATCTATCTATCTATCTATCTATCTATCTATCTATCTATCTATCTACCTACCTACCTACCTACCTACCTACCTACCTACCTACCTACCTACCTACCTACCTACCTACCTACCTACCTACCTACCTACCTACCTACCTACCTACCTACCTACCTACCTACCTACCTATCTATCTATCATCTGTCTGTCTGTCTGTCTGTCTGTCTGTCTGTCTGTCTGTCTGTCTGTCTGTCTGTCTGTCTGTCTGTCTGTCTGTCTGTCTGTCTGTCTGTCTGTCTGTCTGTCTGTCTATCTATCTATCTATCTATGCATAATTTAACATTTTTATTGTGATGGAAGTTTGTGTAAGGCATTAAACAAGGAAGCTGGCAGATCTGATTATAACTACCGACTGTTTGACATGTTCTGTGAAATAATTATAAGGTATTTTTATTTAATAATAATTTCCATTTCCGAAAGTGCCTGGTAAATGAAGGAAACTATCAATCTAGCGTAACTGATAATGTAGCAGATAAAGCGAGGTCTGGTTGCCTTTAGTTGAGGTTGTGACTTCAGCTTCAGTTTTACTGAACTAGAGAACAAGAGATTGTCTGTGTTGCCATAGAAACACAATAGAAAGCTTTCTTCTTTTACTAAAAGTGCACAGCCTTGTGTTTTTATTGTTCTGAGGTGGAGGAGGCCAATTAACAGCCTGTAATTTAAAACAGTATGCTTTCTGCACACCTGATTGGTGTTCTAACCTTAATTGACTCTGAGGGCTCCTAAGGTGTCTTTAATCACTGTATTTATCAGTTCACCATAATTCCTGAAAAAAAAACAAAAAAAACAATGTTATGAGCAGTTTTCATTTGAAAATACTGTGTAATTCAGCATTTGTCAAGCACTTTAAAGAGCAGATTTAATGACATGCTTGTCTCGAGCTTGCAATAATGTCTTAAAGCTGTTGAACTTAAAGCATTGAGGGGTGTGTATGTAATAGAAACAAAATGTTGAACGTATGAATGAATACACATAATGCATAGAAAGGGAATAAACACAAAAGAGCTGCTGACCTACATGAGTGCTACTGTTTGCATGCAGCTAATCATGAATGGCACGGCAATTTTGTCTCAGGCTGGATTGGCACTGATGATGTCGGCAGCTTGCCTAAGATTGATTAGACACATCAAGGGAGCCACTGTTCCAGAGGGAGCAAGACAGAGAGAAATATGGATTTGTCTCCATGCTTATACCTCTTCATTTGTTTCCATTACAGCCCCCTGTCTCTGAGCCTCATGAACAACAGTTGCCAGACATCAGCTCTTACTGAACTTTCTGCTGCACATTTAATATTCGTTCCTTCTAAGGCTGTTTAGATGAGGGTTAAATAGTTGATTAATGAATAGATTATTTAAAGGCACAGTATGTAATTTTTGCCACTAGTGGTCGCTTACTCGAAACAAAGGCTTAGCTTGATGACGTCGTGAATGAGCGTGGAATCATGGGAGTTGTTGTCTAGACTCTTCACCTCCACAACCGATGGAAAGGAATCATGTTCATGAATGAGAGAATGTATTAACGTTACGTGGTATGAAGCAGGATGCGTTGAGAGCCCTTGAGAGCGAATGCTAATGAGAGAGACCTGTGCGAAACACCGGCCTTTTATTCTGCTTATGCTGCAGTCGCCATTTCCGCCCTTTTCGTTGTGTATGTGGGGTTTGAGGATTGTGCTGTTTAACATGGTTAAAACAATCATACTAAATACATTAGAGTGTGTTGAAAGTTATGTTATAACTTTGTTCTGTGCGTTCACTCTGTGGATGGTATGAGGCTATTGTTGCATCTAGATTGATATTAGAATATCATATTAATAAAAACAGGATGACTAAATGACATGCAATTAAAGCTACACTATGTATTTGTTTGCCGATAGGGGTCGCTAACCCCTATGACAAAGGTGTAGATTGATGACGCAGTGAATGAAGTTCACGCAGTGTGGAATCATGGAATTTGTTGTTATACCGATGGATCTAATAATGTTTATAGGGAAATAATGTTTATGGATCAGTGAATGCCTTCATGTTTTTTTAACATGACTGTGGTATGAAGCAGGGCGCGATTATTAATAAGAGACAGATATCAGTGCCACTCGCGAGTCCCGAGGGATATAAATAAATGAGGACATTTAATTCTCCCGAAGTACTGAATTACTACTCATACAGGTCAGTTTATTTGAAATTGTGAGGAAACACAATGCTGTTTCACTTGGTCTACACTATCGAAACTGCATTTGAGTGTGTCGAAAGTTATAAGTATTAGTTTGTTGGCTGTATGAGACTAGCAGTATAAGCTACATCAACATTAGAAAATCCTAGTGATGATATTCTAATATTTCATTGTGTTGAGCTACTTAACATTGATTCGTTTTATGTACATTTGCTCACCTGTCTAACAAAGTACATGCAAGAACGGCATCTCTGTCAAGTCGAAGTTTGTCTCGCCATCTCTTTTGATTTCTCATTTTGTTCCAAAGTCTGCTTGCCATGGTCCATAATGTCTGAACGAAACTACAACAGCATGCCACTAGACGTTACGCAGTTGTCCACGTGTGTTGCCATGGTTTCTACGGCAGTAAAAGTGGAAACCGAGGGTAACGCATGATGCCATTGACAGGCGATTTTCTCACACGTCCCAGTTCCTTGGTTAAAATCAATTTTCTCACGATTTACAAATAGTTGGAAACATTTGGGATAAGTCATTTGTTGTAAGGACTCAACTGAACTAAATATATAACACTGGCCTAGTAGTTTTTGGATATTTTACTGCAAACATCTTACATACTGTATTGCACCTTTAATTTAAAAACATATTGTAGGATGGAGAAAGCTCTCTCTGATTATGCTATATGTTGTTCCTGAGACGTGGTAAAGACGTTACTCGCGGTGATCAAGAAAACATGTGATTCAAACAATAAGAATGTATAATAATGATTCATTTTCTGTTGATAAATGTATATCCAAGCAGTTGCTCGTTATATTAAAGCGTCTTTGGTGTTTCCATGGTTTCGGATATGACGTCATTGACAGGCGATGCAAGGAAACAGTCCGTGTCCTAGTTAAAATGGCTGATTTCTCTGGATTTAAACATTGTTGGAAACGTTTGGAATGATGTAAGTACACAGGTCAACAAAATATATAACATTGTTCTAGGGGTTTTTTGATATTTTAATCTAAAAATATTTTACATATTGTGCCTTTGTTTTTCCCAGTTTGTGCAAAAATATTTGCAAAGTGTAAGTTTGAGAACATACATGTTAATTTGAAAACCCTAGTTATTCACTGAAATGTTAGGATGTCACAAGCGCAATTGATTTTTTCATACCAACAAACAGTGCAATACAGTACAGTGCAGAATACAGCAAGAGCTCTTGACTTCGGTTGAAATCATACAGTGTGTGTAAACTATTATGGACTAATACAGAGTTTTTGCACTTTGAGGTTCTTTTCACTAACACATCTTCAATTCTTTGACGCATGGCTTCCTGAAACATCAAAACACACAGATTTGATTTGGGATAGTTTGCCCAAAAATGAAAATTCTGTCATCATTTTCTCACTCTCAAGTTGTTCCAAACCTGTTCCAAAGAGTTTTTATTCTGCTGAACACACACAAAAAGATATTTTGAAGAATATGGGTAACTAAACAGTTGATGGTCCCCATTGACCTCCATATATTGTTTTCCATACTATGAAAGTCAATGGGGAACATCAACTGTTTGGGTACCTATAATCTTCAAAATATCTTATTTTGTGTTCAACAAAAGAAAGAAATGCATACAGGTTTGGAACAACTTGAGAGTAAGTGATGACAGAATTTTCCAACCTGATCTCACAGAATTCCGTGAAATGAACACGGGTCCCTTAACTCAAAATCCGTGGCAGTTTCGCGGAATCGCCGAAAATTCTGTGATGGGTCCACGGAAGTGATGCCTATATAAGTCAATGACAGTATACAGACGCGTTGGGCATGGTTATCATCATGAAACTTTGATTTTGTCACAGGGTGTTTTGGTGTTAGTTCATGTTTCATGTTTTTAGTTCATGTTTACTGTCATGTTTCTAAGTTTGTCTTGTTCTGTCAGCTTCCTGGTTTTGTCATGTGTTTCATTGTCATGTGACTCCCATGCCCTCACGTGATCTTGTGTCTTGTCCTGTCATTGGTTAATTGTTTAATCACTGTTCACAGGTGTCACTTGTCTTGTCATTAGTGTGTGTATTTAAGCCCTCATGTTTGCCATGTGTCTTTGTCGAGTATTACTATGTGTAACCGCTGTTGGTGAGTGTCTGTCATGTTTTTTAGTCAAGTCTGTTTCAGTTCAAGTCATGTCACATCAAGTCAAAGTCACCATCGGATTCTGTGTTTCACCTTGTAAATAAACTGCACTTGGGTTCTCAACTTGCCTCCAGTGGATTCGTTACAGAATACTCGACCGTCAACCATGAACCCAGCAGTTTCTCTGCTACGTCTACGCCAAGACCAGCGTTTGAGGACTATGTTGTGGACTTTTGTGGACTATGCCATGAGTTAGATTTTAATGATGTGGCCCTCAAGGACATTTTTAGATTTGGGCCTAATGAACCCATACGATCACAGATGCCAGGGGGGAAGATCCATTTTACCCTGGCCCAATATATAGACCAGGCCCTTTTGTTGGGCGGCTCGGCCTTTACTGTGGGAACAGTGGATGAGGAGCTCCACTGTCCCACAGTACTCTCCACCCCAGCCCACGGCCACGTCCAGGCTCCAGCCCACGTCCAGGCTCCAGCCCACGTCCACGTCCAGGCTCCAGCCCACGTCCAGGCTCCAGCCCACGTCCAGGCTCCAGCCCACGTCCAGGCTCCAGCCCACGTCCAGGCTCCAGCCCACGTCCACGTCCACGTCCAGGCTCCAGCCCACGGCCAGGCTCCAGCCCACGGCCACGTCCAGCCCACGGCCACGTCCAGCCCACGAGCCCGCTCCAGCCCACGAGCCCGCTCCAGCCCACGAGCCCGCTCCAGCCCACGAGCCAGCTCCAGCCCACGAGCCCGCTCCAGCCCACGAGCCCGCTCCAGCCCACGAGCCCGCTCCAGCCCACGAGCCCGCTCCAGCCCACGAGCCCGCTCCAGCCCACGAGCCCGCTCCAGCCCACGAGCCCGCTCCAGCCCACGAGCCCGCTCCAGCCCACGAGCCAGCTCCAGCCCACGAGCCCGCTGTCCCGGCCAAGAAAATTTTTTGGGGGGGCAAGGGGTACATGGAGGCCACGAAGGCCACGCCTCTGTGGCCCCCTGAACCGCCATTACCGCTATGGCCTGATGAACTACCATTGCCGCCATGGCCATCCACGGCTCCTGAGGGTCCAGGTCCTCCCACGCCTGAGGGTCCAGGTCCTCCCACACCTGAGGGTCCAGGTCCTCCCACGCCTGAGGGTCCAGGTCCTCCCACGCCTGAGGGTCCAGGTCCTCCCACGCCTGAGGGTCCAGGTCCTCCCACGCCACAGGGTCCAGGTCCGCCCACGCCACAGGGTCCAGGTCCGCCCACGCCACAGGGTCCAGGTCCGCCCACGCTCCCAGGCCCGTCCAGGTCATGTCTGGGTCCGGTGCCCCTGCACGGGCCTGGCCCACCATCCCTCCCCCGAGACCGCCCCCCAAGACTTTTTGTTAAGACTCTCTGTTAGGCCATTGATGTGTTGGTGTTGTTTGGGCGTCAGGGGCCGCCCATAGAGGGGGGGATCTGTCACAGGGTGTTTTGGTGTTAGTTCATGTTTCATGTTTTTAGTTCATGTTTACTGTCATGTTTCTAAGTTTGTCTTGTTCTGTCAGCTTCCTGGTTTTGTCGTGTTTCATTGTCATGTGACTCCCATGCCCTCACGTGATCTTGTGTCTTGTCCTGTCATTGGTTAATTGTTTAATCACTGTTCACAGGTGTCACTTGTCTTGTCATTAGTCTGTGTATTTAAGCCCTCATGTTTGCCATGTGTCTTTGTCGAGTATTACTATGTGTAAACGCTGTTGGTGAGTGTCTGTCATGTTTTTTAGTCAAGTCTGTTTCAGTTCAAGTCATGTCACATCAAGTCAAAGTCACCATCGGATTCTGTGTTTCACCTTGTAAATAAACTGCACTTGGGTTCTCAACTTGCCTCCAGTGGATTCGTTACAGATTTTTGCCATTATGACATGGAGTGTGATTCTCGATTTAATCAGCCAGCATAATTTTATTTATTTAATTTTTTTTTTTACAGTATTTAGACACGTTTTGAACACGTAACCCAATCCCTTCCCTAAACCTAACCATATGTGTATTATAAAAAAACTGGATATAACAGGCAGATACGACTGCAGGCACAATTTATTCCAAAAGTACAAATATTCCAAGTGTTCCGAGGCCAAACAAGTAATTTGTGTGAAGAAAATCCCCAAAAGCGATCAGCAAGGTCGAGTCCATCCGCCAAAGATCAAAAATACATTTCAAATTTGCCGCCGGGAGAAACGTTACGTCAGCTTTGACAGCATTGGCTGTCGTATGTCTCGTGACCAATAGCGTCATTACGTCGGCTTCGATTGTAAAATGCCATTGGCTCTCGTGTGTCTCGTGACAGAATGCGTCACGCTGAAGAGTCGTGTGTGTATTATTTGAATCAGATATGAATGAGTGTGTTCCCGGAGCGGCGGGATCATCATTTTAGCGATTAAAACATTAAGATCAACTTTGTTCTTTACATGAAGACATCGTGTGACTTCAAAAGACTTGGAATGCAACATGAGTTAATACTTTTATACTGTTTTTGGTCAGTTTTTGCAATAAATACCTGTGACTGTACTTGTATTTGCCTGTTATGTGTTTTTATATTGTTGAGAGTGGGTAGGTTTAGGGTAGGAGTGGAGTTAGTTGCTCCAAAATATGAAAGTAGCCTATAAATATTCATAAAATCATGTCTGCTTTTTACTGTCATTGACTTGCATTGGAATCACTTCCGGCGATTTTCGGCGATTCCGTGAAACTGTCACGAATTTTGAGTTAAGGGACCCGTGTTCATTTCACGGAATTCTGTGAGATCAGGTTGGAATTTTCAATGTCGGGTGAACTATCCCTTTAACTCCTTAAGTTGCCAGACACCGCCAGCGTTTTTGATAATTTTCACAAAAATGTAATGGCCCATAGAATATTTTGTTGTATGAATATCAAAAGAAAGAACAGACCAACTGCTTTTAAACAAAAAAACTGTTTTATTCTATATTTATGCATAATCTTTTTATCAACACTTGAATGTAGGCGTTTCTTAAAAAGGGCAATTTTTTTTGGCAAAAAGCTGAGAAATTTTCTACCTTATAAAATACTGTCAATGGCGGGGAAAGAGTTAACAGTTGGTTGAATCCAAATGCACCCATTTTTTTTTACATTAAGGTCCCTATCATACACCTGGTGCAATGCGATGGCAGGCAAGTGTTGTTTGATATAGTTTCAGCCCGACGCAGTAATCATTTTCATGTCAGCGCCACGTTGTTTAAATAGCAAATACACTCGCACCCATCTGTTCACCCATTGGCGTGCTGATCTGAAAACGAGGTGTGTTTCACTGTTGACCCGTTGCGATTTTGAGGCAAATGAAAACGATTGTGCCATTGACCAACAAAAACCTGGTCTAAAGTCAATAGCACAGTATTTTCTGTGTTATTTAAAGGGCAAGTTAGTAATATGTGCCTATAGGCGGGTGCACAACACAAGCACACACTGCTTATTATACACAGAGGAACACGTGTGCAGCAGCACACAAACTTTTTTAAATAAAAGGATTCCTCTCTGGAGAAGCGTCTAGTCTTTCGGCTCGCAAATTCCTCCATGTAAATATGAATCCGCCATGGTGCAAGCACAACTGGCTTTAATGGGAATGGGAGATGAGACTTTGCTTGGTTTATTGCACGTTACGCCCAAAACATGACTCATTAAAGGTGCAGTGTGTAGTATTTATGAGGATCTATTGACAGAAATGCAATATAATATACATTACTATGTTTTCAGTGGTGTATAAAGACCTTACATAATGCACCATTATGTTTTTATTACCTTAGAATGAGCCATTTCTATCCCCTTAATGTGAAATTGCCATTTTGCGCCATCATGTTTCTACAGTAGTCCTAAACAGACAAACTTCTCTACAGAGCGCTAGTCACTCTCTGCTCTCTCCGACGACGTCATTTTTGTCCTCAGCATTAGATGCCGCTAAATTTCACACACTGAAGAGACTACATACAACCCTTTTGGACCATGCGCCGGGCGTGCCGACCGTTTTTTTTCCGTCGTTAAACTAGCAAAAATGTATTCGGACACACCTTAAGTGCACCTGTGCCATGCGCTTCAGACTATGTGCCCAGAATGGCCTTAAGTGTTGGGTTAGGTTCTCAAAGGGTTTTTTTACAGTGATGCCTGGCTTCCCGAAATAACCTTTCAATCAATCATTCTTAAAAGAACAATTTTTCCTAGTGAAGAACATTTTAATAATGAAAAAGGTTAGTGTGAGTTTAGCTTTCAGAACATATGGCCCTCGTATTCCAGCACTGGTTCAGCGTGAGAAGAAAGGGTTTTGATTCAGTAATGAATGACTGGTATTAGTTCAGTCACACATTTGGTCCATTATGTGCTTCAGAACGCAGGCATACCCTCACTGTTCACACATTTGACTGCGTGAGCCATCAAACTGAGCGATGTTAAATGCCCTGTCTTTGTGTGGATAACATCCCATTGAGTTGCTTTGATCCTGCTGCATGTGAATTACAGTAATCGCAAATCAAAACCACACTCTTCACCAGCCAAATATTGACTGTGCTGCCTCTCAGTTGTGAAGGACGGGATATAATTGTGTCAGTCTTGCTAGTGAGTCTCAACAAGGGATGGGGTGAGTGACAGCTTAATACAGCCAACACTCCCATTGTCATCAGACGAGCGCTTGGAACACCGATACAAAGCTGAGGCGGGACAGGTTGTTCACTGCTGGACACTTACATGACAATGGAATTTACTGTCCCCTGATAAATATCGACACTGATTCAAAGCTGTTCTTGCAGGCCAGAAGAAATCATTTGAAAATGTAACGTGATATTCAGAGACATGTCATATTAGGATGTGTCTTAATAAGACATCAATCAAATTCAGTGAATTTATACGCCAATCACTAACAATATCCATTATAGGTTTTTTCCTGTCAATGAAAGTGAAAAGAGCTCCAGTGCTTTGAATCCAGTAGACCTGATGGTATCTCTATCTTCCGTTTAGTCACGTTTCTTTGCCAAACATGATGAAATCCATTACTTGCATTTTGCATTCCAAGTTGTATGGTAATTGTTCACTATTTCTGTTAGCTTTGGCAGCATGTTTTTTTGACAGGCCTCAAATCCAAGTTTTTCCATCCAGGAAAAACAGATTTGTTATCTCAAAACTTTTAGACAGAAAGTAGAAGAATTTGTTGCTATGGCTACCTGCCGCACACGGCACAAACTCTCCAGGGATTCACACCGTAAGAGATTGTCGGTAAGAACAATGGCTTGAACATTTGGTAGTAATTGCTTCACGCTCTGCTCTCAGGAGGCGTTAAGGTGAAATCCTTCAGTATCATCCCTGAGCTTTTTTGCTGGAGTCTCAGGCACTGACCTTCTTTTCGTATTTTCCAGCAGTACAAACAAGACCTTGAGCTTCACACCCTTTCAACAAATTAAAGGGAAAAAATGCAGTTTGCTTCTGATGTGAGCTACAGTTACTCCAGGGTCACATTTGATCGTAGTACTCGCATTCACCAAAGAAAAATATTGAGTTTGGCTGCAAGCGCAACAGTCGTTTTGTTTGTGTTTTTAGTGCAAAGCCAATATTTCATCCAAGAGTCTAGCTGGAACGCCTAAACCTATTTATATTGGTTGTACATGAAGCCCCCTGCTTTTATCAACCCAACAGCAAATGCCTTGATGCCTATGCGCTTGTGTTCAGATACTTGTTCGGCTGGACATGGTCCTTTAAAAGTCCTTTGAAATGTTGCCTCATTGCCTGTACACTGGCATCAGAGACGTTTCGGTAACACTTTAGTATGGGGAACACATATTCACTATTAACTACGACTTTTACCTCAATAAACTCCTAATTACTGCTTATTAATAGTAAGTTAAGGTAGTTGTTACGTTTAGGTATTGGGGAGGATAAAGGGATGCAGAATATGGTCATGCAGAATAAGACATTAATATGTGCTTTATAAGTAATAATAAACAGCCAATAGGCATATCCTAGTAATATGCAAGCTAATCAGCAACTAGTTAAAGGGATAGTTCACCCAAAAATGACAAATACCCCACGATTTACTCACCCTCAAGTCATCCTAGGTGTATATGACATTCTTTGCTTTATAAGGCAGTGAATGGCAGCCCAAAATTTGAAGGCCAAAAAAGTGCATCCATCCATTATAAAAGTAATCCACACGGTTCCGAGGGATTAATAAAGGCCTTCTGAAGCAAAGCCATACGTTTGTGTAAGAAAAAATATCCATATTTAAGACTTTATAAAGTATTAATACTGTCCCCTGACAAATATCAACACAAATATTTAAGGCTTTATAAAGTATTAATACTGTCCCCTGACAAACATTTAGCTTCCGCCAGACTGCCTTCCCTATTCAACTTACGCAAAACATTTTTTAAATATAACTCTGATTGTATCTGTCTGAAAGAAGAATGTCATATACACCTAGGATGACTTGAGGGTGAGTAAATCACAGGGTAATTTTCATTTTTGGGTGAACTAACCCTTTAATAGCAAGAATTGAACCCTAAAATGAAGTATTAACCGACGTTTCTTCAAGAACTGTCAGTTTAGGGGTTAATTTTATTCCATTGCCGGACAATAAAATGCCCATTTATTTTGAATTATATATATGTTTTCTAATGTGAATGGAACAAAGCTTTTGCACTCTGTAAAAGTCATTATTATTGCATTACAAGTTGTGGTAACACTTTAGAATGCTGTTCCATAATTAATGAATAACTACACAGGAACAAATGAGTAACGCACTATTCGTATTCCTTTAACTGCTATTAACTATCAAGAAACTCTGATTAATGAATTAGTAAGTAATAGCGCTCACTTGAATGAAGTAGTTCACTATTAGCTAATCAATAACTACTATTTTTTTTCATATCTCCCAGAGGACTACTAACTACTATATACAGGCAGGACTGTAGGCAAGGTTTTATAATCACAGAGGTCCCAAATTTGAGCTATTTATGTACACATTCATTATCTTATGCCTAAATCTGATGAAACCGGCTTCGTTAATGTTTCTTGTACCCTCAAATTGACAGTTAATACATTATTACATTACATGAATCACGTAAATGATAAGCCTATTTTTAATTCAAAATGGCGAAATTAGACAATTTTATTAGTTTGCCGGTTTATTTTTGTCAGTCGTTTAACATTTCTATACTAAAACAGCTGTCAAATATCAAATATTTAGTTAAGCTGTTATTCACGCTCAGCAGCTTCTGTGAACATAAAGCCTGGCTACTTTGATTTGATTGGTCATCTCAAATACTTTGACATTGGCGAGCGGTGACAGACCAATGAGGAAGCTCAGATGTGTCACGGGGGTGTGCAGGCAGGTAGACGAAAACAGGCAGATACAATTCCAAACGTGATTTAATCTCAAATAAAGGCAAGACAGGCAGACAGGCAACAGCACAACACACTAAAACATAACTGTGACCGGACAAAGACTGAGTGAAAAGGGAAGAACTTAAATAGCGAACAGAAACAAGATGATTAACTAGACACAGCTGGGACAAATTAACTAATGATGGTAACTATGGAAACAGACAAGTGGCGGGAAAACTAAGACAAAGGAACATGTGATGACAAAACAAACAGAACATGACTGTGACAAGATTACCCCTTTTCCACCAAGGCAGTGCTAGAGCTAATTCAGAGCCAGAGCTAGTCCCAGTTCATAGTTGGTTCGACTGGAGGAGCCTTCTAAGAACCGGTTTGCTTTTCCACGGGCTGAGAGCCACAACAGAGCCATGTCTTACGTCACTGTATACGTATATCTTTCTCAGCAACGCTAGCGAGGCAGCGGCAGTGTTGCCAAGTCTACGGTTATGCCGCAGGCTTTTTTTCATGGCCGCGGCTTGAAGCGACCCCAATTATGTAATATTTAGCCCGGGGAATGCGAATTTTAGTAGGCAACCATGCCAAAAAAACACATATTTTACCCCCAAATGTGATTTTTACCGGGGAAGCCCCCCTGAAACGCGATTGGGCTTGTTTTGAGTAGCAATTGGGCGGGTTTTGTTGTGAAAACCTGGCAACCCTGGGCAGCGGGAAACACACACACACCAGGCTTGTTCAAGATGCATCGGTGCTGCACAGAACGATCCACGTATGATAAAAAATGCATGAGTGAATCAAAAGCATAATGAGTCATATGCTCTCGCTGGACCCGTTATCATACGGCGATCGGTCTCTGCACAGCACCGCTGCGAACAAGCCTTCCATCAACAATGCAAACGTTGCGTTACTGTTGATTCACATGGCTTTACGATCCTACATCGGCATCAAAACACAACGAAAACACAGCGAATCCAACGCATTCATGCAGTTCGCCGTCATTTGTATAGACGGAGATTACAAACGAGCAGCAGCTGTTAGCTCCATTAGCTGCTATTTCACAATGGCGGATCTCCAGTTTGTGTTCGTCTTGTTGACTCCGCCCCCAGCGCCTGACGTAATCGGTTCTTACTTCTAGCCCTGTTCTAGCCCAGCAATGTTTTGGTGCTACTTAAGAACCACTTTTTCTGGCTCGGAGCTGGGGCTTTGGGTGTGGAAACACAAAGAACCGATTTGAAACTAGGCTCTGGCTCCGATCTAGCTCTGGCTCTGCTTTGGTGGAAAAGGGGTAGATGAGAGTATCTTGGTGCTGTGCAATATCATTGGAGCACTATAGTGTTAATACCATATTATGTCACAACATTTATTATATACACCTCGGAAAAATGCAGAGGTCCGAACCTCGGTGACCTCGAGCTGGCTATGGCCATGTATACAGGTTCACAATTAATGTGAATAATGCATAATGTATAAGTGAAGGACATGGTAACCCACTAGTAATGACTCAAGTATTACCTAATCCATCAGAAGGAATTACTAATTATTTGGATCAGTTCTCGAAAGTGAAAAACATGAAAACTCTCCAGTAATGACTGAAGACATTGTAATCTTTTGGATAGTAATTTCTTCAGATGGATTCGGTAACACTTGAGTCATAATTAGTGGGTTACCATGACCTTAGAATGAATTATACATTATGCATTATTCATGTTAATTCTGAACCTGTATATAGTAGTTCTTAGTAGTGCTCTGGGAGTTATGTAAAGAGTAATAGTTACTGATTTGCCACAAAAGAGCTCTAAGTATTTCTACCTTGAGCAGCCATAATGGTCAAATTGAGCATACGCATAACAGACGGTGTATCATTTCAGCGCTTGCTACTTTCTCCCGCCGTTAAAGATGCCCATAGCATCTTGACAATTCATCTGACACTTACTCTGAGAGTGATTCAGAGATAATTCCTGTTCGTAAAAAAAAAAGCCGGATGGACACCTCCAATTTGACAACTGCAGTCATTCCATCTGCTACTGTTCCAGGTATATTAGGCTGATCCTAGGAAGACTATAGCCTGGCTGTTATCAATAATAGCCAACTTCAATGTTATGAGGAAATCGCCTGAATTATTATTATCATTATTATTATTATGGTAGTGTAATGCTAGCTAATGCATTTATTAGAATTTCACTTTTGTGTCCTGATGTTTATTATTACCTATCCTAACACTGTAAGGCTGTGTGTCCACCAAAGGGTTTTTTTTCACGCGGCTGACTGTTGTATTTAATTGTTTTCAATGGGAGCACCACGTTTTTGGAACAACAATGAAAATAAGCAGTAGAATAACGGAACAAAATTATTTAAAACAAGAGCCAGAGCAAATACTTTACATTGTATCAGCATTTTTATATAGAATCAATACAGAAACAAACTATCTGTGAAATTAGATACTGGTAACACTTCCGCGGATATTCCGTATCATAACAAGCAAAGAGTCTCAACTGAAAAAAAAACTGCGCTGCTAAAAAGCTCTCAAGTGCCCACAGCAAGACGTTTTCAGCAGAGCGCCTAGCGTTTTCAGCTGGCTAAAAACGCTTTGGTGGACGCGGCCTAAGGGTGGTTTGCCTACAGTGGTTCAGGCTGCTGGGATGCCGAATGACTAAAGAAACGTTATCATCAAGATTATAGAAAATTTAATATTTATCATTTATTACCACCCACTGCAACTTATACCAACAATGGAAATAAGCTACAATAGCGAAATATGTGGGAGAGCATTGCTATAGTGTGACGACATTGTATTGCAATAGGTAGCACTTCAAAGTTAATACTGAATCAAAACTAGTTAGCACATCATTTGTAATAGAAAGAATTTAATGACAAATCTGGTTATGGTTACACTTAAAATAGTTACAAAATAGATGTATGAGATGAGAAAAACTATTAATCATACCCAGCATGAATAAAATGTTACCTGAGGGATAGAAAGTGAGAGAGAGGGAGAGACAGACTTTAGAAAAGAGAAGAGACAAAGACCCAGAGCAAAGAAGCCCCAGCGAAAAGAAGAGCCAGAGTGCAGGCCCCAAGAAGAGATAAAGCCAGAGAATCAAGAGACAGAGCAACAGCATCTTCTTTTATCCTTTCCTTGACCATATGTGACTGAAACCCAAATGTGAAACATTCAAAATGACCAATCAGATAATTACATCTTCCCCCACTGTAAAGGTGTGACACACATTTTGGCCTACAGGCCTATCAACATCTCTTTGTCTTTAGAAATTCCGAATGGCCCTTCTGGTAAGAAAGATCGGGATTGAAAACAGTAAAGCAAATGTTTTTGTTCAATTTCAAATATCTTTGATTATTTTCAATCCTATAATACAACAGATCCATTTAGTCATGGATTTTGATTCCCGTGGCGGCTGCATAGGACTGTTTCCGATTCATGAGATCCAAACATTTCCAATAAATCTAGATCGTTATAAAGTCCAAAAGCCAAAATGTATTGAAAAAAGATGCTTGTTTATATCAACTGAAAATTACTGTAATTTTGAAGTTTGCTCTCATGTATAGATGTATATGTGTGTATAGATATGGATACGTGCATGTGTATATGTATTATGTAAATATGTAAGGATTAAGCCCTTGAAACATTCATTCATTCATTCATTCATTGTATTTTAATGGGTGTAAATGTTCTTTTACGGCTCTTTTGTTGGGGTAGGGAGGGTTTTTCTTCTCTCTCTTTTTTTCCACACGAAAATCCTATAATAATAAAAAGATGTTCACAAAATAAAGTTTGATCTCTCGCTTGCCGGACAAAAAGCGAGGCACGCACCTTCAGGTGCGGTCTAATAGCTCTTACACAATGTTACAAAAAATAATGTATTATGTAGGCCTTTTTGTTTTTGCCTGGGGCTCAGTGCTCCATTTAATCCATATTTTTCTATTTTATTCAAATTGAGGATTTTGTTGGAGGATTTTGACATTTTAGGGTGATGATGTCATAAAATATGAGCTTCAAATGTAAATATGACATGACAAGAATGACATTCGGTACAGAATGGTCAGAATGATCGCTATGGCCATTCTAGTTATAGAATTCTGGTAGTTTTATTGTTTGTTGTTAGTTAAAGGGGAGGTATCACACACAGTTTCTGTCAATCTCATGTCAATCTTGAGTGCCTATAGAGTAGTATTGCATCCTTCATATCTCCGAAAAGTCTTTAGTTTTATCATATTTATAAAAGACAGATACGCTGTACCGAGTCTTTCCGAATAAAACCGAGCGGCTGGAGGTGTAACGTGTGGGCGGAGCTAAAGAGTCACGAGTGTGCACGGATATTGCGTTGAGAGCGTCTGAAAGCTGTGACATCCTTAGAAAATATGGAAAAAAAACTTTGTCCTAAATAAATGATGGCTATCAATCAGATTCAGCCATACATATATGATCCAGAATCAGATCCAGAGGCTGAAACTGAAGAGGAGCAGCAGCAATAACTACTACAGAAGGACGTCTCTATGTGGTATGTACTGTAACTGTATATTGCTTAGCAGCTTGTGTAAATTACTAACTTCTACTTTCATTATGTCGTTGTAATTTTTTTTTCTCTGCCCGTTTTAAAAGGTGTACATGTGGGAAGTGCAGTTCGATGCTAAATGAGGTGGAAAACAAACGTTTGCTGCCAAGAAATAGAACCAGTTATACTGTTATGAAATGCATTAATGTTTAAGTTGTAGTTAATGTAAGACTTAATATGATAGCGTACAATTAGCTCACTAAATGTACTTCTTTTCATGTACTTGTCTTTATGAAAGATTTCACACGTTATTCTTTCACCACATTTATAAACTTTGGGATCACTATTTAACATTGTAGGTATTATGCAACCAGTGTACTGCTGTAATGGGATCTAATTACATGCATACAGCTTTGGGAAGCTGAACAGGGTTGTCTTGCCCTGACAACCAAAAACACACTTCTTTGGTGACATTGTTGATTTCGTGAAATCCTGTGACCTGTGCAGCGCAGCCGACGACTTCCTTAAAGTGCCCGTACAAGGAAATTCCGCCCTTGTTGACGTCACATAGGCCCATACTCGTAAAAAAATTTACTTTCCAAAACTTGTGAGAAACCGGAAGGAGTATTTTTGGCACAGAAATACTCCATCAAAAGTCCAACTTATTTTGGTCTTCAGCTCTCCAGACTGATTTTGACCTCACTCACAGGAAGTGATGGCAGTCTGGAGAGCTGAAGACATTCGTCTGATATGAGGTGAAATAATTGCATAAATATCGTTCGGTTTCTCTCAGAAACCGATCGTTTCGGGTCTTAAGACATCAATGAGTAGTCACGAGCCGCAGGGTTTAATTTGAAGTTGTCTGTCCATGTTTTTTTTACTCTAATAGAATTAGACCCCATTGACAAGCATTATATGAGTGACACACAGCAACGGTTGGAGTTAAAAATCTTCATTTGTGTTCTACTGAAGAAACGAAGACACGTACATCTTGGATGCCTTAGTGGTAAGCAGAAAAACATTTTCGTTTTTGGGTGAACTATCCCTTTAATATAATGACGATACGTCACGGCAGAGTTGCGGAGGTTCTGCGTGCTACTCGTAAACACAGAAGCTGGCGAACAGCGGTCTTTTGAATCGGCTTTGGCCGCGACTCTGGAAGACTTGGAGTTAAGCTTTTATTTGAGAAAAGAACAAAGAACGGCACTGAAGTCATTCTTAAAAAAAGAAGATATGTTCGAAATTTTGGATACGGCGAAAGTCTATCAACTAACGTTAGCTCGGCTTCACCTTATTCTTCGCTCTGGTTGGTTGTGGCGGTCATGGCGCTATCCAATTGCATGCAGAGGGAATTTGAAAGACAACCGTTTATCCCGCCCCTCGGATTGAGCCCTGTCAATGGTGAGTTTCCAGACCCAACATTTTGATGTGGGTCTGGCTTGTCAGGCTATTATTTCCCTGTTAAACACTGTGAAGCTGCTTTGAAACAATCTGCATTGTAAAAAGCTCTATATAAATAAAGTTGACTTGACTTGACTTTAACAGTGTAAAAAACTCTGAATGCACGACATAGTATTATACCCCCCCCCCCCCATGCTCATTTGTTCCTAGTTATTCATTAATGATGGTATAGCTACAGTACAGTACAGAAGAGTATTCTAAAGTGTTACCCAAGGCACATTAAATTCAAATTCTTATGACTGCATATGCAGTGGCAGTTTGAAACATAATTGTCTTTATTATGATGATCTATAATTTAAAATAAATGAAAAGGCAAATATTTAAACAAAGCAAAAATGAAAAGTAAACTGATTATGATTAATTTGTTAATAAAAAGTTACCACATGACATCACATGGCTTTTAATGTCACAGCTCTGCATCTTCAGTGACATCATCAGTGAGTAGAGCTGATGTCATTGTCTGCTCAATCACACACGTCTGAGAGCATAAAGTGAGCAGTGGGGGGCAGTATTACAATTACAGACAACTCACACTTCCTTTTCTCAACTATTAGCATATTTATCCGACAGAAAACAAGTATCTGATCAAATGCTTTTCAACGAATGAATTCAATTCAATTCAATTCACATCTATTTACGTAGCGCTTTTCACAATACATATAGTTTCAAAGCAGCTTCACCGAAAATGCATGCGTCTACATTACAATTTAAAGTGATTTGTCCAGGTTATGTATTTCAGAAATGCAAATATACAAAGCAGACAAATTAGCTAACAATGTATTATTAAGCAATATAATACTTAAATTAAGGCACAGAAATAAGTGAAATAAGAATATATGTTGTTAATGATTAGGGTATATAGAAATGAGCATGGGTGCGTGTAAATGCAGAGCTGCGTCATCTGCGTCTCTTCACAGGTGTTGGTCATCTGCAGTCTTTATGAGAGGCTGGATCCAGACTGGAGCTGACGGACTCTAGTTACCTCGGGATAGGCGTCCCGAGATTAAACAGAAAAGGAAAATAATTAGCGTAGCTGCTGTTCAAGGCATTAAGCAAAGACAATCATGTGCACTGATATAACTGGAGTACAAGGGAATGAGATGCATTATGTGAATGCTCGACTAAAGAGATGTGTCTTTAATCTAGATTTAAACTGGAGGAGTGAGTCCGAGCCCCGAAACTTAATTAGGAAGGTTATTCCATAGCTTAGGTGCCAAAAATGAAAACGTTCTTCCTCCTTTAGTGGACTTAGATATCCTAGGTTTTACCAGAAGCCCAGAGTTTAGTGATCTTAAAGATTGTGATGGGTTATAAGGCGATAGAAGATCAGTTGAATACACAGGAGCTAAACCTTTTAGGGCCTTATAGGTCAGTAGCAGTACTTTATAACTGATACGGAAATTAATAGGTAACCAGTGTAGGGATGTTAGAATTGGTGTTATGTGATCATATTTTCTTGACCTAGTAAAAATTCTAGCAGCTGCATTTTGGACTAATTGTAGCTTGTTTATTGAGGATGCAGGACAGCCAGCTAGTAATGCATTACAGGAATCTTGTCTAGAGGTCATGAATGCATGAACTAACTTTTTCGCATCAGAGACAGATAGCATGTTCCATAGCTTAGCAATGTTTCTGAGATGTAAGAAGGCTATTTTTTGTAACATTTGAATTATGATTTTCAAAAGACAAGTTGCTGTCTAATATAACACCCAGGTCTTTTACTGTAGCGGATGAAGTAACAGTACATCCTTCTAAGTGCAAATTATATTCTAAGAGATTCTGTGTACAGGTTTTTGGTCCAATAATTAATACCTCAGTCTTGTCTGAATTTAAGAGGAGAAAATTTCAGGTCATCCAATATTTTATATCTTTCACACACTCTGTCAGCTTGGATAATTTAGAGATTTCATCTGGTCGTGATGAAATATATAACTGAGTATCATCGGCATAACAGTGGAAACTAATTCCATGTTTTCTTATAATATTACCAAGTGGCAGCATATACAATATATTGAGAATAACAGAGGGCCTAACACAGATCCTTGCGGCACTCCATAATTTACCAACGTTATCTTAGATTTTCCCCGTTTAAATAGACAAATTGGTAACGTTCTGATAGATACGATTTAAACTTCTTTAATGCCTGTCCCTGAATACCAGTGTAATTTTGAATGAATGAATGAATGAATGAATCAATCAATCAATCAATCAATCAATCAATCAATCAATCAATCAATCAATCAATTGCATTTGGGTGAAAAATATAATGTACATGAATTAAATATAAATATATATTTTTATGGGATGTAGAAACGTCTACTTTTTAATCGCCTTTAACAATAATTTGACGGAAGCTGATATATATATTTGCTAATTATTACTAATTAGTCATTTATCTCAAAGTTATTTCAATGTTTTTGTAATTTCTTACTCTCTTTTAAGTGTCATTGTAAAATCAGGTGATTAATAAATCAGCAAATGAATACAAGTTTTATTTGATAAAGATTCTATGCTTAAATGTAAAAAGGTTCATATATACAAAATGTATATTCACAATACAGCATGACCTTGGGTGCCTTATTCCTTTCATAAAACATTTCTACATAATATTGATGTATGCTGTATTGACCAATCAGAAGCCAGGACTGAAACTATAGACTATTTATAAAGAACCCTTTTATTTGGCATATGGAACACACTATATAGAACCAATTTTATCTTATACATCTTACATATCATTATTGTTTATGACTAATTATACAATCAAAAATCAATCATTGTGTAGCTGTTTGGTTAAGGATGCGTGTGTAGGGACATCTATTATCTTGTTTCTTTTTCTTGCTTGTTCAGCCCATCGAGTTTAAAAGCTGTTTATTGCTTTGTCTTTCATGTTGCTGAATCGTATCGACCATTATTTCACTGACTGGGCGCTGCTCATCACAGTGCTCTGTTCATCAGACATTCAAAGCATAACAGAGACATATGATCATTTCATTACTGGCATGCTCTTCTTGTCTGTTCCTGGAGTCAGAGACAGAAATACTCAAAGAATGAAGAATGTAGACTGCTTACTTAGAATTGCAAAACGATTAGACCAAATCCAGAACAGACTGAGCCGAACAGAATCTGCAGCACACGCTCAGAGTGATCTGTGTGTTTCTGCTTCAGAGACCCGCAGACATCAGTCTCCTCAGCCCTCAGGCTGGAGTTTGTTCCTCAGACTAGCCGTCTCTTCCTGCCCCATCAGCACAAAGCAAAGCCGCTGCTGGCACCGGAGGTCACTGGAGACCCCATCAGGGAGGACCCTAATGTCCTGCCCAGATATGCTGACTGGGACAATGCCGACGCGGAGGAGCAGTAATATAACTACGGTTAGATGAATGCAAAGCTTCATCGAATACAGTGTGAAATAACGGAATAGTTCTCTCTTATACAACTTATACAATAAAAGTTTGTGCATATGAGTGTGTTTTTGGATCTCTTCAGCTCTCTGTTAGTGTTTCATAGAAGATGCTTAGGTGTGTGTGTATACGGGGTATACGTGTATATGTATACTTTGTCACAAGGGTTAAATGCAAGGAACTAGGCATTTAAAGCAATTACATATGTGCATTTTGTTTTGCAGTGGGTTTATATTTTGGGCTTTAGTTGAAATCATATTTAGAATAATTACAATCCTTTGTGAAATCTACAAAAGTTCAGCCAGTATATAAACCAAAATACATTTCCGTTTTATTGCATTTGACATGTTTTTAAGTGTCCGAAAAACATTACATTCATTTCATGCTTAAGTATAATTCTTTAAAGTATATTATTTCTGCAATCTTTCAGAATCCCTTGAAAAATATGCTAAACCATACTTCTTTATCACAAAGGATATCATCATATTTTCAAAATAGTTGATATAGGTCAGGAAAAGTCACTTTTTTAATGATATAAATTAAATATTATTTCTCATTTAGTTAAAGTTCTGCTATTCAATTCACGAATTACAATATTTTTGGAAAGAGCATTAGTTTCCGCATGCTTCTGCATATTTTCTGCATGCTTCACTTTATATGTTTGGTGTTTCACGAATGTTTCATATTGTTAATATTTTGCGGAAAGCGTATAATATAATGTCATAATTTTGATTTCATTGTGACAGCTTACTCCATATAGTGTGACATCATTCCCCAATGCATGTGTTCAATGAACTGTATATTTCCTGAGCAATATCAGATTCAAGCCTACAAGGTATGTGCCAATACAGGAGAAGAGCTTTTAATAATAAAATTATACTGAGAAATATTCACTGGAGTAAAACGTGACAACTAGCCCCAGCCTCCAATATGTCCTATATGGTTTGAAGCTGTGCATGCTATTTCGTATGGGAGGTTTATGTGTGTGTGAGGTTGTGTGTGTGTGTGTGTGTGTGTGTGTGTGTGTGTGTGTGTGTGTGTGTGTGTGTGTGTGTGTGTGTGTGTGTGTGTGTGTGTGTGTGTGTGTGTGTGTGTGTGTGTGTGTGTGTGTGTGTGTGTGTGTGTGTGTGTGTGTGTGTGTGTGTGTGTGTGTGTGTGTGTGTGTGTGTGTGTGTGTGTGCATGCATGTGTCCTGACCAGCCGGTACCTCTGTTTTCACTATAGGGTCACAGTAGAGGTGTCAATGTGCGTGTGTGTGTGTGTGTGTATCTTTACCAGCAGCACTGCTCCGCTCCGGCTGGGGTCACAGCAGAGGTTGTTTGGAAGGTTTGATTTGTCAGTAGATAAATGATAGCCCCACATCTGGGAGAGTTTGGCAAATAAATAACACGCGATGGCTCATACATCATCGGCTTCCCTCCAATCTGCCAACAGAGGGAGGGAGAGAATAAATTCTTATTATAACCTTGGGGAAGCACAACACATATTGTGGCTGTGAATTCCAGGGGAGAATGCTGTTCTTTGTCAAGTGCAGCGCGTAATAAAAACCAGACGATAGGCACGTCCTTAAGTCAGGCTGCCTGCTTGATGTATGGCAGAGGCCATTTGTATTGTGACAGACATGCTGTCACCGGAGCGTGTTCAACTGCTTCCTCTTAACACACAGGGAAGATTCCCCCAGCCTCACTCAAATGTGTCAATAGAACAAGGATTTACTCCTTGGAAGCAATTGGTTGGAAACGATCCATCAAAACTGAAATTGCGTGTTTGTTTATAATTGTTTGTATTTCAATGCCAGTGTATATTCTGATGTGGATTAACACTACATAATAGACTGCTATGCATTGGTGATCCTAATAGGACACTCTATTCATTATATTAGAGCAGACTGTTATAGGATAGATGTATCATGCTCTCCTGAAACTGCTCTTAAATTTTCCAGGCTTTTCGGTCCATGACAGACTGTCAAGAGGAACCTGAACCATGATGTCAGATGGCAGGAAAGAGAACAGACCTTTTACAGGAGCTTATTTCTGGAGAAACCTGTCTAAAGGAACCAACATCTAATCTATTAGAACCATTGATGAATGATACATTTTTTTAAATAACTTGCTTAATACAATTTTACTTGAGAAATGTTGTATGTTAATTGCAATTTACTAATACATTTACAACAAAAATTGTAACATTACCCAATGCACTAACCAACATAATTTTTATTAACTAACATTAACAAAGGTCAATAAATGCTGTAAGAATACACAATCAGACATAACATTATGAACACTGACTGGTGAAGTGAATAACACTGATTATCTCTTCATCACGGCACCTGCTAGTGGGTGGGATATATTAGGCAGCAAGTGCACATTTTGTCCTCAAAGTTGATGTGTTCGAAGCAGGAAAAATGGGCAAGTGTAAGGATTTGAGTGAGTTTGACAAGGGTCAAATTGTGATGGCTAGACGACTGGGTCAGAGTATCTCCAAAACTGCAGCTCATGTGGGGTGTTCCCGGTCTGCAATAGTCAGTATCTATCAAAAGTGGTCCAAGGAAGGAACAGTGGTGAACCGGCGACAGGGTCATGGGCGGCCAAGGCTTATTAATGCACGTGGGGAGCGAAGAATGGCCCTGTGTGGTCCGATCAAACAGACATTTATACACCATGGAAACGGAATTCCCTGATGGCTGTGGAATCTTTCAGCAGGATAATGCGCCCTGCCACAAAGCAAAAATGGTTCAGGAATGGTTTGAGGAGCACAACATCGAATTTGAGGTGTTGACTTGGCCTCCATATTCCCTAGATCTCAATCTAATCGAGCATCTGTGGGATGTGCTGAACAAACAAGTCCGATCCATGGATGCCCCACCTCACAACTTACAGGACTTAAAAGATATGCTACTAACATCTTGGTGCCAGATACCACATTACACCTTCAGGGGTCTAGTGGAGCCCATGCCTCGACGGGTCAGGGCTGTTTTGGCAGCAAAAGGGGGAACAACACAGTATTAGGAAGGTGGTCATAATGTTATGCCGGACTGGTGTATATTGATCATTGTTAGTTCATTTTAGTTGACACATGAACTAATGTTAACAAATTTATTTTAAAGTGTTAACGATACAATTGTTCAAAGCAGTAAATATTATATACCCCTTTTAGCGCAAAGTGTATTTATGGGAATCCATGTTCACACTCCCTTCATGTTTAATAGGTGGGAAATGGATGCCGTAAACTCTGCCAACACGTTCCACAGTCTTCCACACAAAAAAAGAGATTTATTTTGGTCCAATTCATAAAGAATATCACATGTACACTCTGTCTAATTGCTCAACTAAGAGATGCAAGTGAAATCTAATAAATTTTGCCCTCCGCACATCACAATCTGAGGAACGTAACAAGAAGCCAATTATAAAGCAGTGAAATGTGATGTGCTGTTCTCACCAGGCTCTGGCTTTAATCAAGAATCATTTAATTAAGCAGCTAACGCACTTAAGTCAATACTGCTGAGCAGAAGAACGGCAAGACGGGAAGGAGGAAAAATCGTGTAATTGCTTAATTGTAGATAGTATTTCTTAAAATGTCCAGTAAATAAGTCGACTGTCAAAGAAACTGACTTCAAGAGATAAAAAGTCTAATCATGTAGGAGTTCAATGCTCAGGCAATTGTTATAATTGTTTCTTTTTTAAATTAATTTTATAGTAACCCATTTGTAAAACTTTAAATAGAAAAACAAATTTAAAAAGTAAACATTTCACATAACAGATATTGTTAATGAACATCTCATTTTAAATAAATGGTACTCACCAGAAGGCTGAATCTGAAGGAAACAGCAGATGTTTGTTGCCTATGTAAGATGTAAAACAATGTGCTCATTCCTTTAAAAACAATGTTTTTTTTTCTTTCTGCGCTCTAGATATAACACGTTTGAGAGGATGACTGAGGATGATGATGAGGTGTGAGCTTAAAAGCAGAAAAGCACAAAAACAGTCCATGAAGCTAGAATATATATATCTGTTTTGTTTTTGTTTAAAAGCAGAGGCTCTGTTCTTTCATTTGATTGTATGTTCAGATATTCATACAACAAAATATTCTGGGGGCCATGAAAGGTTTGTGAAAATGATCAAAAATGCTGAGGGGGAAAGAGTTAATTAGGTAGGGTTAGGATTAGTTGCATGCAATTATGCATTATTTACTGCTATTACTATAGTAACCACGTGTAACATCAGCCCGGTCTCATTGTTAATACATAGGTATTAATACATAACTTTCAAAGACACAAAACATACTTTCTGTACATACTTTTCCGTATCGGCAACATTTAAACATAGCATAATTACGTTTTTACAGCTACAAAGCATTAAATATTTACAAATCTTTCATTTCATAAAGATATCTGTATAATTTCCCTTGTACCATTTTATAGATAAATGTAAGAACCTACTCCCAAACCTACCCTTAAACCTACCCAAACCGAAACATACACATTTAATACAGAATATAAGTAAAAAAACGTAATGGACAGAGATGTGTAGGAAAATTTACATTTTAGTAACAATATTGTCACAACACAGAAGCAGAGTGGTGGTGGAACAGAGGGAGCAGGTGATGGGAAAGCATGAATGATGGTGGTAACTTAGCTGGTGAAGACTCAAGTAGGTTTTCTGTGCAGGTGACGAGTGAACACTAAGACAGGAGATCTGGATCAGGAAGACGGACTGAAGACAGGAGACTAGAATAGAGGATACGATACGATAAGATACGATACGATACGATACAATACCAAGTGAGTAGAGTGGTAAGGAGTCTGATGTAGAGCAGTGTTGACTGCGACGAGACCAGACAAAGTGTGGATGGGGAACAGTGAATATAAAGGTGTGTAGATGAGGAGGTGCAGGGGAAGCGAGTCAATAATCTGGTGATTGTGAACGAGTGGGCGGGTCCTGGTGATTATGTGATGATTGACTCTGTGACAAATATAGCATTAAAAAGATATTTTGAGCCACTAATCCTACTCCTACACCTAAACCTACCCACTACGTACAGTTATGAAGAAATACAAGTGTAATCACAATTATTTATTTATTGCGAAAACGTCAAAAGTGGTACCAGAAGTTATTCAAATGATGATGTGTTGCAGTCGCAGTCCTCTCTGGTGGTATATCATATTTTTGTATAAGGTAGAGAGCAGAATTTAAGATATTAATCCATGAAAATGTTAATCCAGCTTCATTCTCTGACCGGCGGTCATTTCCCAATTTCAAATGTACATTGACTAAAACATGGCATGTCGCAATTGTTGGGAACTCTTTTCCTCCTCGAAGAAGAGACCAGGAGACTTGGATATCTTCAGCAGGATTCTTTATTGAGAACGCGTGCTGTCGGTGGCTGCAGTCATCAAATCTAATCTAACAGTATAAAACATTGTAAGAGCCAATGAGTGTTTGATATCACTGCCGTAAAACATGTTGTAACTATGGAAGCTTGTTTCCGCCACAGAATAAAAAAATTAAAAAGGTAATTGCGACTTTTATTTATCTTTTTGAATTCAGAATTGCGTAAATCGCAATTGCAAGTTATAAAGTCAGAATTATGAGTTATAAAGTCAGAATTACGAGTTATAAAGTCAGAATTGTGTGATATAAAGTCAGATATTATAATGTCGAAATAACATTATAACCTAATATTGTGCCTGTCCCCTTTTTTGCTGCCAAAAGCCCCATACGCAACAAACTGTGATGCACTGTGTATTCTGACACCATTCTATCAGAAGCAGAATCGAGCAATTTGAGCTACAGTAGCTCCCCAAGTGCATCAATGAGCCTTGGCCTCCCATGACCCTGTCACCACTTTTGATAGATACTGACCACTGCAGACCGGGAACACCCCACAAGAGCTGCAGTTTTGGAGATGCTCTGACCCAGTTGTCTAGCCATCAAAATTTGGCCCTTGTCAAGCTCGCTCAAATCCTTGCACTTGCCCATTTTTCCTGCTTCTAACTCATCAACTGAGGACAAAATCTTCACTTGCTGCCTAATACATCCCACCCACTAACAAGTACCGTGATGAAGAGATAATCAGTGTTATTCACTTCATAATGTTATGCCTGATCGGTGTACATTTCAGTGTGTATGAAAATGTAAATAAATGTACATGTGGTAGAACTACACTTTACCTAAATCCCTTTTTGGGTAACGTGTAACAAGGACACTGTAAAATAAAGTGTCACCAGCAGCTTTTATAAGATTAAGTCATGGAGAACAGCTCTTCTAGCTGTTATATTCTAGCAATTATAAATTGCAGGTAATGTTCCTCATATAGTCACTTTGGATAACATATGCAGAATGATTAAATGTAATATTGAAATCTAATAATGCTTTTATGGTGTCCTTGAAGAAGCTGGTCCCCTTCCACTGTCATTTTATGGAAGAGAGCAGCTCAGACATTCATCTAAACATCTCTTTTTGTGTTCCACAGAATAATGGCATACAAGTTAGGAACAACATGAGGGGGAGGAAATGATGACAGAATTAACCAAATATAATACAAAAAGGTAGAAAATTATTGATTTGCTTTTAGAGTTTTAATGGATTGCAAGAGCTCAAAAATGAACATCTAATAACAAGCACATTTCTGAATCCCAAAGAGAAACATAATCAGCTTTTGGTCATGTTATAAATCTACTTTGGCATTGAAACTGTCAATTAGCAAATGCCCAGTTCAGGAAACAATCACTCATGAAACTATTACACATTTCACTGTTAAAACTGTCCCCTGGTAATGAGGGACTCATGACTTATAAATTTGCACCTGTAACCTGAAGACATGTAGCCGTAGTGTCTGAAAAATTACCTTGATTGTGCACAGCGCCATGGAAATTTATCTTTGCAATGATTTTATTGCATGGTTACCTTAGGCAATTAAATCAATAAATCTTAACTGTCAAAGAGGTGGTTCAGTGCCAGGAAGAAATGAAAAGCTCATATTCAGTAAATAAAAGTCTTTTTGACACATCATTTGGAGCATTATTTAATGGGAGGGTCCCATAGCTAAAATATGAGAAAGGTGTGCTATATTTTATTAGGCACATTATTATATCAAAGGTATATTATTTTATGGCTTAAATTACAGAATTCTAGTGCTTATACCTGCAAACAAAGAGTCTCATAAATTAATAAGACATGTCTGAGTATGCAAATTTCCCAGTGATGAATAAATAAGAGGGCATTATATTCAAGAGGAATGATCCATTACGAGGCCCAGTAACCACAATCTAATTTAAATTAAAATATGTCATGTATATGATCACTGGATTTTAGTGTATTATGGAAATACATGCAATAAATTCAAACATTCTCCTCCTACATTTGGCAAACAACTATTTTTCAGTTCACAGAGTCTGTCCTGGGAAACATTTGTATTTACTGGGGTGCTTTAAGGATAATGTGGTCAATTGTCATATCCACACTGTAAAAAAAGTTGCTTCGTTAAATATTTAAGTACAATCAACTTGGATTTTTAAGTAAGTTCAATTTATATAACATAAAACTGACTTAATTAGTTGAATCTTCACCGTGTAAAACCGAAAAGTTGGCAAAACTAAAAACTAAATAAATAAATAAATGAGGCAATCAGTTTAAAAACCTGTTAATCTGTGCGAGGACGTGGACACACTGAAGCTTTCTTTGTTTAAATTAGCTCAAATAACTGTCAGATGTAAGTAAATACCTTGACGCTTGAACGCTTGAACAAGCGAAATAGACGTGCGTTCAAGGCGCTCCAGGAGAAATATTTCATAAAACACACACTCTGCCTCTCTTCATTTTCATAAAAAACATATATTAAACAAATATAGACACAAAAATGTGGTCCAGGCAACTCCTACATTATCTTCACTGCATGTATATTTAAATATCCTTAAAAAATAAAGTTATGAAACTTCTCTTTGCCCTCAGTCAAAACGATTTAGCAGACAACAAATTATAGATTCATGACACCAAAGAACGCCCGTTAGATTCACATAAGACGAACCACTACAGAGACATCAGAGCAGGGTTTCTCATCACGTCACTTTACCACGTGACAGCAGCAAGCAGGCTCCTGATTGGTTAACACGGCACAAATTGATGCCAAAGTTCAGATTTTTCAACTCTGGCGTCAGACGCGAATTTGCTTCAAACGCATGAATGCACAAAAAGCACCACTCGCGCATAACGTGCGTATCGCGCTAGACGCTCTATTCGCATTTGGTGTGAATGCAGCATAACAAGCAGATAGACACGTTTGAAGACAATAAACACACAATCACAACGATTTATGGTTTATCTGTGTTCTTTATACCATGTTGGGTGTATTCATAATAGATTATATTTATAATGCAATGCTATTCGACATAGCTTTTTATCATTATGCAGAATATTGTAAAATAATATATTTTCCGTCAGATTTTTTGATCCGAAGCCAAATGAGATCACAGAACGTTATTTAAAACATTCAACTTTTAATATAAAGTAAGCTTGGAGTTAAAACATGGTTTTAATCTCATAAATTGTTGTGTTTTGATGGTGTGCTAAGCTAACATGCTAAGATGCACCTGCAACCTGGGCAAATACGTTATTTTTATGAATAATTTTAAATAGTGAAACTCACTGAAATGTTTCTATTTTCAACAAGGGCATTTGAGGTAAATTAGAAGGTGAAGTGAGAAGTTTGATCCAAGAAATGAGGTTTGAATAGAACAGTTTGAATAGAGAGTAGTCAGTGATTACAATGAACCAGGCTGGAGAGGTGTGAATGTGTGCTGGGGAGACTGAAACTGATTGGGGCAGTTTGCACCACAAAACAATAGCGACAATACACTGAATGGATGCTCAGAGGATGGCAATAAACATCAGTTAACATTTGAGAGAAATCTCAAAATAAAATCACGACATGATCTTGAAAAACATTTAATAAAATTCTGAGTTTTAGACTTATCATCTTCAGATTTGAAATATGGTCATGTGGCTTTAGCTGCAGTGCATTTCTAGACTGCATTTCTAGACAAGGCCAATGTCAATTTATTTTCATAAAGATATTTAACAAAAATAAATATCTAATAACTTTACAAAAATGTGAAGCTTATTATAAAAAAAATTCTCATTATGACAATAAAATTTTTGCCTTAACAGTAAACTGCCAAGTGTCTGTTTTCAAATGAGACCACACTTTCTAGGATTCATGAACTCTATCTGTTTTAGTCCCGATGCCATTTCTTGTGATTTTTCAAAAGCGGGGGTGCAGGCTAACAGGCTAAATTTGAAGTTTAAGTAAGCAGAACCTGAAGATTTTTGTTATGTAATCAAACATTTTAATTGCTCTGAACTTGAAATAGTTGAGTAAGCTAATTCATACATTTAATTTAAAACATCATGTAATTTCAATATTTTAGTACTGGGAATTTGTCTAGCTTTAATTAGCTAATTCAATAAATGCCACCTTGCTAATTGATAACAAAATGCTTTGATAGCATTAGCATAGCATAGCACTTCCTGTATGAGCACAGCAATATAATACACTTAACATATATCTGTTCTCAAACTAAGCTCTGCTCCACTCGTAACCATGAGGGAAACCCTACAAAAACCCAACATAACATAAACTCGTCTAAACTAACATAACATAACATTAAACACTACTAAATCTCCCACTTAATGTTAATCTTGCACAAAGCATGCTGGGAAATAGAAATCTTAGCCCAGTTTCAGTTAAATTTAAGTTAGTCTAAATGAAAAGAAACAAGTTCATAAAACTCAAAACAATGAAACAATTCAGATGACTAAAAATGTGTCAGTTTGGAAAACTCAAAAGAAAAAGAAAGTTCTAAATGCTCATAAAAGTTAATTAGTTTGATCTAATTTCTTTAATTTGAATTGGCTATACTCAAACCAATAAATTATTTTGAGTGTTAGGCTTTATAGTGTATAAATTATAAAAAAAGTTTAAAATTGCTTAACTTATTTTGATGAGTTAAAGCAATGTAAAAACATATGTTGTCATAACTTATTTATCATATCATTTTTTTACAGTGCCTTTTTTTACAAGATGACGTTCAGTTTTAGAGTCAGAGTTATGTGTTCCTTTCATGGCTTGTTTATTCAAATGTATGACCTTTTAAGAGATGGAAAACTCAGTCTTGTTTGGTCAGAAATTCTTTGAAACTTTTTTTTTTTCAATTTGGCTCATACCATTTTTATTCATCATTTTTATACAGACATTAAACATTTAAAAACAACATAACTACATCTCAGTTTTGTTCATTACGTTTTGACAGTTTTATTATAAAATAAACATACAATAGCCAAAAAAAAAAAAAAAAAAAAAAAAAAGAATAAAAAAATCGCTGGACTTGTGCAACACATTGGAAATACAAAGCTAACCAGGCAGAAAGGTTTTTTGATACATAACGGATTTTAAAATGAATTCGTACAACTATACAATGTATAAATTCAAAGCACTGCAGGTTACCTGCTCTGTACAAAAAAAGGAACAAAACAAAAACCTAAATTCTACAGCATGCCAGAACATTTAAATCTTCTGTCATTGCAAGTAATGTGTACAACTTTGCCAAAAGCCAATACCTTTGTAAGATAATGGCCTTTTACTTGAAGTAGAAATCCTGCTCTTTTGTGACGTCAAACCAACATCCTTTTAGGCAATAGGTAGCATTGAGGCATTTCTATAAAGCGCAAGTTTCACAGAACTGCTTTCTGATAGGTTTAAATATGTCTACAACATATAACAATACTGACGTCTTTGAAATCGAGTATTAATTAAACGCAACTTTGATTATGACAGTTACTTGGTAGAAAGAGTCATGCTGCATTAAAACTCGTAAGAAACTTTCCATTAAGTTTTTTTTTTCTCCACATAAATTGGTTTGCATATTTTTATCAAAATGAAATCTTGAAACTTTCCTTAAATAACAGTATGATGGCTGCATTTCTAAAACCACAAGGACAGGAAATGCTACCATTTCCCATAAGGCTCAATCGAGATTAACTGCTCTTTGGGACATTGCTCCAATTTCAGTGTTTTTTTCTTTTTTCTTTCAGATTTTGCCAGTAGTGAACCCGAAAAGCTCTGGCATATACATCATTTCGAACACCCTATGCCACTAATGTACTCAAATACATTGCCTTTCATTTGGTTATTTCAATGGCTTCTAACAATCCACCTTAAGTAAGTATTGCCTTGTTGTGTAAATACCTTTCTTCTGTAAGAAATCTATTGTAGTGTTACCCATTTGTACACTCTGATTCAAAAACCCAACAATAAGACTCTCCAGTTGGTGATTTAACTAAAAATGTAGAGCTCAGCAGAAAGGCCGACTCGTATGACATGGAAGCAATGAGAGATGTTGCATATCTTCATAGATTCAAAGCTGTGGATGGGTTTTAGGATCAACTGCAATTACAATCTCAAGAAGACAAATCATGGTGCACAACCTTATACTGTACAGAGAAAGACAAACGGACAGAACAAGACTGTAAATAACTGTTCTTTGATTCTCTACAGTTTACATCGGTTTGCAACAAGGTATTTAAACAAAGAAATCTCTGATGAAGTTAGAAACTGACTTTGTAACATGTTTCTTTGACAATGACATTTTGATGATCCGTAGGCAATCAGCGGAATCGATATAGTCAAATATTCATCCGTTTTGATTTCATAACCAGAGAAGTGCTCACATTTCATACAAAATCAAGGCTTTTTGATGTATTTTGTTCAAAAGTGCCAATGCCTTTTAAACGTGCCATGGCACACGCCACATGTTAATCAGTGTGGGAATTGGAAGATCTTTAATTGACGACACGATGTGGTGTTTTACGGTAACGAAGAGCTATTTACATGTTTAATGTGCAGAGCAAATAGAAAGCTTCCAGCTGAGCCTGCTTTAATTGGAGATTGTTCTTCCTGATAGGCGTTTTCATCGTTGTAGAGCTCATTCAGAAGCACAAAGAATCAAAGCGACCTTATGCTACCTCAGAAAGATGCTATTATGTTGTCCTTATTTAAAAAATAAACACCTTGTCAAAGCAGAGGTCTGAATTGTACAACAGCAAATGAAAATGCTTAAAGAATTGTGGTCATCAGTCAGTTTCAAATGTTTGTTTTAAATTTGTTTTAAAATAAATTAAATATGTTTGAAGTCCATATAAGAAACTTCAAATATATTTAATCCACTGCAAAAGCATGTTATGTGTTCCAGTATTGGGATAAAAACGCATGATTTTTGGCACTTTATGGACAACTTTGATGACGTAGGCTCTATCCATTTAATTAATGAATGTGATTTCTTCTTGCAACAAAACTCTATGTTCTCTATGTCAGTCAATTTAACACGGTCCCACTTTATATTAGGTAGCCTTAACTACTATGTACTTACATCACAAAATAAGTACAATGCACTTATTGTGTTCATATTGTATTGCAAAACACTTTTGCTGATATTGAGTTGGGATAAGGGTTAAGTTAGGGACAAGTGTGGTGGCATGGGTAAGTTTAAAGGTAAGGTTAGGGACAGGTGTGGTGGTATGGGTAAGTTTAAGGGTAAAGTTAGGGACAGGTGTGGTGGTATGGGTAAGTTTAAGGGTAAAGTTAGGGACAGGTGTGGTGGTATGGGTAGGTTAAGGGTAAAGTTAGGGACAGGTGTGGTGGTATGGGTAGGTTAAGGGTAAAGTTAGGGACAGGTGTGGTGGTATGGGTAGGTTAAGGGTAAAGTTAGGGACAGGTGTGGTGGTATGGGTAGGTTAAGGGTAAAGTTAGGGACAGGTGTGGTGGTATGGGTAGGTTAAGGGTAAAGTTAGGGACAGGTGTGGTGGTATGGGTAGGTTAAGGGTAAAGTTAGGGACAGGTGTGGTGGTATGGGTAAGTTTAAGGGTAAAGTTAGTGACAGGTGTGGTGGTATGGGTAAGTTTAAGGGTAAAGTTAGGGACAGGTGTGGTGGTATGGGTAAGTTTAAGGGTAACGTCAGGGACAGGTGTGGTGGTATGGGTAAGTTTAAGGGTAACGTCAGGGACAGGTGTGGTGGTATGGGTAAGTTTAAGGGTAAAGTTAGGGACAGGTGTGGTGGTATGGGTAAGTTTAAGGGTAACGTCAGGGACAGGTGTGGTGGTATGGGTAAGTTTAAGGGTAAAGTTAGGGACAGGTGTGGTGGTATGGGTAAGTTTAAGGGTAAAGTTAGGGACAGGTGTGGTGGTATGGGTAAGTTTAAGGGTAAAGTTAGTGACAGGTGTGGTGGTATGGGTAAGTTTAAGGGTAAAGTTAGGGACAGGTGTGGTGGTATGGGTAAGTTTAAGGGTAACGTCAGGGACAGGTGTGGTGGTATGGGTAAGTTTAAGGGTAAAGTTAGGGACAGGTGTGGTGGTATGGGTAGGTTAAGGGTAAAGTTAGGGACAGGTGTGGTGGTATGGGTAGGTTAAGGGTAAAATTAAGGACAGGTGTGGTGGTATGGGTAAGTTTAAGGGTAAAGTTAGGGACAGGTGTGGTGGTATGGGTAAGTTTAAGGGTAAAGTTAGTGACAGGTGTGGTGGTATGGGTAAGTTTAAGGGTAACGTCAGGGACAGGTGTGGTGGTATGGGTAAGTTTAAGGGTAACGTCAGGGACAGGTGTGGTGGTATGGGTAAGTTTAAGGGTAAAGTTAGGGACAGGTGTGGTGGTATGGGTAAGTTTAAGGGTAACGTCAGGGACAGGTGTGGTGGTATGGGTAAGTTTAAGGGTAACGTCAGGGACAGGTGTGGTGGTATGGGTAAGTTTAAGGGTAAAGTTAGGGACAGGTGTGGTGGTATGGGTAAGTTTAAGGGTAACGTCAGGGACAGGTGTGGTGGTATGGGTAAGTTTAAGGGTAAAGTTAGGGACAGGTGTGGTGGTATGGGTAAGTTTAAGGGTAAAGTTAGGGACAGGTGTGGTGGTATGGGTAAGTTTAAGGGTAAAGTTAGTGACAGGTGTGGTGGTATGGGTAAGTTTAAGGGTAAAGTTAGGGACAGGTGTGGTGGTATGGGTAAGTTTAAGGGTAAAGTTAGGGACAGGTGTGGTGGTATGGGTAAGTTTAAGGGTAAAGTTAGGGACAGGTGTGGTGGTATGGGTAAGTTTAAGGGTAAAGTTAGGGACAGGTGTGGTGGTATAGGTAAGTTTAAGGGTAACGTCAGGGACAGGTGTGGTGGTATGGGTAAGTTTAAGGGTAAAGTTAGGGACAGGTGTGGTGGTATGGGTAAGTTTAAGGGTAAAGTTAGGGACAGGTGTGGTGGTATGGGTAAGTTTAAGGGTAAAGTCAGGGACAGGTGTGGTGGTATGGGTAAGTTTAAGGGTAAAGTTAGGGACAGGTGTGGTGGTATGGGTAAGTTTAAGGGTAAAGTTAGGGACAGGTGTGGTGGTATAGGTAAGTTTAAGGGTAACGTCAGGGACAGGTGTGGTGGTATGGGTAAGTTTAAGGGTAAAGTTAGGGACAGGTGTGGTGGTATGGGTAAGTTTAAGGGTAAAGTTAGGGACAGGTGTGGTGGTATGGGTAAGTTTAAGGGTAAAGTTAGGGACAGGTGTGGTGGTATGGGTAAGTTTAAGATTAAAGTTAGGGACAGGTGTGGTGGTATGGGTAAGTTTAAGGGTAAAGTTAGGGACAGGTGTGGTGGTATGGGTAAGTTTAAGGGTAAAGTTAGGGACAGGTGTGGTGGTATGGGTAAGTTTAAGATTAAAGTTAGGGACAGGTGTGGTGGTATGGGTAAGTTTAAGGGTAGGGTTAGGTGTGAGGGAAGTGTCAACAATGTAAATGTAACTACAGAAATTAACTACAGATGTAATTACATGCAGGTAATGTTTACAATGTAAGTGCATTGTATCAAATTATTAATTTAAATGTTAGTACATAATAGTTAAGGCCACGTAATATAAAGTGGGTCCATTAAGACTTTTAGTAGTATCCTAGAAAATTATTCAAATAAATATTTATTTGCCCTGGTTTGGACAGTATTTGATCAATACCCCTTATTTAAAAATGATTTTCCATTAAATATCCAGATTTCTCTGAATACAAACAACCTATAAACAGACATTTATATCATTGTAATTTAATATACACATGATAAGTGCATTATATCACTGTAAACTGTAAAAACAAAATTCACTGCTGGTATCATCTGTGGCTTTTTGCCACATTATTACATTGTAATTACCAATTTGTAACTGTAATAAGCAAAAAAGCTTTTTTTAGCTTTTTTTTAAACATTTGGCTCTATTAATAGTTTTTGGTAACACTTCATTTTACAGTGTCCTTGTTACATGTACTTACCATAGTAATAACAGTAAATGATGCATAATTACATGCAACTAACCCTCAACCAAAACCTAGTCCTACCTTAATCCTATCGTTAGTACATGTAGTTAATTAATATTATTCAGTACTTAACTATATAATTACACTGTAACAATGACGCTGTAAAATAAAGTGTAACCTAGTTTTTAAAGTAATGGTGAACATGTACTATTTTATCGGACAAAATTTATTTTTCCACTTGCTTTATTCCCAACTCAAGAACAGCACATAAAGCATGAAAAAGGCTCCAGAAAGAACACAACTGTTCTGTTTTTCATTGCAAGACAAACTGGGGGCATTAGAGGTGCATCTAATAGGCAGAGCAGGTTGTTTACTTCACTGCTAGAGTGAGTCAGTGCTGCTGGTTTCTGATGAACTGCCAGAGGGCCACGGATTTCTTTGCCAAACTGGCATAACTCAAACAAGCACAGCAACAGATGCCACAGAAACGACACAATTTTTAGATACCGACTCCATAGAAGTAAGAAAACAGCTGGTAGTGTTGTTCATGGGAAGGATAATTTCACTATTTGCATAATGATACTTTTGCCTTGCATCAAAGGAAGTCCATGAAGTGAATAAAGGCTTCCAACAAAAACGTGCTTTTGCTCTGTAGTTACTTTGGAAAACAATTATTTCTGATAGTTAGATGTTTTTAATATTGTTTCCTGATGTATTGCTATGCGTGTGCTACAGTGAGTATTGCACTATAAACCATTATTGGACAGTAAGCATTTCTCGCTACGTTATGTGAACATTGCCCATGAAGGAGGTAATGAGAAATGTATATGATGTATATTCAGCTGTACAATATGTAAAGATGCGCTCAAATGCACTTAGACGTCATTCATTTTTAAGTCATTTTCTATCATCATCAGAGCAGAAAAAGCAAAATTGAAATGTACTTGAACATTAAAGCGAAAACAGGTACCACAACCGCCATTTTACAAAGAAAATAAATAAATAATCATGTTATGAAAACAGAAAAATTGGATATACCAATATGGTATGGAAAATCATTCAGATCCATTGTCATCCTTAAATATAGACTCTAATAAATTTCCATTGGATACGCAGGCACTTTTGAATAATCTTAGTGAAATGTCTTTTTCACACATACATCCCGTCTCTCGCTCACATTCTGACATTCACATGATAGACTGACAGATATATGAAGCTTTACAATACAATGAACCCTGCCAATGAAAATCTGCTCCAAACGTACGTGCGCGCACACACACACACACACACACACACACACACACACACACACACACACACACACACATACACCAAACACACACACACACTGATAGGTTATCAACAACTTTGTATCATTTAACATTAAATTCATCAGTAAAGAGTTTATGCATGGAAAATTAACATTTGATTCAAAAAAGATTTGTGATTTGATAACATGATGCAATTGTTTAGGCCTCAAAATTCGGACCTAGCGAGTTTGGGAGTGTCTCTGGAGATAGAAAAATGTAATGTTCAAGTACAAGCATTAATAAACTCTCTATAGATAATAACTTAATGTTAAACGTTATCAAGCCAGCCCTAAAGATGCTGGAAACAACCGAAAAACTGGACGAAACACATCGATTCTTCATAGTGCTCATGAAATACGCTGATGTCTCTTTACTGTACCTCTACCTCTCTGCATTAACATGCAAGATTGAACAAACACCAAACAGTTAAAATAGCTGTCATATACAACACAGTCATTATGGTACATATTGGGGGGAAAAAAGATTCTCTGATACCCCCCTCAGAGATATCAATCTGTCATATGTGCATATGTATAAGGTAATTGCACAGGGAAAATCTCCCATCAGCCTCCGACGCTGCGAACACAAGACGTGAAGTCTGTCTCAGAGAACGCAGCTTTGGAGCGAAGCCAACGAGCCTATCATACTGCTCACACTGACGCCAGCTGTCATAGTGCCACAGTAAAATAGAAAGACGGGGACGTTTGAGATAATACATGACTACCGCACCCGTCCCTTACAGTCATTCCAAAGGCCTTGACAGATAAGCACAATTTCAAATGAGTACGTATGAATCTCCAGATGGGGGTGAATGCAGTGTTAACAGCTCATTTATCTGTACTCTAATTCCTGTGTATCTCAATCTTGCAGGGGTAAGGCCAGAAATTTACTCTACGCAAGAACATGAACATCAGTTAGACAAGCTGGATGTCATGTGTCATGTTCTAAAAGGTGTCAGAGCGCAATTCATAATGCAACGGCCAATGTGTGTGTTCTCAGCAATGCCATAGCGGCTATTAACTCTTTCCCTTGTAGCTTATGAGAAAATGCTTCCCTGCCATTGACAAGTTTTTATGGCTTTCCGTGTTATTACTGTTATACGGTAGGGGGCACTCTTACACATCTCCTGAACGAGTACAGTATCTCCAGATCAAAACACAGACGAAGAAGAAGCAGAAACGAGCGAACGCATATGTAGGCAGATGCATATTATAAAATAATGTGATTATCAACATTAAACAGCATATAAATCAAAACTGCCAAATGTTACTGTTTGAAATGCCGCCCTAGGATGAGCTATAGGACTGTGAAGCTTTGGGGGCGTTGATGGACTCAATCTACTCCATCAGTGTTTTGATCATCGTACTGAATCTGATTCAGATGTAGTGTTGGAAAATTTAGCTTTTTTTATGAAACATTAAAAAAAGAATGCATGAAGCTAGAATAAAATCTATTTTTTGGGGGGTTCAAATTCAGAGGCTCTGTTCTTTCTTTTGATATATTGCATGTTCAGATATTCATACAACAAAGTTTTCGGCGGGCCATGACATTTTTGTGAAAACGATCAAAAACTCTGGCTGGCAACTTAAAAAAAGATAAGAAAAAGCTGGCGGGGAAAGAGTTTAATGTTCAGCAGTATCGTGCACTTGCAATATGTTGATCAAACATTCACGTCTGCCTTTGCGTACTTGCGTAAAGTGTGTTTCTGGCCTAACCTGCCTTACAAAGCAAATTCAATTTGCCACACAGAGGTCACTAGTTGAATTTCCGTCCAACAATGTTAGTAAATTGCTGCTATACCGTCACAAATTCTGTTCTTGTAACAGATGCTTAAATTTGGCCTCCCATAGCGCTGTAATTTGATGCAGCGGTGCTCCGTCTTTCCAGGTCCGCCTTTCACGACATTCCAAGACTTTCCTGATGCGCTCTTACAGGAATCAAGCTGGAACAGAGGACATGGCACCCTCCAGGGAGTAACTCACAGTTCTGAGGCTCGCTAGTGGTTAACTGCCGACTTCCCTCAGGGTTCTGGAGGGTTGTAGATGGCAAAGATGGTGGAGGTAGTGATGAACGGTGGGGTAAAGAGTGAGAGAGAAAAAGACAGAGAGAGGAAGAGCACAGTGGAAGTGCCAGCACTATAACAAATGGGCCTCCAGCCGAAGCCAGTGCAATCCTTGGCGTATGTAGCGCACCAGTTCTGTCATGCTGCTGTGCTGCGTCAACGGTTCCATTACTGAGTCCAGCTCCACAAAGAACTCTGGCAGAAGAGAGAGAGAGAGAGACACACACACAGAGTGATCGTCAACATGGGAAGTTTGTGACTCTGGTAAATTATATATAACAGGTGTTGATAACCATTTTATGCTATTTTAATTGTGCCACCAACAGCAAAAACCAACCATAAAGCAGAAGCAACTTCTCTGGCAAGAAACCATAACTACAACATCTTGACCCCAAAAGCATGTGTGTCCATTGACGGCATTCAAAAGTAGTAATACATTCAGAAAAAAATTATTAGTTACATATAATACATATTACTATTCCTATGGATATGCATGAGTACTCTGAAGTGACAACAGTGATCAGTCATAATTATGCATGATGTGATTTTTTTTTCTTTTTTTGCTAAATTTTAAATTAAGCAACAATTCTTGAGCATTAGAGTGCACAAATTAATCAACAGTCCGGTTGAGACAGGCTCTTTAGAAACAACTATTTAAAATACATGGCGCTGCTACAAATATTCAGTTGCGTTTGGTTTTAGTTTCATTTTCATGAACTTTTAGTTTGTATTTCACTTGTTCCTGTGATCTTTTGTTTGATTTTCCCACTTCAACTGTGCTGTCATTAGTTTGTTTAGTTCAGCTGAGATACATTAATTACCTAGTTTGTCAGCATACTTAAGTTCAGCGTGTTTAGTGTCCGGTCTCGTTTGCGTTAGCGCGAGAGTGTATGTGACTTTCTTTTGTTCTGTGTTATTGGATGTATTGTGTTGTGGTTGTTTATTAAAGACTCAAGTTTTGTCCTTCTTCATCGTCTGTCTGTGTGACACTTGCTGACAGAAGACCGAACCCAAAGAAATGGATTATGTTGCTAAATTTGCAGCAATTGCCCAAAAGGGCTTGGACTTTTTTAATTTCACAGAGCAGTTTTTCCGTCTTGCTGTTACTTGCTCCTACGGCGAGACCATCAAACCACTGTTCTAGATCGGGGCCAACTACCACCACCCTGTAGACCTCCCAGACACCTCAGGACTTGATGGACTTGAGTGTCTGTTACTGATCCAGGACACAGCCAGACCCAGAGCCCAGCCCACCACCACTTCGTCCTGTCGTCCTGTCGGCTCTGCTTGGCTCCTCCCACCCTCGGCTCCACCAGAGACCCTCGACCTTGTGGCATCACTGGGTTCCCTCTTCTCAAGCAACAGCTTGGCTCCTCCCTCCCTCGATTCCACTGTGGGCTGTCATCAATGCTATGCTCTGGGTCTGCATCAGCGGGCATCTTCCACCATCACCCCAGAGAGTTTCGTAGTCCTCCTGTCACCATCCCTTTGCCATCTCCTCATCCTCCTCCTAAGCCGCCATCTTCTCCTCTTCATGCCGGTTGCGCCTTCCAGGAGGGGGTGTATTGTTACAAATATTCAGTTGTGTTTGTTCTCACACTCAAAAAAAAAAGTTCTATATGGCACCAAAAATGGTTCTTGGCTCGTAATCATAGGGGAACCTTTTTTAGTGCTATATAGCACCAATTTTGGTGCTTCTGTGGTTCTTCAGCGGTTCTTCACCGGTTCTTTGACTAAGGTGCTATATAGCACCCCTGAAGAACCAATGAAGAACCACTGAAGCACCAAAATTGGTGCTATATAGCACTAAAAAAGGTTCCCCTATGATTACGAGCCAAGAACCAATTTGGTGCCATATAGAACCTTTTTAGTCTAGTTTCGGTTTGATTTTCTCACTTCTCTTGTGTTATCATGGTTACTTAGTTTGTCATTAGTTTATTTAGTTCAGCTGTTATGTCAATTACCTCGTTTGTCAGCATACTTAAGTTCAGCCTTTTCCTGTGTTTAGTGTCCGGTCTCGTTTGCGTTAACATGAGAGTGTATGCAACATCCGTTCTGTTATGATGTGGACTATTAAAGATTTGCGTTTTGAATTTTATCTTTGATATTTGAAACTCAGCTCTTCCGTGAGCCTCATCTTTAAAAAAATAAATCCTCAATTTCTTCAATTCCCTCCCTATTCTTGCTTATGATACGCCTCTTCATGACGAATTGCTTCCTGTATTCCTCAGTTGTAAATGGCTTTGGATAAAAGCGTCTGCTAAATGAATAAATGTAAAATGTAAATGTCATCGTCTCTCTGTGCGACACTTGCTGATATGCACAATAATATGATTATCCCAATAATTTGCAGGTCTTTTTCAGGTGAGTTAAGCAGCGAGTCTGTTTAAAAATCACCATATATCAAAGTCTGTCATTTTCTTCTTCAAAAAAAGATATGTTCTTAAGAACATAATATGAGAACTTTTTAAAGATTTTTCAAGAATTACACTTAGTAACATCCCAACACAATCTCATGGCAATTCATAACTATTTTACGTTTTGGTAGCTAATTCTCATTCATTTGTTCACTGTCATTTGTACACTTTCGTAAGGTCTGCTTACGCCCCAGTGACGGGTATGTTTAGGGGTGTGGCGCATACTTTTTTCTAATAATCGTATGTTTTTGTACAATTCACATTGGTGGTGGCTGCTAACTTTTTTTAAAAAGATGAGAAATTTCTTATATTTTTCCTTAAGAAGATATTTGTGAATCTGGTCCCTGGTTTAAATGCAGCTATGACTAGAAATAATTCTTATATATGAAAATAAAGATGTAAATAAAAATAATAATCTATATATATATATATATATATATATATATATATATATATATATATATATATATATATATATATAAAAAAAAAAACATCTTTAACAAAATTTTCCTGGGCACTGAAAATCAAAGAGAAACATCAATGAGAATCTTCTTAAGTTTAGCCTGAAGATAACGTGAGTATCTGATGACATCACTGCCACCAACTAATGACTGCAGCAATTAGCAAACAGATGACAACAACAGACTAAAGAGTCATGTACGTGCCCGAGGACCTGATACTGTCATAATTAGCCAATCCCGCTATCATTCTGACCAAAGCTCGTACCCACCAGCCTTTAACTGCATTCATTTCTAGGAAAGACACTGAGGAGGGAAAGTTGAGAGAGAGTTTATTACGGCTGATTTCTGAGGCGGAGGAGACCTCGTACAACACGCAGGGTCTCAGAGCGTTTTAATTAGTCTCCTCCAGAGGACAGAGAGAGAGAGAAGGAAAGAAAGAGAGGAAATGACAAGCCACATCAGATCTCAAATGCAATTAGCATAGTGGCTTTTTCATTTCTCTGGTGGTCCATATCAAATGTTGAGTCACTGATAACGCTGCAAGTGTGAGAGGTGAATTTCTTATATAACGAAGAGTTACAGTTTATGACAGTGAAGACAAATGAGATTTATCCGCAAGGGAGAGATCTTGGGAAAATTTGGGAAAGTAATTCTTCACTTCAATGATTGTTTTATGCAAGAAATAAAAGCCCTAAAAATGGTAGACGAATAACACATTTTGTTACACTGCTCTTCTCAGTATTTTTCTAAAGCAGCTTAAAAGAACTTTCTCTAATAATTGCATTAATTATTTTGCTATTGTGCAGGAGAACTTCTCGCAAAAAAATAAATAAAAATCCACCTAAAACATGTGCGTACACACATGAATTTGTTCTTAACTTCGTTCTAATGTTTGGATTTGGAATTTGGAGCATTATAAATGAGTGCCTGAGGTTAGTCAGTTGCATAAAATACATCCAAATCATCTCCATTTAAGGGCATTTCGCACAACATTTCCTGTATAGCCTTTCGTCACTCCCAGCAAACATATGACGCGCTCTCACCTGAAAGGAGGCACAGCGAAATCCTAAAAATCAGTTCAAGCACAATATACACCATTTACCAGAGCTCTCATTAGCCAGCTGTACGTGAATCTGCTTTGATAGAGAGAGAAACCTCACAGCTCGAACTATAACACAGCTTTTCTTACTGTTTCACTGTATATGATGAAATATATTTAAAGCCCAGGACACACCAAGCCGACATCAAATAATTGACTGAGTTGTCAATTATTACTGACTTAGTTGTTGCCTCTCGTCAGCTGCATCTTGGCCAAAGAGCTGTTCTTGAACAGACCTAAAGGCAACTGTCAACCAGCGTGTGCGTTCAGCGCATGCGTGTCAATACCTGTCTATATAAGCAGGTATCAATAGTCTATTTCCGGCATTCAAAAAGGGAAACCAAAACTAGGACTGCAGATATACAAACCATAAACAAAGCAGTGTTTGCTTACATTTGCTTACTTTCATTGCATTTTGAATATCAATCACACTGATCACTTTCTTTATTTCAGCTCATGTTATTATGAAAATATTCATGCATCCGAATACTCAGGTAAGATTATGTAAAATTATAACAGCCTTCTGTCTTGACTTCTTTGCTCGCTTTCATTACTTTCGCTTTTATCCTTGTTCACTGGCTCGTTTGCTAAGATGAACAGCAAATCAGAGTGATCTCTTTCACGACCAACATTGTTCTGAATCGCCCCAAAAAATCGACAGCGTTTGACTAGAGACAATGGTGCAAAACACACTGGAAAAACGAAGCCGACCAACGCTCAAAAACGGCCAGACATTACCTGACGGCCGACCGTTGGCTTGGTGTGTCCAGGCCTTAAGATTAGGGCTGCACGATTAATCTAAATCGAACCGCAATCGCGATTTGGCTTATGTGCGATTATGGAAGCGCAAAGGCTGCGATTTTAATGAAATAAATATATGCACAGTGTTAGTGAAGAGCAGCTCTGTGATCAGGAGTAAACGCTGCTCCGTCTGAAAGCACTGTGAGTTTGAGTCTATAACGTGCTGTTCAACAAAATACAACGTTTAATGAACATATAGAACAATATTTAATAATTTTCATTTCTATGCATCCAAACAATTCCATATCAAATCATTTTAATATATGAAAAATTCTGAGAGTTCTGTGATACATTTTGGAGTGATAATGAATTAACTGAATCAGCAGAGTCTTTAGGAAACTTGTGGCCAAATAAAAAGTGAATGAAAATAATTGTAATATTCACACTGTAAATATATATTTGCATTTATGCTATACTGTCTACTTGTATTCTAAAGAAAAAAAACTTTCTTTACAAGCTGTCTACTGAACAATAAAACCTGAAATATAACTCAGAAATCATCCTACCTTGACTTTCCTGGGCCAGCTTGTCAGAGGTTTCCCAGTGTTCATAGCTGCGCAGGATGTTGTTGGTGATGTTGACATGACTGGCTGCCATGTGGTGGATGCGTTGGGGAATGGCCACACTTCCAGAGGCAGAGGAAGAGCCCATCACTCCAGTGCCGCTGCTGACCGAACTGACAGGAGATGGACTCAGGGACATGGGAGACGGGGTACCTGTGCTCCTGTTAGGAAACAGATGAAACATTGACCAGTGAGAATTTTGGAAAATCCAAGCCACTGTATAATTGCACTTTATTTACAATCAAATGACAATATATTATTACATTTATATTAAATGCAGTTTTTTAGGATAATTATTTTCTATGTCATAATTATTCAACCCCTATTCAACGCTGCTGTTTTTTTAAGTCACTTATTTGTATAATATGGTACAACATTTTGTTAAAACAGCCTTTGGAAACTCTATAACAAAACTGAGTTAGCTTGTGCTGTTACAAATACATACAGTTAGCCCATGCATGTCTAAAGTTGAGTCACAAATATGGCCGAGTCAAAAGAGCTCTCACAAAAGCTATAGAGAACAAACTGTTTTATTACATTAGAAAGTCTATGGCTACAAGAAGATTTCCAAAACACTAAAAGTGCCTAGAGACACTGCTGGCAGCCTAAACATGTGTTGTACCAGAAAACCATTGGGGGAAAACCACAATATCATTAAGGGGAATAAAATGTTTGATCAGAGCATCTGACAAAACCCCTCAATTTACCGCCAAAGACTTGCAAGATGACATGATGAAAGGAAGGAAAACATTTCAGTGCAGAGTATAAGAACACTAAACAATCATGGTCTTCATGTTGGGACATCTCGCCAAATGCCAGTCTTGACCAAGAAGAAGAAAAAGGCATACTTGAATATGCTCAAAATAATTTAGATAGACATGTGGAGTTCTGGAAGAATGTTTTATGGAGTGATATGATCAAACTGGAACTTTTTGGACCAATGGATCAGCAGTATGTCTGGAAAATCTCTAAGGTCAAACATGGAGGCAGTCCAGTCTTGTTATGGGGGTGCTTTGCTGTTGCAGGAAGTGGAAATCTTGACTGTACGAGGGACATCATGAATTCTTTTAAGTATCAAGATATTTCAGCAAAGATGGTGATGGACTTTCCTGCAGGACAGGCATCCCAAAATAAACATCCAAATCTACTGAAGCTTGGTTCAGGGATCAGTCGTATAATGTTCTTGGGTGTTCTTGAGTGGGCTGTACAGTCTTCAGATTTAAATCTCATTCAAAGAATTTGGTGGAATTTGAAGAAAGCTATAGTGTGAAAATGAAAGATTATCAGTGATCTGGAAGCTTTTTCAAGCAAGGAATGTGCCTAGATTGCAATAGAGAGGTGAAATAAGCTTCTACTAACAGGCAACATTTATTGAAGGTTAAAAAGAATAAAAGATTCTGCACAAAATTGTATTTATTGGAGTTGAATAATTTTGAACATGAATGCTTACAGCCAATTTGACTTTTTTCATTTCTCATCAACTTTATGTTGTCAGAATCACTCAAATGTGTATTAATAAACTCTAAAATATAATATAATTTAATATAATAGTTTACTGGTGCCTTTGTTAAATTGTTTTCATAAAGTTTTGATTACAATAAATACATTTAATACAATGATATGTACATAATATTTACTTTAAACTTTTTAATGTGGTATAATTACAAGTACACTTTTTAAAAGTTTACTTAAGTTTGTTAGGAAACTTAAGAAACATAGTCAAATATTATTTTATCTGCAAGTACAGATTTTTAAAAATATACTTTTAAGAATTGAAGTACACTATAAGTGCACATTCAATATAATTAGGCACACTTTTTCACAAGGGTACCACCACTACCACCAGCCATGGGATTATTTATATTTACCCAACAACCCTTAGAACATTATCAACCTCCATAGTAACCTCCAAACAACAATCAGCAAACATATTCATTGGTCTCTTTAGTGCAGCAACCCAAACAATCTGGTTCAGTGGCCTGTAATCCACTGAACCATGGAAACACACTCGAGCCTCGGCCGGCTAAATTATGCGCCCTGTCAACAGCCAGGCCCATCGCAACGGGTTTCAGAGCTCTGCTAAAATAAATAAACTCCCTCTGAGGCGAAAAGAAAGCTGAAAAAGATTCATGATGGTAAAGGATGAGGAGGAGGTTGAGGATGGATGTGTTGATCAGGTACGGCTGGCTCTTTATTGCTAATGTAGTGGCTGCAGGGGCCAGACCGGTGAGGCTAATTGCTTTTGACAGGCAGGTTGGCAGGCAAACAGCGGGACTAGGTAGTGTCCAGCTAGAGGCCAGATCAGACACGCGCACAAAGTCAAACCCAGCGCCTCTCGCACCAGCTCACCCCATTGGTACTCAGCTGCCATGGAGCTGACATGGAAGCGATGCTGCTCTCCCAGAGTTCATCTCTTCATGTCCTTTCATCGATGTCAAGAAACCATGACTAAGATTTTATATCTCACACTATAGTTTTTCCCTACTTGGCAGCGGGAGAAAGTTTCAGGAGGGGCTGTTCTCAAGCTAGATGGAATCTTTTCATAAGCTGGCAGAAATACAAAAGGACAAGGAGAGGAAAAGGCACGTACTTTCCATTGGCTCCCCACGGTGAAGGTGCTTGGGAACTTTTTGCAGAATTCTGAGGGAATGAGAAAACGTAGGTTGAGAACATTATTTATAAACAGACAGCACATAATCGGCAAATGCAAACATGTTAGGTCTCATGCAAATGAATGCTATTAATCATAATTAGTTTACGGTTTAATGATATGCATGTAATAATGGCATGCAAAACGAATGAGAACATGCTATTCAAACAAATATGCAGTCAAGATCTTTAGCTCTATTTCTTATTTGTGAGAAACAAATGCATGCGGTCTTACCTTGAAATACTCCATTAGTGAGCGTGAATACTTCATTGCGTGATCTTTCTTCAACTTGAACATTCGCAAGTACAAAAGTGACAAACATCGATTGCTGAAAAAGAGAAAATAATCATGTACTATTAAGATCCTGTCTAACTTATTCAAGGCGCTGTTAAGAATACTAATGTAGCTTCATCAAGGCAATGTATGGGTGTTTCTTTAGCTTTGGGTTTAGCTTTGTTATATTGAGATACAATTTTAAATGCCATTATTATTGATGCTATTTTTTAAAATGCTTTTTACCTGTTTTATTCTTGTCACAGACCTAGACTTTTTGCCTTAAAATATAAAAATTCATCAAATAAAAATTGGATTGCATTTCTAAAACCATTATAATCAAAAAAGTGACATGAACCTCAACTATTTCGATATTCATTAAGTTCGATATTATCTTTAAATATTAGGGGTGTGACGAGATCTCGTCCCACGAAATCTCGCGAGACTAAACAGTGACTAGATTTCTTGTCGAGGTGAAAGGTGTCATATTGTCATGACCTGGTCATGACAGAGTGTGAGGGTGAAGTTAGGATAGAATTTGCCATACATTTACATTACGCCTCCCCTCAAATTTAGCTTTTTATATAAATAAAAACAATTTAATTCAAGTGGATGACAGTCGCTTCAATTCCATCAGCTCATCCAACACGAGCTGTTCAAGTCGTACATATAGTGCGCAGCACTGATCACATAACGAGAAGACATTGAGCATGTGTTATAAGTGTGTGTTACGTGTTAATTAAGCGCTCGCATTGAGCGTGTGTTACATGTTAGTGGACAGGACCGTGGTGGAGGATTCGTTGTGCTAAAAGAAGCTAAAATGTGCGTTCAGAACCATCACTCCCTATTCACAGAGTATGCACGATTTGAAATTGAAAGTGAAAGTAAACAGGAGCACGCGATTTCAATGTGTTACCACTGTTTGAAAGCGGCTCCCCGAGGCATGCAAATATCTCCCAATATAAAAGCCATCTCGTTGTAACCATCTCTTAGCTCTGTATCATGCTTGAAGAAAATTCTGGTCTCTATTTGCACTTTGAATATTGAGTACTTTGATTATGGTATTATGGTTATTGTTTGCACTTAATATCTATGATCAATTTTTGAGAAGGAGTTCAGTTAGGAGGTCAAAATAAACTCATGTGCAGTTCTTAGGTCTGAAGAGACGATCATACAGGAGAGAAGCCAGTCAGTTACAATAATAACAATATAAAGCATTAATCATCATGAAAAGATTTTTCTGTATAATCAAGCTGTGATTTTGTCAAATTATACAAAAATTATGAAAACATTATTTAATTGTGTTTTCAGGATGCACAAAATGCTAGCTATGAAATCCACTTTAGCAAGACAATGGCTATGTTCGCAGTAGCTATGTTTCCATCCACCCATTTTTATGCACATTTTTGGATATTGCATAAAAAACACTGGATGGAAACGCCAAGATGTGCATAAATTCTAAAAATTATTTAAAAAACATATGCACTCAGTCAGATAAATTTTTTATCCATGTAGGAAATAAATTCCTTAATGCGCATCAAAAAAGACGTGACTTTGCCATGGGAAGGCATAACTGGACAAACCAGCGTACCGATCTCGTTGCACAGCATCTGAAATGCCTGAGCAAAGTCTGTCATCAAAGTGACTCCCAGAACTGTACAAACAGCAAGCATCTGCCCCAGAAAACAGAAAACACGACCTTGTTTATTGCATTTCATCTGTGCGCTCTGAGTAGTATTATATTATACAGGTATAGGGGAGACCGGGGATGAAAGTTACACCTTTAGCTTGAGCATCACATCGGTAACTCAGTGGTTGTTTGTGTTATATTTCTCAAAATTTTATACATGACAGCCACTTGGACATGTACAACACAATCACAGATTATGTGAGTTAATGTCAAACACAAAGAGTTCAAATTGTTACTAAGGCAAGTTGTAACACGAGCTGTGGGGGGTGGGAGGGCCAGTAGAAATCTTGTTTCCTATAAGGGTCATCCCTAAGGGCCCCGGTCCTGGAACGAGAATTCTACCCATTCTACCCACAGGCAACGTGTACTGGGAGATACATAGTTTTCAAAATGTGGTAAATAACAGCATGAGCAACATAACTTAATTAATTAAACTTAATTAACTTAACTAAAAACATCTCAAGACAATGTCAATATTAGCAGTTGTTTTGCATTTTTTTCAGAAAAAAGTAAGATTATTATATATTTACTTATCACAAAATCTGAATGTCCTGCACCAATGGCGCCCATATTGGGTCTAGGTCAGGCTGACCAATTGATCACAAAAAAACTTGAAACAAATCATGTGACCAGCATACTCAAGACAGACCAGGCTATGATAAATGACAAAAAAAAACAAACAAAAAAACCTTCTTATGCCCAAAACAAGACACTAAAGAGTATGTAACTCGTGGTACACGTTGCCTGCTTTAGGGTTAAGGACTGATGCCGCGTGTGTTTGTGATTGTGTGTGTACTGTATTCCTGTCACATTACCGTTCAGTTTGGGATATCACTTAAAAAAATGCTGGATGGAAATGCAGAGATGCGCATAAATTCTAAAAATGTGCACCAAAAATGTGTATGTGCTAAATTGAGGTGGATAATGTTTTTATTCGATAAGGTGACGTGCATAAACTATGATGGAAACATATTTACCCCATAAATCCCTCAATGCTCTAGAAAAAACTCAAAAGTTATTTTGTCTTAACAGGGGATGTGATTGATATCTGGAATCATCATATGGGGTTGGTTGTAACATTTTTAATGCACTTTTACAACTATGCCCACCCCAAATAGCCATAACTTAGCTACATGTTTTAGCATGTGGGTTTGAAGTTAGCATGAATGCAAAACTAAGGTAGCTACTTTAGATTATGCAAGTCAAGTAACTGTATCTACAATACAATGATTGCCAAGCAACATTATTTTATATAGGGGCTTCTCCTACTGCATCAACTTTCCATTTTTCTCAGTGAGTATTTTGTTCTCTTTGACTGACTGGATGGAAACAATATTACAATTTTGCGCATAAGTTCCATCCAACTTTGGATGGAAACATAGCTAGTGACCAAAGTAATATCAAATATGGCGACGTCCATAAAATGATCACTTTTGACATGATAAGAGTCCAATCGAGCTGTGAGTTCATCCGTTAAATCTTCTTGAACTGACAGCAGCTATTATATCTGGAGAGCTGAGCATTTGAGACCAAACTGACAGCAGCAGTGATCTAAAACCTTCAGATGACACACAGCTCACATCTCTGTCGCTGTAAGTTAACGAAAGCAAAACCATACAGAAAAACCCCACAACACACGGTAGACACGTGCAGCTCAAACTGTATAACACGTATGATGGTTCTATTCACACAGTGCAGGCTGTCCGAGAATCCGATTGTGAGTCCTGAAAGTGTACGGGTGTGAGTTTGGTTATAGAATGTGGTTGTCACTCCCATAAATAATTTAACTGTGTGTGAACGTAGATGTATTAAGGGCTCAAATACAGGAACCATATTTTGCTGCTGTGAGAACTGTGGCTGTTTTACTCCAAAAATGTAACCCTCATCCTTCCCTCTGGGAATTAAAAAAAAAAAAGAGCGTTCATCGGAGTGGTCCAAGACCCAAGGACTTTTGTCATACTTGAACCACAAATATGGAAAAAATAATAATACTGGATTTAAGGGTGTGTTGTGGTTGAAATTTTAAAAAGTAATAAATCGGGTCAATTTGACCCCCTTAGGAATGAATGGAATGTGAGGAATGCTTCAGTACACATAGAAAAACCTAAAAATGCTAAAACTTTACCAAAAAAATATTTTATAATGTCTACACGTGTATCTGTGTGCATACTGAAGATGATCTGACTTTAGGACCCAGCGGAAAAGCTCATTTGTTCCAGATAGAGATATAAGGCCATCTAGTGGCAAGGGTCATGAAATATTATGTTATATTATTATATTTCCACAAGAGGTTGGCAGAGACGCTCAATGTGAGATATTTTGAGCTGAATTAAAGGGTCATGCATGACCCTTGTGAGTTATTGTGAATTTAAGTTGAAAGAATGTGTTAAAATGATTATTTATTTATTATTTATTGATTAAATGTAGTAATTTAAAGCTAAATAAAATAAAAAAATAACCAAAAATCTCCCAAAAAATTGCATTAGAGATAGAACAAATATTATCAAAATGAAATGACAAGCTTTCTGGACCAAAAAAAGAAAGAAAAATATACAATTTTAGGGATTCGGGTCATTTTGACCCGCAAAGGAAGGATTTCTTACAAAGTGCGAGGGAGGGATGAGTTTCCAACATAGAGTGTTATTAACATTAAAACATTACAAACTTTGAGACAAGGTGGAAATCATGTGTTCAGGTGAAAGTTCAAAACAAAATTCTCCTGTGATGACAGTTAATAGTTGAATTAAATACCAGCAATTGTGAAAATTCGCAGGGCCAAAAAAGCCAATAGCAAAAACACAACAACAACAGTATTATCATAAGGAGCAGTGTGCATCAATATGAGCAGTGAGGAAAAAGCAGCCAGTATCATGGGGTGGCTGACCTTTCAACAGTGTGCTTGCGAGACACCAGATGCTTGGGACATATGCACAGCCCCATGAAACCAAAACTAGATTTCTCACATTTCTGACGCATTCCAAACTACTGAAGTCGCATTGATACATAAACAAGGTGTCTGTCCCTCCTAAAGCAGGGCAGAAACTTTTATGGCACCTTGTTGATGCGTCTTTATTGTGCATTTAAAACATTTCCCAATATCACAGGTCAAAATAGGTTATATTGGCCTAATATCTGAAGCCAGAGAGTAAACATGTTTTTACAGCTCTCTTAAATGCATATAATATCACCTGAACAGTATGTCCTCGACCCAGGTTTATAAATCATAAACGCAGCAGCCTTTGAAAATCCCTTTCGGCTGCTAGACGGCTTTCATTAACAAGCCAGAAAGACTGGCAGCTGAATTCCAATCTGCGCTGATGACTGTCATCCCGCTATAAGCGCAAAACTAACCTTGACATTCAAAATAAACAAGCCGCCGCGGCGTGACAGGCAGGCAGAGAACGGGCGGCTTTTATCTGGGCGAGAATATGTTTCTGCCGTCACCATGTGGAAATCTTTCATTATCCTCTAATAGCTTAATGAAATACAGGAATAATGATCCACTCTAAGCTGATTAAGCGCTTTAGCAGTGTTTTAAAGCTTCCTTCCAGATACGGATGATTGTCGTCGAGCGATGGCTGAGAGGAGATTTAACTGGCTGCTAGAGCAAAGCGCTGGATTTAGCCTCTGATGGTACGCGGGGAACGGCGTTGGAGTTATAATACCACCCGTAACGCCCTTAGAAGGCCCTAACGCTAACGCCACTTCAAAACAACTACATCAGTTGGGTTATCAATGGAATTGGCATTTTGACCTCCATGCATGTTGGGTGTGTAACTGCAGTAACTGCATATGACACTTTAAATAAAATCGTTTTCCCTCAAATAGGCACTGCTCTAATCTGACATCTTGGCATACCGTCTTGGCTGCATTGTGGGTCATTATGGCTACAAAGTCAAGAAAGGTTCTTCTAATTGACATTTAAAGATACTGACCCAGGTTCATCTTTTTCTGTGACTTTAGGGGTGGGAAATCTCATATAACCTGCATAACTCTCGAAGCAAAGCAGAATGTAGAAATATTGGTCACACTTTAGATTAGGGTCCAATTCTCACTATTACCTATAAATTTTACCTCAATAAACTCCTAATTTACTGCTTATTAATAGGTAGGAAGGTAGTTGTTAAGTTTAGGTATTGGGTAGGATTAAGGGATTTGGAATCAAAGACTTTAAATATAGGAAGACAGTGCACTCTGATTAATTATGAATGGGAGAAAGTGCAACGCCCAATATGGTGAATAAGCCCCGCCTTCTAAATTAAAGAGCCAATCGTTGATTAGTAAAGTCATCGTGTCACTCCAGCTGCCGTTAGAAGCTCCGGTTGCTATAGAAACAGGCAGTGCTCTGAGTCGCACATGCGCATTAGCTTTGTCCAGACTGAAAAATGCTGTTTTTTGTCATGCCCGAGAGGTGTTTCAAAGATGGCCGCATAGTGAAATGACTTGTCTTGAAAGGGACTTTGGTATGTGGTCATGCAGAATAAGGCATTAATAAGCGCTTAATTTGTACTAATAAACAGCCAATACCCTAGAAATATGCATGCTAATAAGCAAAGTTAATAGTAGGGCCGATTCCTTACTCGAATTCAAAAAATAATTGAGGCAAAAATAATGATGTGATGGTCACATGATCCTTCAGAAATCATTCTAATATGATGATTTCCTGCTCAAGAAAAATTTTGAAATGCTGAAAACAACTTTGATGCTTAATATTTTTGTGGAAACTGTGATAATTGTTCATGATTCTTTGATGAATACAAAGTTCAAAAGAACAGCATTTATTTGAAATAGATTTTTTTTTTGTGACTAACGATTTTACTGTCACTTCTTGATCAATTAAATGTGTCTTTAATACTTAATTAAGCATTCATTTCTTAAAAAAAACAAACAAAAACATATGACCCCTCAACTTTTGAATGGTACATACATATACGTATGATTAAATATAAATGGCGAACTTACCACAGTACAGCGAGCTTCTTCTCAGCTATTGTGGCGGAATGACTGGTGAAGTTCTTTAATCTCATTGCGTACCTTAAATAACAAAAGTACATGAGTTACAGAAACATGATAGAACTATAGGTAATGAATATCATCTTTTATTTTTGGAATTTTCAAGATTCAAGAGGTATGGATGCTTGTTTCCGCCACAGAATAAAAAATAAAAAAGGTAATTGCGACTTTATGTCTCGCAATTCTGACTTTATAACTCGCAATTGCGACTTTATATCTCGTAATTCTGAGATATAAAGTCGCAATTGCAGAATTGTGAGACATAAAGTCAGCATTGAGAGATATTAAGTCAGAATTGCAAGTTATAAAGTAAGAATTATATTTTTCTCAGAATTTCGAGATGTAAAGTCGCAATTGTGAGATAAAAAGTCGGACGATTTTCGCGCGCATTTATCGCCGACGTTTAACGCTTAGGACTAAACAAAAAGTGCCAATGTGAGTGTGCACACCGACGCACAAAATGGCAGGAGTAAAAGCATTTTAAAAAAAAAAATGCCTTGGGTTCATTTTTTTTTACGTGTCGCGTTAAAAACTGTCCAACCAATGAGATCGCCGCTTCACATGCCTGGAGCTGCTGAAGTTACAATAAAACATGACAGGGTGGTGTTCAAAAAGAAGAAGATGAGGTGCCAATGCTGCTTGCCAGTTAGCAAAAAGTGTATGAATGGTTTTGGCAAGCATGTAAATACTGTCTCTCTTCTTCTGCTACGTGACAAGCGAGTGTCAGAAGCGTAAAGTGGCGCAGCACCACCTTGTGTACCGGGAGCGCCATCTACTGAATTTGCACGTTCACTCGGCGCATCGCCTGTGAAAATCGCTTCGGTGTGAACACAAAACGAAAAACGCTGGCGATAAGCGTGTGCGATAATCGTCCTGGGGTGCACAGGCCTTTAACATGTTTTACTCTGTGGCGGAAACAAGCTTCCATAAAGAGGGCACTGACCTGATGAGCTCTACAGTTTCTGAGTACATTGTGTATGGTGACTTGGCCTCTAATGGGTCCCGTTCCATGGCGTTGCCGCATTCAATGAATGAGAGCGCCCCGTCTGCGTAATTCACAGCTTTGCCGAACTTGTCCATCTGTGAAGCAAAAGTGGTGTTAAAGGTTGAGATATTTCCGCAAATGAAAAAGACTGAGGTAATTTTCAAAAGCTCTTAAAGGCATATAGAAAACAGATATCATCGGAGGAGGAAATAAAGCCATTAGGCTGAGGTAATTCTCGAGTCTGAAGATGTAATGCAGGTCTCTATGATAGAGCAGATTTATGGCCACCGGACTGGCATACATTTCCAACTTCACGACAAGTTTATGATTCAGAACAGTTCATTCCATGTTGGTAAAGTTGTACGAAGTGCTTTTCTCTACATTCAGGGATTATGTTTTTCATCCTGACTTATCGGTACGACCTCGTAAAGGCTAACTTTAACTCTCGTGTCTCGTTTCTCAAACACAAACTAATCAATAGTACTAAACCACATTACGCCTGCCTCCGAAAACCCAACTCCACAGACAAGCACAAACAATAAGAGCATATCTCATCTCCATAGGAGCGTAAAATAGATTTACTGACCACTTGCCTCTGCCGGCACTTCAGGAGCCGAGTCCATTCGTTTTCAAGTGAGCCCTTCAATACGGAGCGAGCGGACGCCCGGGATTCATTACACGCCTGCCACTATGCTCATGTAACGCTTGCAATCAATTCCCTTTACTTTGTATTCATGACTAGGCCTATACATCGTCATAGCGATTTATGACAGAGAGGATGTAACTTGCGATAATGGACAATGTCTCCAGAGATAATTGCCTGGATCCAATTATTAGGGGGTCTGGGGGTCTGTTTTGTAAATCTCTAACAAAGCTCCTGCTTTATGGATGCTAAGGGCAGACACAAGGGCTCTCGCTCGCCCAGATTGGAAAGTCTTCAATTATAAAAGGTCTGCCGAGAGAGCTTTTTCTCAGCTTGCTAATGGCTCTCTGTAGCGGAAGGGTTATGTGTCCGTGTAGTTAAGAGCAGTGTGACAGGAATTTTTCATCTACTCTTGCTGAGTGCTAACTTCCCATCAGAAAGAAAGATCGCTAAAGATTGCGCGAATTTCTCTGAGGCTGCAGGAATTAGTCTCTGGCATCGCAGATTATTCTTCTGAGTAAAAGACTTTATAGTTTTGCATATGTCTCCTTTAGAGTTTTGGAAGAGATCTGAACAATGTTACCAACAGTGTTTAGGTGCCAAAATATCAGATTCCCACACTATTACAACGCCTTATATATAGATTGCATTCTCAATGAGCCATTTTAGCCGATTCAATCTTTTAGACCTGAACAAAGTTACAAGAACCACTAGAAATGTTCTTTGACGTTTTAAAATGAAAGATATATTATTAGTAGTAGTTAATAATGTTATTTTTAATATTATTTTGATATAATAATAAAAATTCCGGTGGCTTTTTCAGGCCAGGAAATTTTATATATTTATAAGATATCTCCAATTTTACTATAACCATGGAAAGAGTAAACACTTATCACAACATTGAGAATTATCAGATCAATAAGGTTTTATGTTGAAAAAAATCAGTTATTTAATCAGTGGATTTTATTTAAAGATGGTGATTAATTTAAACAAATTATAAAGACACACTAAAACACTACTAATATATACTGTAAAAAGTGCTAACCTGCAATTGTTATCTTAAAGTGTTGTGTTTTACCTGATTTAACCAATAAAAATGTGTTTTGTTAGTATAAATTCATGTATATAGGTTGGTTAAATTATGCTAAATAATATTTTGGACTTGAATAAAACCATTTTTATGTTACCGCTTTTTTCTCTCTCAGTGTACTGTCTTTCCGTGTTTTATTCTATACAGCTTTTTTAGTATAATTGCGATAGTATTCTAGTTTTTATTTTATATTTTCTGTTTTCATTTAAATTTTGGTTTAGATTTTTAAAAATATGTTTTTATAGTTTTCATTTTTATTTTAGTTTTAATTTGAATTATCAAGTTAAACTAAATGAAAACAAGAAATGTTGAAATATTGAAAGGTTTACTATATTTGATTTTATTTCAAGTAACAAAAATGCTCTTTTTATGGTTAAATTTTTTTGCTGTCATATAGATGTATTATAAATACTTACCAAAGCATCTGCCTTGTGCTTCAACTTCTTAGCTTCCTGCATGTAGTAATCTGCATTGTGAACTCTGTAATGATATAAAGTGTGATTAAGATGTGTTTGTCTTTCACATCTGCCATTGTGTGCATAAACATGAACCTGAAATATGTAGAGCTACTACAAAATTGAAACACAGTTCATGTAACATGTATTACCAAGTACACATGTCAGTTATTACTCATAAAAATCACAGGGCTGTTACGTACGTGTTATTAAATGTGAGTTTAGGTCTCCTGGGCTCCATTTGCTCAATGGACAGCGTTGAAGGATTTGACCAGAGGTCTGTGTCCGACTGACCATTGCCATGAAAACCGATGGACGGCTTGCTGTGACCATCCTCCTCCTGGAAAAGCAAGAGAACATTAAAATCATAATTAGCCCTTAACAGCTTGAATAATACATAAAGGATCCATTCACTCTCTGTCTGTTCTGCATCTGCTCAGTGTTTTTATTTTTTGGGCCGTTTAGTTAGATTGATTTTGGATGATGGGCACATGGGAGCCATTCACTTGTCTACAAAGCTATTTTGAAACCTTTCCAAGAAGGTAATGAGCGAGGGATCTATCTATCTATCTATCTATCTATCTATCTATCTATCTATCTATCTATCTATCTATCTATCTATCTATCTATCTATCTATCTATCTATCTATCTATCTATCTATCTATCTATCTATCTATCTATCTATCTATCTATCTATCTATCTATCTATCTATCTATCTATCTATCTATCTATCTATCTATCTATCTATCTATCTATCTATCTATCTATCTATCTATCTATCTTACCTAACTACCTACCTATCTATCTATTAGGGATGCCACAATTCTCAATATAATATTGAACCGTTCGGTACGGCCTTCACGGTTCAATACGGGCTTGTGAATTGCGTTTTTTTCGGTTTCGCATTTAATTAATTATTTTTCTACAAATTCTATCATTTGCCTCCATCCCAATACTGAACAACGCGACATACATTCACATCACACGTTAGTGGTGGAGTTATACTCACGGAACACTATAGTAATTCACAATCACGAAAGTTCATTATTTGCATGCGTTTTAAAGCCTTGCCTGTTTCATTCGCGTGCGCGGTTTGAACATGCGCTTTTCAGAGCGCGCGCACTAAAAGCCTGTCAAACACGTGATTACAGGACTAAGTAGTCGTCTTACTGCGCTAATACTGTCAAATACACACTAGGTTAACATAAACACAGTCGGTTATGTCTAAAGTGAAAGTAAAATCCCAATCGTTTCTGTATATCAGATGCACGCAGGTCTTAAAATGACAACAGGGCAGTAGTGAACACGTGGTCCTTAAAGTGACAGTTCACCTATAAAATGATGTCATTATTTACTCACTCTAATATTGTTCCAAACCTGTATTCATTTCTCGATGACAGAATTTTCATTTTTGAGTGAAATATCCCTTTAGTGTTAATACAACAACAAAAGACAAAGAGAAAATCCCTCACTGCTCTTGACTGAAAAACTAATACAGTAGCTTTAATAAGAATCAATGTATATTTTATAGTGAAGTCTATGTAGTGTTTTATTTTTACATTCATTCATTCAATTTAATACTTAAATGCTGCTGTACAGCTCTGAGCTGCCAGTGTAAATCTTTAAATATATTTATTTTATATTATACAATACACTAGGAATGTGTACAAGGGTTTTTTAAGTAAAGCTTTAAGTTTAAGTAAGGTTTTTCAATTCTTTTAAGTAAAATAAAGAAAGAGTATTGCAATAAAAAAAAATGTCTTTTTTCTCTTTAACCTCTTGCTGTTCCTATCGCCTAAGAATAGAATAACAAAAAATGTATGTGACAAGCCATCAGAACCGAACCGAACCGAAAACCGTGGTTAAAAACCGAGGTATGTTTTGAACCGTGGACTAACTGTATTGTTGCATCCCTACTATCTATCTATCTATCTATCTATCTATCTATCTATCTATCTATCTATCTATCTATCTATCTATCTATCTATCTATCTATCTATCTATCTATCTATCTATCTATCTATCTATCTATCTATCTATCTATCTATCTATCTATCTATCTATCTATCTATCTATCTATCTATCTATCTATCTATCTATCTATCTATCTATCTATCTATCTGTCTCTCTGTCTGTCTGTCTCTCTGTCTATGATAGACTTACAGTGCTGGTCTTGGAATGGGAGAAGGATTTGTTATCTCCTTTGCGGTGTTTGTGTGATGAGGACGATGATGAAGAGCAGTGGGCAGGCTTTGTGCGGGTGGAGGAGAGGGTGTTTGGGACGGTGGAGATACATCCTTCCTGACTGAGAGAACTGCATTCACTGCTCCTCCGTGGGCGGCCCACTGGCTCATCGGACAGCGGTGACAGTAGAGGCGGTAACAGCTTATCCTCCCGTTTGCGAAGTTGCTTCTTCAAGGAACTTGGCAGAAAAAAAAATAGAAAACATGTCAAAGGTTTCTGTCTGTACACATACAGGACACTACAAGACTAATTGCGGCCCAATAAATTAGCATTTTCTCAAACATTTTATGATACTTCTTAAAACAAGGACACTTTGTTAAACACTTCTCAATGTAAACGGCATCACTTAATTGAATGTTAACAGACAGGACAACCCATTGGGTGAATTCAGGATGATTGGGACACTTTTTGTCATTGAAATGACTTGGAAACGTGTCCCAATCACCCTGAATTTGCCCTGTGTGCCAAAATATTGGATTTGTGTTTTAGGACTTATAATGTAAGTGCAGCATAAGACCTAATTTTAATGAGCGAGGCAAAGAAATCACATGGACTGGTTGTAGCTAGAACAACTCCCCTGATAATGACTAGATGCTTTAGCTTAACAGACTGAGAATTTTTTTTTTCCTATTTATAAACATACTTATTAAGTACACTGGAAAGAGAAGGCGGAAGGTAATGAAAATAATCTTTAAATTAAATTGAAGAATTATATGGAAATGTACTATGCACATAGTATGTATATGTTTATACTATTTCTGTCTTGTTTTCCAGTAAAACAATATCTATACATTAACAATAAATAATATTCTAAAAATTATAATGATAATCAACACCACCACCACCACCACCACCATCATCATCACACATTAGGAGAAGTAATACTGAAAAGATATTAGGACTTCAGAGAATGTATCTTAAATTAAAGGGGTCCTAAAATGCCCATTTTTACAAGGTGTAAAATAAGTCTCTGATGTTCCCAGAGTGTTTATGTGAGGTTTTAGTTAAAAAAAATCACAAAGATCATCTTTTATAGCATGTTACAGATAATTTTTTATAGCATGTTAAGCAAAAACAAAAACGCAAAAACGCACAGTTTTTGTTTGTGTCCCTTTAAATGCAAATGAGCTGCTGCTCCCGGCCCCCTTTCAGGAAGAGGGCGGAGCTTCAAGAGCTCATGTTAGCAGATCTAATTACCTCATGCAGTTACGCACTGAAAAGGTCTGAAACTGTTCAGCCTTTTATGTTCAAACCGGACAATGATGGAGAGACTCAAGAAGAAGTGACAACATGTAGACTGCAACAGGGCGTTTCTGAATGGTTAGTTGATGAATTTATGTAGCTGATGTGGAGTTAACTATATTCAAGACTTTGATTAGCATATTCGGTCATGATAATCTATAAATCGCTCTTGTGGGAAGTCTTGTTAGATTCCTTCCGATCCAGAAATGCTGCATGAAGATAGAAAAAGTATAGTTTAGTTTAACCTTGCTTTTATGACATGCTGTTGCATTTGTGTTGCGTCCTGTATTGCAATAAATGTGAAAAGACGGATGCAACAGTTTAAGCGACTTCTAAATGTGCTCGACTACAACAAATCTTCCTCTTCTCTAAAGCAGCCTAACATGGCATTTGTTGCGTGATCCCGGGGGCAGGGTTTATGTCAATTTTAGGGTTAGTGATGTCACTATAAAAATAAAATATCTTCCTTTGTTTTGAACTTTGAGCGTCGTAACTTTGCAGATGTTGTTTATGCTCAAAGCAACATTACACACTAACCAAAGTTACAGTTTTTCTCCATTGGTTTCGCTCATTTCTTGAAACAGAAATTACATTCTCAAAACAACATGGACAAATCTCCAAACCACTTGGCAATTGTTCACAACAGAATAGCATTTCTCATTAATTTCATCAAATTGCAAATGTCTAAGTACATGTCTCAATGTCTCAGTACATCTTTGCAATGGATTAAGTACAGGTAGCCTACATTTAGCACAGTTTGCAAATGATTAGATCTTGTTGATCTAAACTGATTGTGTGATTCTCAGTCTAATGGTCGTTCGCTCCAAAACGTATCAGCATCATTTCATTGTATAAGTCATCACATGCACAATAGTCTGTTCAATTGTCAAAATTAGTCAAGAACATAATACCATGAATACCATGAATCCCTTGGAACATTTGATAAATTTATTACAGCAATTGACAGTCAGGTGACTGTGAAAGCTGTCAAACATATATGTAAAGAGCTTGACCATGCAGGACCAGTACAATTTCTGAACATGGAGGCACCTGGCCAAGTAAATGAACAAGAGAGGGGAAGAGAGGGGAAGGGGGGATGAGAGGGGAAGTGGGTAGAGAGTGGAAGAGAGGGGAAGGGGGGATGAGAAGGGAAGTGGGTAGAGAGCGGAAGAGAGGGGAAGGGGGGATGAGAGGGGAAGTGGGTAGAGAGGGGTAGAGAGGGGAAGGGGGATGAGAGGGGTAGAGAGGGGAAGGGGGAATGAGAGGGGAAGAGAGGGGAAGTTGGGTAGAGAGGGGTAGAGAGGGGTAGAGAGGGGAAGAGAGGGGAAGGAGGATGAGAGGGGAAGTGGGTAGAGAGGGGTAAAGAGGGGAAGAGAGGGGAAGGGGGATGAGAGGGGAAGGGGGAAGAGAGGGGAAGTTGGGTAGAGAGGGGTAGAGAGGGGTAGAGAGGGGTAGAGAGGGGAAGAGAGGGGAAGGGATAGAGAGAGGAAGAGAGGGGAAGGGGGGATGAGAGGGGAAGTGGGTAGAGAGGGGTAGAGAGGGGAAGGGGGATGAGAGGGGTAGAGAGGGGAAGGGGGAATGAGAGGGGAAGAGAGGGGAAGTTGGGTAGAGAGGGGTAGAGAGGGGTAGAGAGGGGAAGAGAGGGGAAGGAGGATGAGAGGGGAAGTGGGTAGAGAGGGGTAAAGAGGGGAAGAGATGGGAAGGGGGATGAGAGGGGAAGGGGGAAGAGAGGGGAAGTTGGGTAGAGAGGGGTAGAGAGGGGTAGAGAGGGGTAGAGAGGGGAAGAGAGGGGAAGGGATAGAGAGAGGAAGAGAGGGTAAGGGGGGTAGGAAGAGGTAGACCTGGAGTAAGATGTGGCCAAAGAAGACAGGGACCAAAGTTATCAGATGCGATTCTACTGAGTACCCATGGGTTGACTATAGAGAGAGGCTGGACAGAGACTTCAGCCCAACCTCAGCAGATATAAAAAACAAACCTTTGAAAACGCATGAATGAATCGAATGATTTTACAAATGTGGAGAGAAATAAATATTTTCATCAATATGCATGCAGTACTGGTCTTGTGTGTACTGTTTGGTCAATATATTCATATACTTTACTCTAACAATATCTCAGAAAAAAAAATCTAACCCAGATTATATCATTAGAAAAGTAGAAATTTTACAAGTGTTTACAGTAAGATTGAGAACAGCAGTGAGTGGATGGCCAGGAGGGTGAGGATGGTAATTTTCATAGTTTTTTTGTTTGTGTGTTATATTACAGTATATTATGCTGTATACATTTTCTTTTTACTCTGATGTATGGAAGTTACTTTATGTGTGTGAATGATAATGGTTACAATTTCCTTGGAGGCTACTCTTACCCTAAAATCCTATTTCTTTATTTCAGTTTTATACACAATTGTATTCTGTTAGCTAGACAAAAATGAAGGACTGGGCTAAGACTGAAAGGTGGATATCAGGGATATTTCAATGGTCCTCTGCCATAGTGACAAAACATCTAAACATTTTGACTTGCAGTGCTTACACAATGCCAAAGGGACAAAGCATTTTGCGGGCACTGACTGTTTAAATGAGAAGGAAATTTAGTTTTGACACATGAGTGAACTGTTTTGGGAAAGGTATGAGCTTTTGCAGGTGAACCATGGTGTTGTGCCAAACCATCCACGTTATTTTGGCAAAAGCACCAAGAGAGTTGAGAACGTCCGGTCTGTTTCAAGAAATGAGCCAAATCAATTGAGAAGGATCTTTGCTATTTTGGTGGCACTGACCATCTATATGGGAAAGGAATTTAGTTCTGAAGCATGAGTGAACAGTTTTGGGAGAGATATTAGCTTTTGCAAGTGAGCTATAGTGTTGTGCTGAACTGTAAGACTGTTTTGCCAAATTATCTTACAATTTTGAGAATGTAATTTCTGTTTCAAGAAATGAGCCAAACCAATGGAGAAAAACTGTAAAAAAGTGAAATCATAACCAACCACCCCTTTAAGCTTTTACCCCACTCTCATAGCCAAATACTTCACACAATGGCCTGTGTTGTAAGGAAAATAAAAGTATAGTGAAGATACATTCTCTGAAAACATCTTAAAACTGACGATGATGCAATGCTTTTTGCACAACAGCACCCCATCTGGTGATTCCTGGTTTTACCGGCCAGAATAGAGATGCCACTCATTAAAGGAACACTCCACTTTTTTTGAAAATAGGCTCATTTTCCAACTCCCCTAGAGTTGAAGAGTTGAGTTTTACCATTTTCTAATCTATTCAGCTGATCTCCGGGCCTGGCGATAGCACTTTTAGCATAGCTTAGCATAGATCATTGAATCTGATTAGACCGTTAGCATCTTGCCCGGAAATTGGCTGAATGGATGTGAAAACGGTAAAACTCAACTTTAACTCTAGGGGAGTTGGAAAATGAGTCTATTTTCAAAAAAGTGGAGTGTTCCTTTAAATGCTTTAAGAACGATAGTCTAACGCCGACTGCTCAGACATGCAACCTTCAGCAAAAATCTGTTTTCTCCAAAACTCCATGTGGCGACACATATGTGGATTACTACTTGCATCAGAACAAAAATATGAAGAAAAAATCCCAATGTGTCCATGTTTTTGTGACAGGTGTAGTTTCACAGAGAGACAGAGACTGTCGGCTGATTATATATTTGATGCTGCAAGTGAGGGACCTTTTTTTTTTAATACGATGAGTTTTTTTTAATATACAATAATGTAAAATGTTTCAAGGCCAGTAAGAAATATGTATGGTCTTTAAATGTTCTCTATTTACTTGACATTAATGCTGCATTTGCCCCAAGCCTACTACAGGTCAATGGTTTTAAATTCAGCATAAAGACAAGGACAAAACAGCAGACAAGAAATGACTTTGTTCATGTGTTTTTGGGCTCTTCAGAATATACAGAGACTGGCTGAAAGAAATGCTCTCAGCTCAACTGCTAACGTTGCATCTCAGCACAAAACTAAACCCTAATTAAAGAGTAAAGCTTCTTTTGCAATTTAAAGGAGCTACCACTGACATACAGTATATTATTTTATACAGGGTGTAATTTTGTTGAAAATATGATACTATATTCTGCTCTCTCTTTTATTATTTTCACTCTTTGTGGCAGTAGGGTCATTTGCGATAAATCAAATGTTCCTTTTTGTTCCCTTTACTAGAACAATATGGGACAGGCAAAAGGTAATGTGCAGATGAAAGTGGATGTGGTGGCATGTGCTCTGATATAAACTTGGCTAAATTAATTTACATAACTGCTTGCATGTCTAAACTTAGCCTAAGTGCTAAATAAAGAAGCTCCACTGAGACACACTGTCCTGGACAGCAGCATATTTTTTGCCTTGGTTTATTAGGCTGAAAATATGCTATAAAACATAAGTCTCATCAGTTAACAACACTTAATAAAAAAGCTTCTTTGCTTTCCTAATTCAATTAAAAGGGTGAATGAGCTGATTTAAAACACACCGAGCAGGTGATAGCAGTAAATAGCCCGGAGTGCTAAACACTTTCAGTAATAGACGTTAGCGGTGGCTAATAATTTAACGTAGCACTGCTGGTCGTATCATCAAGATTAGCTGGCGTTAGTCGTGTCGCAGTGCGGTGGGCACTCAGGCGGACAGGACAAGCACATGACCCCTGTCATGCTTGTGTCTTTGATGGGCTCTAGCCTGCCCTGACACTAATTGAATATCTAAAATTAGCGGTAGCCGTTGTGCTGGTGTCAGTGTTAAATTACTGTAATGCAGTGGGACAAAGCAGGCAAGCAGCTCGAGAGGGTGACCTGCTGCTCCCCCTGCATATCCCAGCATTCTCTCAAAGGACATAACACAGAGTGGGCTACTATGCTGAGTTGGCAAATCTCTTTGCACATGTGGCAAAAACATCAGGGGACATTGGCAGCATTACGAAACATTGCGGGCTCTTTATATAGAGGATTTCAGTGGAGTTCCTGAAGAAAAAAAACAGCAAAAGTTTGAATGCAATCTAATGAGTATCCTTATAATCTATTGAAAAGAACTAAATGCATTGGAAATCAAAACGAGACTATCACTAGGTGTGATAATGTAGGCAACAAGCCATGAGTCGGTATTGAATACTCACTCTTTTGTGCTGGAGACCTTGTGGTTGTGTATGGGCGAAATACAAGGAGGAAGCAGCAGTGCGTCTTTGTCCATCCGAAGCTTCTTGCCTCCACTCATCACATCACAGTGCTCAGACTGCAGAGAAAGTTAAGTTAATTACCCCTTTCTGTCCAGAATTTAACATGTTACTTAGCTTGGCAGGAGGAAGAACGAGTTGAAACATCTACATTAAGGGCCAGATTTACTAACAGCTTGCACCAGCGCAAACCCTCTTTTGGCATTAAAATACTACTGTCAGGATTTACTAAAGACACGCAGTGAAAATAAGCTCTGAAAAGGTGTGGACAGGGTTATTTTTGTGACCTTATTGCATATGCATTTGTATAGTTTCCCTTTCAGATGCAAAATTTATAATAAGGTTTGTGCTCGTCAATTTACTAGAGTTTGCACCATTATTTACAGGCCAAAAAAAGCATGTCTTAAACCAGACGCTGATTTGCGCTGCTCTTGGTAGATTGTGTTAGTCATTATGGAAAATATTTGCCAGTGTCCGTGTTTTAATTTGAGTGTCGTCAAGTTCAAGTTTATTGTCATATGCATAGTACAGAGTACCGCAGCAATTAAATACAATGTGCCTTAGCACCATCTGCACTTTTTTTTAAATTGTGCTCTCACGTTTATTTGCCCTGTTTAGTAAATCTGGCCCTAGGACTCAAACAAACATCTTTTATAGTCTAAGACTATATAGTGTTACTGTCTTAAATATTCTTCAGAATTGTGTACTGAGGTCTGGATAACCTGTTGGTGGTTAAAGGTCAGAGCTAATAACTAAGGGCATTTTCACAGATAGTACACTTTAAATTAACCAAAACAATTCCAGTTAATGTGAACCAGAAATAAAAATGACCTCAGAGCTTTTGGTGTTCACAATTTAAGTATACTTAATAAAAAGACCAAAATTAACCTCCTGAGGTAGTCTGAGTTTGAGTTTAGTCTTTAGTTTGTTTGAAAATTTGGGGTGTTCACATATGTTATATCGGCTCAATATCGCTTGTAGTGCTCAAATGAACTAGGTGAAAAAACGCCCTGAAAGGCAGAACATATGAATGTGCTGTCGGTGTGCCTGTCGGTGTTAAAGGCACAGCATGTAAGTTTCACCACTAGAGGTCACTTATTCAAAACAAAGGCATAGCTTGATGACGCTGTGAATGAGCGTAGAATCATGGGAGTTGTTGTCTTGCCTCTTCACCTCTACAGCCGATGGAAAGGAATCATGTTCATGAATGACCGAATGTATTAACGTTACGTGGTATGAAGCAGGACGTGCTGAGAGCCCTTGGGAGCGAAGGCTAATGAGAGAGACCTGCGCGAAACACCGGTCTCTGAGTTTTTATTCTGCTTATGTTGCAGTCGCCACTTCTGCTCTTTTTGTTGTGTATGTGGGGTTTGAGTATTGTGCTGTTTAACATGGTTAAAACAATCATACTAAATACATTTGAGTGTGTTGAAAGTTATGTTATAACTCTACTCTGTGCGTTCACTCTGTGGATGGTATGAGACAACTGTTGCATCTAGATCGATATTAGAATATCATATTAATAAAAACAGAATGATTAAATGACATGCAATTGATTTAAAACTATATAGTGTTGTCTCTGAGACATTGTAAAAACGTTACGCGGGGTGATCAAAAAAACAAGCGATTAACCGTGTTGCGCTGTATAATAATGATTCGATTTCTGTTGATAAATGTATATCCAAACAGTTGCTTGTCTGTTTAATAAAATACATATTATATTAAAGCGTCTTTGGTGTTTCCATGGTTTCGGATTCGACGTCATTGACAGGCGGCGCATGGACACAGTCCGTGTCCTAGTTAAAATGGCTGATTTCTCTGGATTTAAACATGGTTGGAGGTCAACAAAATATATAACATTGTTCTAGGGGTTTATGGATATTTTAATAAAAAAATCTTGCATATAGTGTGACATTAAGTTTTTTTGTATGCTCCTTTAGACAGAAACACCAGGGAGCTCTATGAAATAGACATGACACTAGATGGGATAATGCACTATATTATAAAACAATAAAAATATATAGTAGTTAAATATCTGCGCTGCTAATGAATTGTGTCCCTGGCAAAAGTGCATGTTGCAAAAAGGACCTGCTGAATGAGTGCTTGCTTAAAATAATAATTACATGATTAATTTGCTATTGCAGCCCTTGATTTTATAATTATAGAGCATGTAATGCAAGTGAGAATGTTTAACACTTGCCTTGTGTTTCCTCTTTGATTTGCTAGGGTTCTTTTCTGCAGGGATTGAGGCAGGTGACTGTTGCCGTCTGTGCTTGACACTGACCTCACGACACTCAGCCTTGGTTGGGGGAGGCTCTGGGGGATCTTGCCCCGGGATCCGTGACAGGAAGCTGAGTTCGATCTTAACCCAAAGGGACTTGATGTCCTCGAAATCTCTTAGCGGTGACAAAAGTTCATTTTGTACAATGGGGATGGGAGAAAAGAGGGGCTCTTCCAGGAGATCCGAGGCACCTGGGTCAGGAATGGAGGTGCTGCTTGTGCTGGTAAGGCTACTAACACTCAGGATATTGCTGTTGCAATCCTTGGATTTCAGGCTTAGGGTGTTGGGACCAGGACAGGGAAGCTGAACTTTGGTGAGTTCTTCAGGGTCTGAATGACACTCGGATGAAGAAGACTCTGTCTCTATGAATTCCTTAGACTTGGGGATGATCTTGTTGGGTCCTCTGTGCTTCTTTTTATCTTGAACAGGTGTGATATTAGTTGGTGCAGTGTTTGTTGTGGTGGTTCGAGGTTCCTTTCTTGGAGCTGTCTTGACCCCAGGGCCCTTGCCTCTAGGTTTTTGCGGTTCTAAAGGCGGGGGCTCTTTCTCTTTCGGGGTAGAACTTGAGTTTCCTGGTCTTGGCCAGTTGTGCTCCTCGCTGCTGGAAGATCGCTCTACCTTTTTGGGCTGCTTCTTGCCAGTGCTTCTCCTAGGGGGTGCTAGCTCCACTGAAGCTGGTGATTTCACCTTGGTGCTTTTGCTTTCTGGAGCCTTCTGACCAGTCTTGGGTTTGGCTTTCTCTCGGATGGGACTGAGCAATGTTCTCTCCTTGGGGTCTGCTGGTGCCAGTGCTGTGTTGGGCTTGTTCTTGCTGGAGCTCTGGTTCTCAGAGGCTTGGCTTTCACCAGGTTGAGAGCTGTTAAGCACATGGCTATCTGACTGGGTGTTGATTAGTGCTTTATTGTGAGGGTTAACTTTGTTCAGCCACTTATCTAGTTGCCACTTGTTTGTTGATGGAGGTTCAGGCTGGTGGAAAAAGACAAAACAAATAGTTGAATGTGACATTTTTCCATGAGGCCTACAATGTAAATGAATATATAGCAAAATAACGTAAAATAACATGGAAATCGAATTTGTAATGATGCATATCGGCACAGATTTCATCTGTCTTCAGTGTTGATTCATGGGAAGCTTGATGATTCAGTCATATGACTTTCACAGACCAATGAGCTGGCGCTATGATGAAAAGGCCATTAAGAGAGGAAGTCGTAAAACTCCTGAATAATGGAGGAAATGCTGTGAGTATTGTCCTGATGACTGCTCATAGCTCTCACTGCAAAGATAGTTTTATCAGCTATATTATCTCACGCCGATTGTTGTGTACCATTATGTTCGCGGACACAAGTAAATCTTTCCCACGAAGCCATAAACACTGTCTTGAATGCTCTAAATGATAGCAAATCATTCGGAAAAGGAAGCTGTGGAAATGAGTGGACATCCATATTAACCATTAAACTCACAGGGTAAGAAATTCAATTCAGTGCACTTTCCAATCAGACATGATGGTACGTTTTGAGACAAAAGGCAATCTCCTGACAAAATGACAAAATGTCAGAGAGATATTTCCGCCAATACAAGCGACCACATTTTATACTGAAAGCACTGGCGAAGATGATGAATTAACAATTGAGCGTGTCGAAATTGACAGGCCTCCCAATATTTCGCCACTGAGGCATCAGAGCTATGCGCCACCGCTTGAAAGCGAAACATCTTTCTGTAGACCAGAGCCCTTGCAGTGCTAAGATACGGATTCCCATTGGCCATCCCTGGCAGAGAGCAAAGCTATACACACAGAAGGGGCGATGAGAACCGAGAGATGTTTACTCTTGTGTAATGCTCTTAGGGAGCCCCGGGCAGGCTACTGCGGGACAACTTTAAAGCTGCCAATTAATCCTTTGAGGAGATCCTTTCAAAAATCCTACCCCTAACCCATGCTGAGAAAAACTCGGAGGGGGAAGGCTGCCTAAGTCTCTCTTTGCCTTTAGCGAAAGGAGAAAATAGACTTACTCCGATTCATCTCAGTTCTTTTGAAATGTCTGGTAATGGGCCCCATAATAATCATCTAAGAGAAATAATTGCAGAAGCTGGTATTCATTTACCTCAGGGCCTAGAGTTCAAAGGGTAAGAAAAACAGCATAACTGTAAATAACACTAAACAGAAGGGGTGAGAACTTCTACTCAAGCCTGTCAAGAACAAGTCCGGGTCATGCTTCACTACAAAATACAAATAAATAAATAAACATAAAAACAGCAAACAATATTTTTCTGTAGGTAGGTACATGATGCCTATAATTGGACCATTGTGATATTTATACACTGTAAAAAAAATTCAGGTCTCCAATTGAAAATGTTCTAGTGACCGATCACATCAAAATTTTTTAGTTGGCCAAATTTAATTTCTTGAATTTTAATTGAATTAAATTGCATCAATTCACAGAAATTCAATTTGGCCAACTGAAAAATTTAGATGTGATCGGTCACTAGAACATTTTCAATTGGAGACCTTTATTTTTTTTTACAGTGTATATTGTGACATTATTTTGATGACAATTAAATCAATTTCTCCCTCCAAATCTTATTACAATAATAATACAGTGATGTTTAGTTTTTAGTTTAGTTCATGTTATTATTATTATTAAAGAACAATGGAAACACAAATCCCTGAAGGCTATCAAATACAATACAAATACATTTATTACAGTATTTCCTTACACTACACCAATACAACATTTAAATAATAAATGGTTTCTCTCGGTACAGTAATGGATTGTTTTGAAAACAGAGGTGGTTTGAGCTGAAACGTTGCAAAAATACCACATTCAATACACAATCAATTTCATTTATATAACACTTTTTTTTTTTGCAATAAATACTGTTTAAAATCAGCTTCAAAAACAGTTACTTTTGCTTTAAATAAGTAAAAAAAAAAAAAAAAAAATTTGCTGAAATTTCTTAATTCTTGTCACCATTTTCAATATAATTTAAAAACATAATACTAGCCTAAAAAACTCTCAAGCTTACTGAAGACAAGTAAACAGTTATAAAGAAAGAGCAAAGAAAACAAACTAAAATAGAACAAAGACACAAATGACATAGACCTACTTGAAAAACTTCAAGCACTAGAAATGCTACATAAAATGTATAAAGTAATCAAAAAACAATGCATAGTCTTTACTGTGTAAACTAAATATACAATTATTCTTATTAAAGTTACAAGTGATTCAGTCAAGAGTGAGTGAGAGATTAACAGTGAGAGATTTTCTCTCTTTTTGTTGTTGTTTGAGGTAAATTTGGACGCTGTCACTTTAAGACCGGCTGCACGGATCCATTATACTCCTGTGTTGTTCTTTCTCAATTTCTCAGTTTCTCAATTGTTATGTTTACTTAAGACATAAATGACTCTTTTTACTTGTAAATACATGTCACTTTGACACATAGGTATGTATATTTAACCGGTCAAGCCCAAATTAGGCGGCAAAAAGCCCTCAGTTCAGTCCCCATGCTCTCTATGAGCAGCGTCTTCATGATAGAGGCGATAGTCCAAAATCTCTACTGGTTTAAAAATTTCTACTGGTTAATCGTGTCTACTGGTATATTGCCCACCTCTACCTCTAAATATTTCACCACTGAGTCATTAGGAATATTGTTCAAAAGCAGTTTTTATAGAAGTTTAGGAAAAATCTTAAGCCGTGGATAAGTGTGTGGATGTATTTGAGGGGAGTAAGGTGATCAGTAGCCTACCTCTGGTGTGGCAGCTCGGGACGTTCGGTTGCATTCACTGTCGCTGGAACTGCTCTCGCTGTCCGAGTCGGACTCTGAACTGCTCTCCGATTCGCTGGAGCTGCCCGAGGCGGCGCTGGAGTGACCGGTCGGTTCGCTGGTCCGCGGTGTGGTTCCAGGAAGGCTTTAGGCAAAAGAAGAGAGGAGAACATTCATAAACCAGTATGACACACTTTAAACCATTGACAGCACCGATGCAAATACAGGTTGTTTTATTAACACACCAGAAATGAATAAACAGCAGAAGAAACTGAGCCAATGCATTCATCAGCTGAACCTTTGACACGTTGTACCAGACAGGGCTGCAAGAATCTGCCTAACATAGTTACAAAAGGTATAATTCCCCCCAAATTTAAATTCTGTCATCATTTACTCACCCTAATGTTGTTAATCTGTTCTGAGAACTTCTGAAGAATGTTCATGCAGCTGTTTTCCGTACAAAAACAGTTTTTCTGTTCTATAGCAGCATTCGGGTTTGAACTGACATGATTTTGGAGTGAAATATTCCTAAATTTATATGGCCGAAGGGCTTGTCACATCATTTTACGGGGAGATTTAAAGAAAAAAGAAAGCATCATTTTTCCCATGCCAGCTCTCACGTTTTAGTTCAATGCTTTAAAACATCAGACGACGCAATTAAATGTAAATTAATATAATACCCTTGATATCTATTTTATCTGTACGTTTTTCTTTTTTCTTTAAATATATATATCTTTCAAGACTAGCTGATGCTGCTTTGGCAAACCAACTAATTAACAGACCACTGAACAAACTGATGATAGACAGAGATAGAGGGAAAATGAGAACGAAAAGAAAGCACTTGTTTACTTCTCCACCTCGGCTCAGTCTCAGAGTTATCAGTCATGCTCAGCATTATTTATGAGTTCATGAAAGGCCACAGCGCTCTAATCCAATAAGTACTTCACTTCTCAGGGTATTCTCAGATGTGGCCATCCAAGATTGTTCTACATGGAGTCAAACATGCCAGAAGGAGGCAAATTAAACTCCGTTTCCAAAGGTCAGACCAGGCTGCTTTATGTTGACACTTCATTAGAGATTATGTTACGACAGGAAAAGGCGCTCTGGTCTACAGCTGTGCCTGCAAGACACGGACAACACTAGCCAGGAAAGAAGAACCTGTCCCAGGAAAGTGAAAAAGCAAACAAGAAACAGATGCATGCCAAATCATGACATAAGCTTTATCCAAAATTGGCCACTTGTTCACTCGGGCACTGTCAGTGAAGAGAAAAAACCCTACAATCTACCTGACACCCAATGTGTGCTACAGTGAAAATGCACGTCTCATAATCAAATACCATCTGAAAGAAATAGGGCACTGTTACAGAAAAGACACAAAGGGCTTGGAATATGCTGTTCTTTCAAAACACCAACCTGTGTGACCTTTGTCTATGCAAATAGCGCTGATTGGTGTGATACAGACACACAAACCAAAAGAAAAGAATAGAAAAAAAAACAGAAGGTCATTTTCTCTCCATCTTTTAGTCCTAATAAGGTTGACCTTTGGTTAACAGCTGTGGAATCTCATGAGAGAAAGGCAAGTCAGTGAAAATGTTTCCTGGTTCTTTCACCTTTTATTACAGATTAAATTTTTTATGTATTAACTATTGCTGTCAATCTATTAAAAACATTAACTAGATTAATCACACTTAAGTTTTTATATGTTTTTTTAATATATTTTATAATGTAATAATTTCACAGTTAATCTCCAAATTAATGTAGAAACAACATAAAGACAGTATATTTTAAATAATTTACTTTTTATGATTAGTGGCCAGTATTACTGATACTAATACTGTTACTGATGTCTCTATGAAAATGAAAATAAATTATAGCCATTCAACATTAATTGAAAGCTATCTTTTTTATTTATTTTATTTTTACAGTTATTAAAATATAACAACTTTTAATTTAAGTGAACTTAAAACAATTCTCACATAAACCCTTAATAAATGTCATATTTACCTGTGGCAGGTATAAGAAATAAACAGAAAATTAATAAAGTTATCAAACAGTTTGGACTGCTTAAATTATAAATTAAATATAGATGAATCCATATTAAAGCTACAAAAGACACAGATCTCACGCATCACATTTTCTCACAACTCTGTACGTTCATTTAAAGGGGTGGTTGATTGCCCTTTTTAACAAGATGAAAAACAGCCTCTGATGTCCCCAGAGTCTGTATGTGAAGTTTTAGCTCAAAATACCCCACAGATTATTTTTTATAGCATGTTAAAATTGACACTTTTTCAGGGTGAGCAAAAACATGCAGTTCTTGTGTGTCCCTTTAAATGCAAATGAGCTGCTGCTCATGGGGCGGAGCTTCAAGAACTCCAGTAAGCAGCTCTGACAACCTCATCAGTGTTGCCAACTTAGCGACTTTGTCGCTATATTTAGCGACTTTTCAGACCCCTTTAGTGACTTTTTTTTAAAAAAGCGACTAGCGACAAATATAGCGCCTTTTTGGACAAACGTCAGCAACTTTATTTTACAAATGTCGCCAGTACAGTTCTGCGAGCGCGAGGTTTCTCCCTGCCGTTTACCCTGTTCAGTGAGTGGCTGTGGCTGAGAGGAGTAGCGTGTGCCGTTGAAAACACACAGCAGCTGACAGACGTGAATGAGCGAGCTACACAGCAGTGGGCAGCCATATTGCTGCGGCGCCCGGGGAGCAGTTGGGGGTTCGGTGCCTTGCTCAAGGGTCTCACCTCAGTCGTGGTATTGAGGGTGGAGGAGGTGGTTATTCACTCCCCCCACCGACAATTCTTGACGGACATGAGACTCGAACCCGCAACCTTCCGGTTACAAGTCCCACTCTCTAATCATTAGGCCACGACTGCCCCACATGTGTTCTCACTGCCCCACATGTGTTCTCACCAAGCCTGTAGTGCTCCAGTCAGAAATTGAAGCTTTCGCACTGCCTCTCCATGTATTTGAATGGGCGCGAGACACACTAAACAATTTAATTACACTTCAAATAATTGTTTCCTAAAGATGGTTTCTGTCATTTTAGGCAGTTTTTATTACAATAATTTCATTTCAAGTGTTCGTTTTTTAAATAAGTTTAGTTTTAGTGAGTTATTTGATGCTATAAAAACGGGGGGTGTGACGTCATGATTGACAGCTGAGATTGACGGCTTCTCTGAGTGAACTTGTCACTGAGGCACTAACGGACTTTTTTCTGGATTTTTGGGAGGAGATTGGAGCTTTAGCTTTAATTTCTACACTTCCATAACTGTTTATTTCACACCAACATAATTAATTGTTCTGCATCTGCGAGAGTGTGGGCGGGCTTTTGATAATCGCGCCTCAACTTCCTGCTCTCTACTGCGCAACTCCGGTCCCGAGATCGCTGCTGCGCAGACCCGGTCCCAAGATGTCAGCGCCGTGTGCGGGCCTATGAAAGCTTCAACTTTGGTCAGCGGAAGTCAATGAAGTCGCGTCGTCCATATTTTTTTACGGTCTATGGTTCTCACTAACCCGGGAAGAAGCCTGTGTAGTCCCTACCGTTTGTTGTAGTCTCCCTTTGCTTTGAACTTTGAGCGTTGTAACTTTGCAGATGTTGTTTATGCTCAAACAGCAACATTACACACTAACTAAAGTTAAAAAAGTGAAATCATAATCAACCACCCCTTTAAGAGGTGATTTAACTCCTTTAAGACTGCTTTTATGAGGATTCTCAACAAAATTGATATTTTGGCATAATTTTGTGTGTGATTGTTCATTCAAGCATGAAAGAGAACTCGATTCTGGCGTGATGTCTGTGCGCACGATGGCGCGTCTTTCTGTGCGTTGCGTGTGTCATGTAGACAGAACATTCACAGACAGTGTGTTCTCTTTTGTCTTGTCGCGCTTGAATGGTTTAAAAGCATTTACATGAATTAGAGTGTGATCATGTAAAACTAGCCAAACGATGATAGAAAAAACAGATGCTGCATTAAAGGCGTTAAATATTGTTAATGCGTTAAACTGAAAAAAATAGCAATACTGTTACAGTACTACTATTAACGCAATACAACACAATAACTCATTTCAGCCTATTTCTGAAAGGGTGTAATGTAATGTAATAGAATGGAATGTAATAATATAATATAATATAATATATTTTTTTTGTATATTTTTAATGATTTATCTTCCATACAGGGGCCTAGTTCAGTCCAAGTGAGAGAGAGAGAGAGAGAGAGAGAGAGAGAGAGAGATACAAGCTCTTCCCTAGCATAGTGATGCAAAGTAAACAAAGTTTACTTATCATCATTATTCATAATTAACGATATCCTCGTCCCCAAACAGACCGCACAGAGCAGCTCTGAGAATAGCTTTCGTTTCGTAAAGCAGCACACGTTGCACGAACACAGGAAGGAGGAAGTGTTTCCCTGAAGGAGTTACAGCAGGCCCTGGGCAACTCAACTAGAACTGGGCCACTGGGACCGAAAGAACTGGGTAAATTAAACATCTCACTGCTGAACTATAACTGTAACAAGGAACAATAACATAACTGCTTTCATAAGGGTTTATGTTTGACACTTCTAGGTCTGAAAACTAGTTAAAAATGTTTGTGCCAAGGTTAAAAAAGTGAAATGCGATATCACCAGCATCTCTACATTGTAAAAGATAAGTGTAAATATTTGAATTCATAACTATATAAATATCATATCAGTTTCACTAATTATGATATTAGGATATTAGCATTTATTAACGTGTGGTGTGTGTCCTGTACACATACCACACTATACACATAAACAGATGTGCACAAACATATTTCTCAATTCCACCATAAGTTATGCTGTGCGAAAGCCATCAAGGCGCTTATTAATATTCAGCAAGGGAAGAATTTGCACAGGCCTCCTATGGCTTTAAATAATTCTCTGTCAATGCATGTTGCTGTTACAACCCCAAAAAGATCTCCAGGCATACGCAAAGTATCTCAAACCACTCTAATAAATAAATAATATTTAGAACAATTTACATTTTAAATATTCATGTTTTATAATGAAGCAATTTACTAGGCTGGTGCTAAGCAGAATATGAGATCTGATGTACATACAAAAATAACCATTAGCTAGACTACTGTGGCCTTTTACATAAAGCTATGGGGTAGGTATAGAGTTAGCAAAACCAAACAAATCCAAACTGGTTTAGATGCTATACACATTCTCTCTCAACTCAGGTTTTGATCCAGAGATTATGGATAACTCTGGAGCATGTGCACCTGAAAGTGTGACACCTGCAACGAACAAACAATCACACAAAAACGCAAGTCAGTGTGATTCACTTCTCTCTCGCTCAACACAATTCACTTTTCTGCTGAAGATTAAGAGATTGTTATGAAAAGCATCATGAATTTAATTCACATTTACATTTACAATTCAGGAAAAATCCATATTGGAAAACCCTTTTCACACCAAACTAATTAACCAAACTCTGACTCGGGTCCACAAAAAGGGCTCTACCATCTAAAATATATTCGAAACACACCATCTCCAGCTCTTGCTAGCAGAAGAACAAGGTAATACAAGGGACAAAGCCATGATCACTCCTCTGAGATAATCACACCAAAACAAAGGCTGATGCATCACTGGAAGCTACAGGGACCCCATCGACTAGTGTTTTTCTCTCTGTGTTTACACTGATACCATAATCTCAGATCAATGTGACAGATAGTCACAGCCTGGCGGTCTGTCTGATGGGCCGAATCGCAGATGGAGAGGGCTTACGATGGAGGGGGGCAGGAAAAAGCAGTGTGTGAGGGATGGCAACTGCTTGAAGAGACTCATTAAGACACGAGTTTGTCCAGAAATTCACACCAGACCCAAGGGCCACTAGCAGATCGAGTCTAGCGTTGCAGCTTGGGACCTCAGCAAAGGCCGCCTCTGTTCCCGTATTTGCTTGTAGATTGTAATTATTTGCAGATTTATCAAAAGGCGGCCTAACAAACCTAGTGTGCATTATTATTCTTGCGATCTCCTACTGGGTCTCATATCTACGTTTTTTCTTCGTTTTTTTCAACCTCTCCTTCAATGACGTTTAATAGATGAATGATTCCTACGGTCGCTGGAGCAGGCAGAGGCCTGGGCCGCGGTTCAGAAGCCCACGTTTGATTCTATTCCCCTTAGAAACAGAGATAGGGCCGTTTCAGACATCAAGTCTGGACCGCAACCTGTCAATACCGCCAGCCAGATGTCTTCGGCGTAGGAGAATTTAATGAACTGTGAATTTATGATTTCCATCAATAAGTTAAATTTGAAAAGTTCAAAAGAATTTGAGGACGCGGGGTCTCGGCACTAAACACGATTATGTGTTTGAGGGGGTGAAAGCAACAAAGAGTTTGAAGCATTAAACGACAAAGAGAGAAGATGAGAAGAGACCTGAAAGAGTTTCATTTGTAAGTCATCAGCCCACCGCCTCATAAAACGATCATCTGTGAGCAGCGGATACATTATTTTTTATAAATCAGCCTGAAGAATAACTCGACACACATCTCTACGATGATGATTGTGACTTCCCTTTGCCCTTAAATCCATTACAAGCTTTATTTGATTCTATCGATGGTCTGTTCGCATGAGGAATGGATTATAGATCCTGTTTCAAAACACGGCTCTGATTCCTGAATCATTACAAGACCTGTTCTCAACAGGGACACACTGAGCGTATTTACAAGTTGATGGTTGGTTTCCCAAGCTCAGATTAGGTCTGGTCCTTGATTAAAATGTTTCAACTGTCTGCGAATGTTCAAAACGAGACCATAATTCCATCTGACTCGCTTTCACTGATTACTCTCTGTGAAAACACATGTCAAATACATTTCCATACCATAATCTAAAGCAGTGATTTTCAACTGGTGGGTCGCCGGGATGTTCTTATTGGGTCGATGACAGCAGGGAAAAACAATGTTAAATGCGAATAATAAAATGCTAATAATCATATAATAGTGCATTATTAAGATAATAGCCAAACAAATTGGCTTATCTACTTTAAAAAGCGAGGAGAAAACTCTTCCCATATTGTTGATGTTAATGTTTTGCATTTAATCACACTGTATGCTACTTTGGTGAAAATACATTTTGTTTAGTAGAAACTAAAAGTTAAATGCCACATGTCCCATGCCACAATGCCAAATGAGATAAATCAAGGCTAAAGTAAAGTTAAAAGTCAAAGTAGATCAATTAAACTACATTGTATTTTGGTGCAAATTCATCTGTCACTTGGTAGAAACTAACTGAATCAGAGAGATGTTAACACGGACAGCTTGCTTAACCCTTTCACACGTAAGTTTAAAATATTGACCCACCCAGCGTGAGTTTTTCAAGGTGACTGTTATTTATCACTTTATTGTTTCCATGGTGACGTGTCATTGCTTGTCACATGACGAGCCGCAATCACAATATTGCTGTATGACTGATGATCTGCTTTTATTAAATTGTTCCTTTTTATTAAAAATATTCACATATTTGTTACCTATAGCATGAAATATCTTTATAATGATCGCATTAGTTGAGATATGCGCGATGGGCGCTGCCATTTTAGTTTGTGCCGCAGTTCAGAGAATCTGATCTATTGTATTTACAACACGTGAATTCATCCACTTCTCCCGAAATACATGAAAGTAAGTGGCTGGTGAACTGGGAGAAGAATAGAGAAAACTTTAAAGTTACTTACACAATGTGTATCTGATATGAATAAAACTCGTTGTCTAATTATAATGGAAAGGATTATTATTGTCAATTCCATAGACATCAGTGTGTATTTTACAAACTCTAAATACATGGTTTTGCAGTACTTATGTATATTTGAATGTCTGAAACCTAAAATAAACATTAAGTAGTTAAAAATGCTAAATAGTTGTTGTCTATGACAAGTGCTGAATGAGTTTGCTCATAAACTTCAAAACTCCATAACGTCCCCTTGGAATTATAAGGTTCTATCTGACATTTTCTTATATTTTCTCATTTTCTATCTGACACATATTCTTATTCTGTGACAACTTTATTACATTATGTGATGTTGTTTTTTAAGTTTTTAAGTTTTTTGGAACTTTTTATTTAGAAAATAAAAAGGTTATTTCTACACAGTCAAATGGAATGCTAAAAACTTTAAAGCTCAATATCTCCAAACCAGTCAGAATGCAGATAGAACCTTATAATTCCAAGGTGGCGATAAGTGTAAATAAAATACATTACAATTACAATTTGTTCTGTACAATGAATTATCCAAAAATTGAAATTGATCCAATTCAGCCCATGTCACCCATGTTTAGAATTTTGCATATTTTTGGGATATGAAGTTTGTAGTAAAGTTAATACATACGATGTTTAATAGTAAGGACTTTTTGTTACTTTTGTACAACAATCAATTTTGTTTATGTGCTGGATCATCACCTGATGTCCAAAATAAAATCAGGGTATACTGAGGCCAAACCACTGATCTAAAGATAGTCAGTTGCTCTTAAATCGCCTGTAATATAACCCACAATCCTGTCTGGACTAACATATTTGAATACATTTAAGAAAAGGAGACAGACCAACCCCAACAGACTTTTTGGCTTTGTTGTGACAATGCAACCATATGGTCCAGTCATTAAGAGGCTATTGTCTTGAATGGTTTAACTTGCAGTCCATTTAAATAGTACACACTTATGTCTGAGCTGGTGACATTTACATGCTATTTACATGCTGTGCTTTTAAAAGAACCATGTGTAGTGATTAAATTGAAGGAGGCCGAATATAAGGGATTTGAGGGTGGGCTCATTTTACCAGTATCAATCACACTTAACAACTGAATAGCAAATCCTGGGAACCACCCAGATTACCAGAGCAACCACATACTGTACTGATAAGTTTTGCACGAACAAAAAAATCTAGTTTAATATGCTTGTAAAAGAAACGTAATATTTTCTTGTTATGTTTTTTGTAGCTTCAAATGTTTTATGCACTGTGAGTGACATTGCATAACCTAAATGGTTTACCCATTTTACATTCATGCATGTTGGCAGGCGCTTTTATCCAAAGCGACTTACATTACATCCAAAGTATACATTTGATCAACTTATGCATTCCCTGGGAATCAAACGCATGGCCTTGGCTTTGCTAGCGCCGTGCTCTACAGTTTCAACTACAGGAATATCTCCATACTGAAACACTCCATATGTGGTTTTTCTTTAAATGTCAAAGTCTCACAGAAAAGCCCCAAAGGCTCCAGATGGAGATCTTTCTCACATAATTATGCTCTGCTTGTTTGGAGTTGGGTTTTTCCAGAAAGAGCAGGACCACGGCCATTGCAAAGGGTGGTACACAAATCCCAGACCTGCCTTTGGCCCAGCTTAAAGCATTCTGAGAGGGCTGAAAGAGCATATCCCACTGCCTTGGACAGCATTTCCCATACCACAATGTCAAATGAGATGAATCAAAGCTAACAAGCTAAATCAAAGGAAATTGTCAAAGTTAATAGTAGATTTACGAGGATATATTACGCATACATGCAGTTATAAAGTGGCTGTTCAGTTCAAGGCTTGTCAAAACTTTTGAACTTTTGACCATTTTGGTCATAAAAAGAGAAAATATGAAGCAATCATATCCTAACAGATTGAGGTAATGGACTAAAACAATACAAATTTTGTATTGACACTTGGTTCACTTTTCAGAAATGACCAATTCGTACGTATTTGTACGAGGTGGCTAATTCGGACAAATTCGTATGACCGCACTCGTATGAATTTGTACGATTTGTGTAAACCCCAGTGATGGGTAGGTTTAGGGGTGGGGTTAGGGGGAGGTAATTCAAACGAATTCATATGAATTTACCAACTCGTCAAATACGTACGATTTAGCAAAAATCGTAATAATTCATACGAGTGAGGTCATACAAATTCATACAAATTAGCCACCTCGTAAAATACGTACAAATTTCCGTGAGATCAGGTTGAAATGACAGCATTTTTAATATTTGCATCACAATAACTCAAAGACAACAGTCCTCTATCAGATCATATCTCGCATTTACATTCTTCGGCAGTATATTTGCATGTGCAATCGAATTAATGAACATTTTTGAAGCTAATGAGCAACATTTAAGATGGATGACTTTATAGGATATTATAAAGTAGAGCCACCTGATATTCACACAATTAGATCCACATCACTGGAGCATGAGTTGATTTCATAAGTTGCCTTTGAGAGACAAAATGGCAACGTTGACACAGTAAACAAGTTATTAATATGTGGAGGGATTTCTGAACACGCCTTTCTCCCGTTTAGATATTCCCAACACACATCCTCAACCTGAATTTGCACCGTGTGTGTGAGTGCAATTAACAAAGAAGTGGAGAAATGAATGAGATGGGGAGTGAAAGAGAGAGAAAGAATAGAGATGCAAGATGTTAATAGATTACAGCTGAATGAAAAAGCATAAATGAATTAAGATGCAAACAAAGCAGCAGACATTAAGCACTGCTTGACTATGATTAATATGTAAAGGGCCCACACTATTGAGAAAAGAAACTCTGGCCAAGAGAGATTAAAGGAGCCATTAAGAAAAAGGTGTAATAATAATTCCTCTAATTACACAAATCTGTTATTGAAAACCGAGCCGTTTCCCTTGATGATGCATTTGTGTTATTTAACTGTTCAGAATACATGTAAACACAGTGTGTAGTTTCATAAGGGTAAAAAAAGATTACAAAGATTGTAAATTTGAGATTACTTTGATAACTCTTCCTGAGAAGCACATACTGTATGTATCAAAAACATTCGTTAGTAGTTTTCAATTACTAATGCTGATACTAACTAGTATAAACAATACAATTTAATAAAGTAAAACTAAATTGCTAAATCAAAAGCAACACTTATTCTACTCAACACACTCAAAATAATAATAATAATAATAAAAAACTTTATTATCAATTGACAATAAATTGACAATGCATAATTGGCAATGACAATGCCAATAATATCAAATTGTGCAACTAATCAGCCTGGGGTGCGTTTCCCCGCACAACGATGCAACTCACTGCTTAACTACCATAGTACGTTGCATCGTTGAAGAAATCAACTAGCTAGTCACGACTGTTTCTCGAAACCGTATTGTCGCAAATTTTTACGTTCAACCACGTTGGTTAATGATGTCATGCAGATGGTGGAGTAATAACTTATTTTAATGAATCCGTTTAAGTTTGAATTAATGCTCGATTCTTTGCTATAAACTATGAACATAGCATCTGAGGAATTATTCTAATTTTTCTCAGTTATTTTGCTTTATTTCCAGATTCAATCATTGGCTCGTCCTTATGTACTAGAGCGCGTACGCACATGCACACTTTAAAAACAGTGCTTTAAATCTGTTGACAAACTAAAATACTTAAATTACATTTGTATGTATTCTAAATCAAATATATAGATTGTACTGAATGTCAGCTTGCTTATTTTGCTCAAGATAAGGTTTTACTAAAAGTCCACCTTATGCAAACAAGAAACTCTGCTTCTAACCACAGGTCGAGAGCTGTCGTTCCAACCACGCAACTTTGCACTTTGCAACTTTTGACGGAACTTACGACCATAGTTGGCTAATGACGCTTTCGGGAAACGCACCCCTGGTCGATTGTTTTCCTTGTGCAAAACAAGTACATACTTTTTAACAGAGCACTTATTATGGAAGTAATATACTGTAAAATAATATACTTAAGTGTGAACTGAATGTAATGTTTTCAGACACTCAACTGCATGTTAATTCCAATTAAATTAAAATGTATTACAGTTTAAAATTATATTAAACAGTTATCTGACCTTTAATGTGTTGCTTTTTTTGACCCACTTAAGTAGGACTTACATCTTTATATGTCATTTCATAATAACCTATATTGTGTACTGTTGATTGTAATGACAAGCATTTCAGGTGAATTAAAAGTCACTTGTATGTGATGTATTCAAATATATAGTTTATACAGTAAAAATATTATATACAGTGCACTTTTTAAAAAGTGTACTTAAGTGTGCTATAGGCGGGTGCACAACACTTAAGTGTGAAACACTAATGAAAGTGTCTCTTTAAGTTCACTAAAGTGACTATTTATTTCATTAATATTATATTGCAAGTATAGTTTTTAAAATATATTTTAAGATTTAAAGTACACTACAAGGGCACATTCAATACAATTAAGTGTCTTCTTTTTCACAAGGGTTGATATATCACATTCTTAAAACATTATAAGGATATTCCATAACGCCTGGCTTATAATGCACATTGTAATCTCACATACTATAGTTTCACAAATAACCACGCTTTACACTTTAATGTACAGTGTCCTTGTTACACGTTGCATGTAGTTACCATAACTGTAAATTATGCATAATGACATGCAAACAAACATAAGTACATTAGTTAATTCATATCACTCAGTACTTAAATGTATAATTACACTGAAACAATAACACCTTAAAATAAAGTGCAACCTAATGTAAAAACAGGAAATGTAAGTTGTAAGGTGAAATATGATATAACAGTTTTAAGCCTTTATGAGATTTACTTTTGAAACACTTTATTTCGATGGCCCACTTTATACAATCTGCCGACTATAAATAACTTTGGCGTTCAGTCTTTCCGCTCGCAAATTCCTCCATGTAAATAGTGAATCCGCCATGGTGCAAGCGCAACTGGCTTTTAAAGGGAATGGGAGATGAGACTCTGATTGGTTTATTGCATGTTACGCCCAAAACACACCCATGACTCATTAAGAGACTAGGTACAACCCTCTTGGACCATGCGTCTAGACCGCCAACCTTTTTTCCCGTCGTTAAACTTGCAAAAGTGGATTCGGACATGCCATAAGTGCATCTGCGCCATGTGCTTCAGACTAGCGCTCACATCATTCAAATAGGTCCCTCAGAGTATTACTAGACTCTTATGTTAGGTTTAGGGTTTGGGTTAGTGAATGAGTTGACATGTACTTGCAATGTTACTTTCTAGTCAGTAGAATGTCTGTTTGGTGGACCATCAAAATAAAGTGTTAGTATATATTAATCAGACAGTCTACTAATACTCTAATGAGGGTTAGTTGACAAGTAGTTGCAAAGTTACTTATAGTCAGTAGAATGTCTAAAGTGAACTATCGAAATTAAGTGTAAACTTTACTCTTATAATGCCTTATAAATGCTGTTTAAATGTTCAGTAAAACAGAGTGTGTCCACTATGAATATCATTGCCTTTGGTTACTTGGCAAAGTACTGAAGTACTGAGCGTCTTTCTATGTTCATGTAGTTTGCCCTGTTGTTTAGGTGTGATCTAGTCTGTTCTCTCTCTAGGCACCAGAGTGCCCTCTTACCCTGCACTATTCAGCTGGATACAAATGCTGAGCCACCCACAAGCCTTCAACACACACACACACACACACACACACACACACACACACACACACACACACACACACACACACACACACACACACACACACACACACACACACACACACACACACACACACACACACACACACACACACACACACACACACACACACACACACACACACACACACACACACACACACACACACACACACACACACACACACACACACACACACACACACACACACACACACACACACACACACAGTTGCACTGCTCAGCTGGGATCAGCAGAGCCTCAAATGCTGACACGCTCATTCTAAGTGTTGCTGGAAATCTAATGAAGCAGCAATTTGTACATTGTTGCTCATGGGCTCTCTATATTCAGCCTTATAAAAAGACCTCTGGCACAGAGGCAGAGATATGTCCTCTCTCATACACCCTCTCAATGCTAATGTTAGCACTCCGCTGGCTTTTATACACCATCAGAGGCTAATTGAAGCCTCACCTCTCTCCAAAATCAATGGAACGTGCTGCTGTGTGAAAAAAAAGTGAACTGTTTACATTGTCATTCCTCCAATGACAATAACTAATTAAACCCTGTTTGTGGCAATAGCCTACACAAAAACCTGCTCTGAGAAAAATAGTAATCAGACACTGGATAAAAGGAATGTTGCATGATGTTGGCATGATGTCGGTCACAGACAATAATTTGACTTGTCCTTCAAAAAGTAAAAATCACAGTAACTAAAGTTAGTCTGTAGTACACAGGGCCAGAATGTAAACATTAAAATATAGTATTTCAAAATTATAATCGCAAGATTTAAACGTTATACTTGTTGGCATGTGATTGTATGATAGAATGGCTTACTGACCTTGTCTCTGTGAATTATATCCGATTTTCAACTTCACTGACATGACCACATAATTCCAGTGAACCCAGAAACCTTTGCTTGATGCAGATGCCAGAAAGGGAGTGTGTAAATGGAGCAAACTCTACTTACAGGAAATACATTTGTAACATCTTAGCCAGAAGTTCATCTATCCATTAAAAAGTTTTAAAATGTTTTGACAAATAACAGCTCAATTTATAAACTGCTTTTTACTAAGTGCTTCACACTTCTGTTATTAAATACCCCGGGGGCTCTGCTTTATGGAAAGAGTTTTCACCTCAGAGTAAAAACAACTTTATTTAGCAACTTGACTTTATTTTCGAAAACTAAACTTTAAACTAATTCTCACTATTGCAACTATTACAGTTACAGACAAAATCACAGCTTTATTTTGCATTATTTTTTACTATTTCTTGTAATTGTGAATTATCACATTTACAACTTTATTTTCTGTAATTGCAATTTAATTACAATGCAATGTATTTTAAATCACAATGCAACTTTCGGTCACACTTTATATTAGGTGTCTTTAATAAACTACTATGTATTTAAGTCAAAAATTTGATTGATATAATGTATTTATTGTGTTGATGTTGTATTACAAAACACTTGTGCTGCTATTGTGGTGGAACACGGGTAAGGTTGATGATATATATCACATGATGATGTATGTTAAAAGTATTTATTTATTTCGTTTTATTTATTACTTTACTTTACTTTACTTTAACAGTAAGGTCCTGTTGAGATACAATATCTCTTCAGGTCAAGATGGCCAGCAAAACAAAAATGACAGATACCAAGATATTTAAAAGAGGAATCACTTTCAAGATGAGTACCATCAGAAGTTTTAATCATAAAGCCATTTAGTGTTAATCTGGAGCGGGTAAAAAATATATATTTTGTGTTTTTGGTATTAAGCACTAATTTTAGGTTAACAAGATCAATTAATAGCAGTCTGTAAGGAGACCATTGCCACTTTTACAGATGGAGCCATAGTATAGATGATCGTATCATCTGCATAAAAGTGTACATTTGCTAACTCCCCTAGTTCATTTATATAAATAGAAAATAAAATTGGTCTTGAGGAACACCTGCCCTTCCTATTAAAGGAGTAGAATTATAATTATCTATTGATGCACACTGAGTTCTTTCAGTTAAATAGCTTAAAAGCCACTTCAGCACTGCATTACCAAAACCTATACATTTGAGCCTTTGCAAAAGAAGACCTTGATCCACATAATCAAATGATAAATCGAAATAAAGTGCAACACGTTCTTTTTTTATCATCCAGTGCAATAATAATAATGTCATTGGTGACTGACATTGCGGCATTGTCTAATGTCCTTGTCTAAAACCTGATTGAGTTTAACTTAAGATATTATTAACAGACAAATAGTGCTTTAACTGTTCATTCACCAGAGATTCAAACACTTTAGTTGTAACAGACAATCTGGAAATAGGCAGATAATTATCCAGTAAAGTGGAATCTCCGCCTTAAAATAATAGACGAACAACTGCTGACTTCCAAGAGCTGGGAATCAAACCTAGACTTAGATTAAAAATAGAGCAAATGGGTGTCGCTAGATCCACAGATATTTAAATCCCTCTAAATATATAAATATCTCTAAATCCCTCCTTTCCACAAGCTACTCTGCTCTGATTTGCTAGTTGGCCCAGTCTGTTGAGATTGGTTTACCACGTACAGTGTGTGTTTCTTAAGCAACATCCATTACCATAACTGAACTTCAGCTCCGGAGGCTTCCTAAAGCTCAGCGATTGTACTGTAAATACAGTAATGATGGAGTCGATTTTACCATATCAATCCCAGCTTGAGTCCGATGATTGAAGTTATTCAACCCGAACTTCCATCGCAAGAACGACTTGAGCAGGACGTTTCTCAGTGATGCTACTCAGTTTGAGGTACATTATGAGATGTTGCAGCTGTATTTCCTCACCATCAGCATTAACAAGTGTATGTTCATCAACAAACCCATGTGTATTTTTCTGATTTATTGCGGTGCACAGGCAGGAACTGTATCAATAACAGCACATATGTTAGCCCAGCACTAACGTCAATGACTGATGTAACATAAATGTTTTGTTGCTCCATCCTTTATTATTACTCAAACTTACGGAAACTTACACAATATAAAACACAAAACGACATATTTTGAACACCCGGTAGAATATATATATATATATATATATATATATCAATAATTAATTATACTTATAGGCTGTGATTCTGAGTAGCAAGCTGGTCCAAATAAATTGGTACTGACCCATATTTCCAGAGCAAGCGTTTTGCGAACTCGATATTTGAGAAACAGTCATCAGTAAAAAAATTAGTTTGAGAGCGGGACAAATTGTTCGCGAGCGGACAAGGCAGAAGGCCGGCATTATGCAAATGCATTTTTAAGTGACGTAAAGTAGTGGAATTCGAATAAAAAAATGACTGAATTAATTAATTGGTTCAGAGTCGATTTTTTCTTTTTTTTAAAAGATAAACTTGATTTAACGTGCACTTTCAACTTTACAACTTTGTAGAACGTTTACATTCACAAACAGCTATTTCCAGGTCCGCCGTTGACACGGGGGTCATGACCACACACACACACACACACACACACACACACTTTGCGAATATCTCCTGCACTCCTGGCTATTACACACTGCATGAAAAGGAAAAACATTGTATTTGGCAATGTATATGCTCTATCATTGAAAAGTTTCTTAGCATGGTTGTGTTTGTGTGAATTAATTTAGGGGCATACCCAAGATCATTGGACCTGCTCTGTATATTTCCCACCACTGTTCCTGTTCTCGGGCAGTTGGTTTGTTTCTGGCACACGGTCATTATATTCAGACTTTCCAAATTGCCCCAAACACACTAATTTCACAAAGTCTAAGAGACAACACATCATGTGAGTCAAAACCAGACAGGGGCACATTAATCTGTCTTCCGCTCGGAGATGAAAACACTTTCGGGGCGTAAGGGAAAAGGATAAAAAGCGGGATCAGTTAATGAAAAATTCATTCAATGAAACTTGATGGGTGTAGGCCTGGAAAGGAGAGTGTTTTGACAGTGGAGAGAGAAACGTAAATTGAAGGGGAGAGTGGATCCAAGCTGAAAAACACATCAATAAATGAGTTGAAAATCTGGAGTGTGTGGAGCTTTGGGTAAGAGAGAGAGAGAGAGAGAGAGAGAGAGAGAGAGAGAGAGAGAGAGAGAGAGAGAGAGAGAGAGAGAGAGAGAGAGAGAGCAGGCTGGAGGCACACAGAGACGCAGAGAGTCTAATTACCTCAACAGAAGACCAGCCAGCATAACACACACTAACTCCAGCTGAGAGACGTGTGTGTGTGTGTGTGTGTGTGTGTGTGTGTGTGTGTGTGTGTGTGTGTGTGTGTGTGTAAGAGAGAGAGAGAGAGAGAGAGAGAGAGAGAGAGAGAGAGAGAGAGAGAAAGGCTTGCAATGTAGCCTGCAGCTGTTGTTGCTCTGATGCCCAAGTCATCCTCTTAGCTCTGTGGTAAAAAAGACTCCATAGACGCGGAGCTAAGCAGAAAAAGCACATTTAATTCACCTTAATTTAGAATGACAGCCTTGCACCCTATTAGCAAACATTTCAACTATGATTATGACTTCAGCTTCAGTGTAAACGTGTGTGAGTGCCAATGAATATGTCATCCTCTCCGCTGGCCTTTTGTTTTGAGCTTGATGGACTAATGGATAAACTCCAGAGTATATTATACAGTGGCCAGAGAAATGTCCTTTCAAGTTGTCGTCTTGTGATTGTTTAGTGCTCTTAAACTTTATTGGGCTTGTGTGTGGACGGATTGGAAAGCAAAGTCAGCTGCCGCACTCAATACTTAGGTATTGATTTTCAAGGGACATTATGCACTTGTAAACAGTACGTTTCTGGCTACATCTTCTGGTGAAGTCACATTCAAATCAGGGGAATAAGTGACATGCCATTGGCTGCTAAGCAACAACAAAAGGACAAATCAGGAAACTCTGAGAGCGGGTATAATGAAGTTGTATTTCCTGTGTAGCTATTAGAGATGTTTTCTAAGCTGTGGACTTTTCCGGTGAAACATAAATTTAGGTGATAGAAAAAAAATGATCTGATGATTTTCAGAAGATCTATCAAGAATCGATCAATATCGACCCAATTTCACCCATAATAATAATAATAATAATAATAATAATTATAATGAATTAAGAAATTACATTATTGTTCATAAGTTTGGGATCTGTAAGATTTTTTTCATGTTTTTCAAAACAAATGCTCACTAAGGTTCCATGTATTTTATACACTAAATTAAGATACAAAAATACAGTAAAAACAGTAATATTGTGAAATATTATTACAATTTAAAAGAAATGTTTTCTATTTGAATATATTTTAAAATGTAATTTATTCCTGTGATGCAAAGCTGAATTGTCAGCATCATTACTCCAGTCTTCAGTGTCACATGATCCTTCAGAAATCATTCAAATATGCTGATTTGCCTTTCTTTTTATTATTATTACTATAATATTTTTGTGAAAACTCTGATATTTTTTATGGTATTCTTTGGTGAGTAGAATGTTTAAAAGAACAGCATTTATTTGAAAGAGAAATCTATTGTAACACTGTAAATGCAGCAAAAAATCACACACTGCATCTTTAATGCATCATGGCAACAACAACAACAACAAAATCTGTAAAGAAAAAACACGTAACCCTGGACCACAAAACCAGTCATAAGGGAATTTTTTTTAACTAGATCTATACATCAACAACTTTTCCATTGATGTATGGTTTGTTAGGATATGACAATATTTGACCAAGATACAACAATTTGAAAATCTGGAATCTGAGGGTGCAAAAAAAAAAAATTTATAATTTAGAAAATCGCCTTTAAAATTGTCCAAATGAAGTCCTTAGCAACGCATATTACTACTACTAATATTTTAAATATATATATATATATATATATACAGTAGGACATTTACAAAATATCTTCATGGAACACAATCTTTACTTATATACAATAATTTTGACCTATACAATGAATTGCCACAAATATACCCGTGTGACTTATGACTGGTTTTGTGGTCCATGGTCATATATATTATATTTCTATAGAGATTTAGTCGATTTGTTACTGTCACAAGTCGAGTGTTGTGTCTATATCGGTGAGTCATGGATCACATGACTTCAGTTGTGATTGTTACACATAGCGACCGCAGGAGGTTAAGTCCTCTGTCCACAAATTGTGTCCCAGTGTATCTGCAAGTCATTAGCTGTGTATACTAACATTTAATGGCCAAATATATTTACAGTTACGCTGATGTGAAAGTAAAGTTGACCCGGAGCACTTTGCATTTACAAAGCATGTAAGTGAGCCATGCTGCCTGTGCAAACATCAGAGATGGTCCGAGTTCATTTGGAGTGTTCAAACAAAAAGACACATTTTTATGAACTGCCCTGAAAATAATTCAAAATCATTTACATGATTCTGCACCAACCATTGGACTACTTTTCTGAGTGACTAAACGACTTTAAGAAGTCAAGCCTACTTTAAAGGGGTCCTATTATGTTTTTGTTTTTTTTACATGTTCAACTTTTTTTTTGTGTGTAATGTTGCTGTTAGAACATGAAAAAGGTCTGCAAAGTTCCAAAGCACAAAGTCACTTCACTATATCAGTGCGCACTTCTGAACTCCCTGAAACGCCTTGATTGTAGTCTTGAGTTTTCTTCTGGGAACGAACACATCACAGTATCCCTCATTTAAATAATTCCCACCCAAAGCACATGCATAATAAGGCCTGGTTGAGTTGTGTTAGTCGTGTGTTGAAACTTGCGGTTATGGTAAGCAACATTTATGAAACACGCTCAAAGTGGTTGTAAAATATGTGGAAAATAATGTTTTTTTTAACATTCAACACTAAAACTAATTCAAGACTTTGTATAGAGCATAATAGTTCCTCTTAAACAACCTTTGGTGCATTTCCCGTAGCCTACAATGACGTAACTGCATTTTTTCTTATTTTTTTACCCAAATCCTAGATTGCGCTAGCCTGACGTTGTCATAGTCAGATTCTAGTCAATATATGAGTCTGATACTGCTTCATTGGGCTGTGATTATGGCGCATTTCAACCGAAACAGGAAAGAAAATGCCTCTGTACTCAATTGGATAGACCTACAACCAATCAGAGCAATGGAGTAAGTGACGTATGTTGAGCAACGCATAGTTATCAACAGAACTCGACTGCATGCACGCTGGAAGAAGTAGACGAAGAAGATGAGTGTAAACGATCTTTGCCGGTATTGTAAAAAGAATTTAAGTATACACGGAGTACTTACCAACACGATCATCATTTTTGAAAGAAATAGTAAAGGTGAATGCAGGTGCACCTAACTGTTGATCATCTGTCCATCATCGTATAAAGCCCGCCCTGACAATTTGATTGGTCCGAACAGCTCTGATTCGAGCATAGTTGCTCCACAACAGAACAAGTCCAGAACGAACTTCCCGACCTCAATGGGCGGGGCTAAGTTCGGCTGGCATCCGGGCTATGGTTGCGCCATATTTTGGGGTTCTTTTTTCAGTGTTTGAAAAAGAGACTGGTCGATTACATTTGAATTACTTCTAAATGTTTACTTCTAATATTTGTTAAACAAGCTTAAATGTAGGCAATATGTATTAAAACAATATAAAATATGCTATGCTGTAAAATATGATTGAAAATAAAGAATTATCACGCAAACAAGTGGTTGTGTGGAGTATTTAAAAAAAAAAGTTTAGAGGATTTAAGTTAATCTGTAAACATTAATTTACGTATGAAGTAAAAAAAAAGAAAAAAAGCTAGTATTATAGTAAAAATGAATCAACCCATTGTGCTGGGTTAAATAAACAACCTAATGTCCTGGGTGAAATGAACCCAACGGGCTATTTTAACGATCGGAGTCCACTTTTGCAAGTTTAACGACGGAAAAAACGGTCGACGCGCAAGGCACATGGTCCAAAAGGGTTGTACCTAGCGCTGTGCATCGCCTATAGGCATAAATTACTAATGCGCCCTTTAAATAACACAAAAAATGCACTATTGAGTTTAGACCAGGTTTTTGTTGGTCAATGGCGGAGTCGTTTTCAGTTCCTCAAAATAGCACCGCGCCAACAATGCACCTGAACACACCTCGTTTTAAACCAGCACTCCCATGGGCGAACAGATAGACGCGAGTGCATTTGCTATTTAAACAACGTGGTGCTGGGCATGAAAATTATAACTGCGTCAGGCTGAAACTAGCAAACCACACTTGCGTCGCGCCTGGCGTCGCATTGCGCCGGGTGTATAATAGGGCCCAACATATTTTCTGTCCTATTTTTAACCAGCCCTTTGGTTAAAAGCAACCCAAATTGGGTTGTTTTTAATCCAGTATTTTTTACAGTGTATGTAGATATTTCTCATTCACAGACCCTGGTTGCATTTATCTAAAAACAGTGGCTGAGCGTGAGGCAATCACACTGAGGTCAACACATCCTGTATCCCAGCTTCATCAAAACAGCCACAGTTGCGTGTAGCCCCAACACGACAAGGGCAGGATATTGCTCTGCATGCAGAAGTGCTAATGTATTCAAGCTGGATAATAGTCTTGCTTCCAATTAATTTGATTGTGTGTGGTGTTGACTGCCTCTGCGTGTATGCCATCCTGCAGATACAGAAACAGCCCCCCACCTACTCTGTTTGACCGCCCACGGGGAGATACACCGCTAACGTCTGCGCTGTGCTCTGACAAGGCTGTAATGCGGCAGTTATTACAGTGCCACTGCACATTAGCACTAACCTGTGCTAACCTGACCCAGGCACCTGAGCCGCAGCACGCTGCTGCTGCTAATCGCTAATGAAGCTCAATTACCATCACAGACGCCTTTGTGTCAGAGCATCTATTCGGCGTTAACACTACCTGTTCCCCCACTAGCATCTGGACACTGTCCAAGCAGAGTTTGCGGTTAACCCACGGTGCGAATAATGCCAGATTTCTTTTAATTGCTAATGAGCGTGTTCTAATGATTTGACTGTCAAACCTTCTGGCATGCAAACAAATACAGTGTAAGTGTGTTATTGCTTTAAGGATGTTATGTAGCGTGTGAATTATCAAGCGTCAAACTGTCAAAAAGAAAAAAAGAAGAAGAAAATCAGGTGCAAAATATAAAACAGCAATATTTAACAAACTCAACAGATAAGTCATTAAATGTCTTTCAGCATGCTGATTTTTTGTGCATTTCTTCTATGAATTATGAAATGTTCAATCAATCATACATGTATTATTTATGTACATTTTTATGTATTTATTTATGTATACTATAAAATAAATCATTTAAAATATTTATAAAATTGATCAAATAGGCTTATGTAATTAAATGAGCATGAATATGAGCATAGATTAGTCTAGTATAAAGCACCAAAAGGAAATTACATCACACGACTTATGTAAAATATAAATATTTAATATACCATAAAATATAAACAATTTGGTTAAAAAGTACTGTTGTGGTATCATGATTTAAAAAAATTAAAAATATATATATACTGGAGTATATAATCCAAAGTACATAAAGAATATATATAGGCATTATATACATTATGCAAAGGCATTAGTCACTTCATTACAGGTTTTACTATTGTACAATGTAAAACAAAGAGACTAAATAGATACATACTAAAAAAATAAAAATAAAATAAGTTTCTTTTTGTAAGAAGGCTTACAGTGTAACTATTAGATTACCAAAACAGTAGAATTTCTCACAATCTATAAAAATGTATGTGTGTGTGTGCGTGTGTGTGTTTCTGTTTGAGTATACACAACTACGACTTTATCACCGAAGGATCTTTGGTTTTGTCAGCTGTAGATTTTCGACTGTGTTCCTTTGCCTACATTATCAAAGTTTGCCTGTGCATCTTTAGCTGCCACCGCCATTGCCTCGCGCTTCCTATGCGCACTGCTTGATTGACAACTGAAGAGCTGAGAGAAGGATTATGGGAGAAATGAGAGCCCAGAGGGGCAGCTTAGGGAATCCCAGTCAAACCTGCTGGATATTGACAAGCTCGTCACTATTAAGTATTTACAAAACCCTGTGTGCTCGAGCTGAGCCGCTGGCACATGAAGTTATTTGTCAAAGACAGATGGAGAAGCATAAACACAGCCGAGCGCCGGGCGTTAACTTGCGAAGAGCTGTCGCCCACATGAAATGCAAATAGTGACATATAGAATATTGCCAGAATGGAGTGGGTGACACATAAGTCCCCTTTCACTGGTCTTATTTTACAACTGGGCATGCCTATAGTAATGTTTCCTTTATGATTTAATTAAAAAAATAGGCTTTTTTATTTGTTATAAAAAAACAAAGCGATGTATCTGAACCATAGCTTCACTTGTTGTGTTTATATGAGTCGATGTGTGTGTGGGCGTCGACGCATGGATTGCCTATTTTTGAATCTGAATGAGCGCGCGGTCTGTGGGCGTGGCCACATTAGCGGGTAATGAGGCAGTAATGAGTTGACTGATATCTCCCACTTTTCACACAGATTACATAAACACAGAATATTTGTTTTCGTTTTGATTTACATGATTTAAAACCTGACATTTCAACGTTTCTTTAGACATATGGCTCAGGTTTGTGTGTCAAGTTCTCACTAAGCTACAGGCCATTTTCTGAAGAGAATCAGATTAGACATCATTGAGAGAGAGGCTGAAGATCGCGAATCATGTTTGTTTCCCTTATTTTGCCAAAAGCACAACAATTTGTTTTTATTGTGACTGTACACACAAAAAAAATTGAAACGTAACAGAATATAATGATGTATAACACTTGCATGAATGATAAAAACAACCAAGTTATTTGAGTCTCTTTGGCACTGATAAGAAAAAAGGAGAGCTGATCGCGCCGGCGCGACCGCCGACTCGAGGGGGTTAAAAGAAAACACACACAAACAATCAGGGAAACTAGTAAAGTTAAACTTTACAAGTTTAATAATAATCCTATATGGATGGGATAGTTTTTACTGAGGAGTTTAATACTGTTAATGCTAATCCCATTAGAATATGGTTAATATATGTATTTGACTTTTTATTCTATGCGGCTTTGTTGTTAGATGTGGTCTGACAATTATGAGAGTGTTTTGTGAGTGTTAATATTTTAACTCCTGCAGTATGCAATGTCTGAGAAACACTGTTGATATCGAAATCAACCCAAACAAACACACCCCTCCCTTCATTGCTCCGACCCCAAAATGCACATGCAATGCAAAAGAAAAAAAAGTCTCTTTATCAGAGCCAAAAATAAAGCGAAGATGACAAATGAACGACAATGAAGAACAATGAACACATAGTATACACAAGCAAGAGTTTGTTGTTAATAACCAGCTCCAGACAAACAATAACATTCAAAACGGTGCTGTATAGCTGACATTACTACAACAGTATATCTTGGTTCTGTGAAACATAACAAAACAGCATTCGATATATTCTGTTGTTGTAACATATGGAGAAGAAACAACGCAACTTCTGCATCCATTTTAAAGCCTTCCCGCTTCAGTCTCTCCAGTGCTGGAAAGCTTTTCTAATACTAACACGGGTCCTACAGCTCTCGCCTGATCATAACCCTTCTTATATTTTCTCCTTTGTAATGTCTCTCAGCCATCTCTCTTCCTACAGTCTATCTTCAAATCTCCCTCTTGGTCACTCCCTCACCTCCCCCATCATGAGTGGACACGCCCCCTACTGCTGATTGGCTCTCTCTCCTCCCCCATCATGAGTGGACACGCCCCCTACTGCTGATTGGCTCTCTCTCCTCCCCCATCATGAGTGGACACGCCCCCTACTGCTGATTGGCTCTCTCTCCTCCCCCATCATGAGTGGACATGCCCCCTATTGCTGATTGGCTCACTCTCTTTCTCTCCTCCCCCATCATGAGTGGACATTCCCCCTATTGCTGATTGGCTCACTCTCTCTCCTCCCCCATCATGAGTGGACACGCTGATTGGCTCTCTCTCTCCCCCATCATGAGTGGACACACCCCCTACTGCTGATTGGCAACTCTCCTCCTCAATCATGAGTGGACACGCTGATTGGCTCTCTCTCTCCCCTATCAGGAGTGGACATGCCCCCTACTGCTGATTGTCTCTCTCTCTTCCACCATCATGAGTGGACATGCCCCCTACTGCTGATTGGCTCACTCTCTCTCCTCCCCCATCATGAGTGGACATGCCCCCTACTGCTGATTGGCTCGCTCTCTTTCTCTCCTCCCCCATCATGAGTGGACATGCCCCCTACTGCTGATTGGCTAACTCTCTCTCCTCCCTCATCATGAGTGGACATGCCCCCTACTGCTGATTGGCTCGCTCTCTTTCTCTCCTCCCCCATCATGAGTGGACATGCCCCCAACTGCTGATTGGCTCGCTCCCTTTCTCTCCTCCCCCATCATGAGTGGTCATGTCCCCTATTGCTGATTGGCTCACTCTCTCTCCTCCCCCATCATGAGTGGACATGCCCCCTACTGCTGATTGGCTCGCTCTCTTTCTCTCCTCCCCCATCATGAGTGGACATGCCCCCAACTGCTGATTGGCTCGCTCCCTTTCTCTCCTCCCCCATCATGAGTGGACATGCCCCCTACTGCTGATTGGCTCACTCTCTCTCCTCCCTCATCATGAGTGGACATGCCCCCTACTGCTGATTGGCTCGCTCTCTTTCTCTCCTCCCCCATCATGAGTGGACATGCCCCCTACTGCTGATTGGCTAACTCTCTCTCCTCCCTCATCATGAGTGGACATGCCCCCTACTGCTGATTGGCTCGCTCTCTTTCTCTCCTCCCCCATCATGAGTGGACATGCCCCCAACTGCTGATTGGCTTGCTCCCTTTCTCTCCTCCCCCATCATGAGTGGTCATGTCCCCTATTGCTGATTGGCTCGCTCTCTTTCTCTCCTCCCCCATCATGAGTGGTCATGCCCCCTACTGCTGATTGGCTCACTCTCTCTCCTCCCCCATCATGAGTGGACATGCCCCCTACTGCTGATTGGCTCACTCTCCTCCCCCATCATGAATGGACACGCCCCCTACTGCTGATTGTCTCTCTCTCTCTCCTCCCCCATCATGAGTGGACATGCCCCCTACTGCTGATTGGCTCACTCTCTCTCCTCCCCCATCATGAGTGGACTTGCCCCCTATTGCTGATTGGCTCACTCTCTCTCCTCCACCATTATGAGTGGACATGCCCCCTATTGCTGATTGGCTCACTCTCTCTCCTCCCCCATCATGAGTGGACATGCCCCCTATTGATGATTGGCTCACTCTCTCTCCTCCACCATTATGAGTGGACATGCCCCCTATTGCTGATTGGCTCACTCTCTCTCCTCCCCCATCATGAGTGGACATGCCCCCTATTGATGATTGGCTCACTCTTACTCCTCCACCATCATGAGTGGACATGCCCCCTACTGCTGATTGGCTCTCTCTCCTCCCCCATCATGAGTGGACACGCCCCCTACTGCTGATTGGCTCGCTCTCTTTCTCTCCTCCACCATCATAAGTGGACACGCCCCCTACTGCTGATTGGCTTGCTCTCTCTCCTCCCATAATGAGTGGACATGCCCCCTATTGCTGATTGGCGCACTCTCTCTCCTCCGCCATCATGAGTGGACACGCTGATTGGCTCTCTCTCCTCCCCATCATGAGTGGACACACCCCCTACTGCTGATTGGCTTGCTCTCTCCTCCCCCATCATGAGTGGACATGCTGATTGGCTCTCTCTCCTCCCCATCATGAGTGGACATGCCCCCTACTGCTGATTGGCTTGCTCTCTCCTCCCCCATCATGAGTGGACATGCTGATTGGCTCTCTCTCCTCCCCATCATGAGTGGACATGCTGATTGGCTCTCTCTCCTCCCCATCATGAGTGGACATGCTGATTGGCTCTCTCTCCTCCCCATCATGAGTGGACATGCCCCCTACTGCTGATTGGCTTGCTCTCTCCTCCCCCATCATGAGTGGACACGCTGATTGGCTCTCTCTCCTCCCCATCATGAGTGGACATGCCCCCTACTGCTGATTGGCTTGCTCTCTCCTCCCCCATCATGAGTGGACATGCTGATTGGCTCTCTCTCCTCCCCCATCATGAGTGGACATGCTGATTGGCTCTCTCTCCTCCCCCATCATGAGTGGACACCCCCCTTACTTTCAACAGCATTTCTCAAAAATCCCTTATTGCACCTTTAAAGGGTTAGTTCACCCCAAAATTAAAATTATCCTATAATTTAATAATAATCATTTAATTTAATACTTAATAATTTACTCACCCTCAAACCATCCTAGGTGTATATGGTATTCTTCTTTCGGCCAAACACAATCAGAGTTAAAAAATATCCTGGCTCTTCCAAGTTTATAATGGGAGTGAATTGAAATAGTGCCCAAAGAAGTGCATAAATCCATCATAAAAGTAATCCACATGGCTCCAGGGGGTTAATAAAGGCCTTATGAAGTGAAGCCATGTGGGTCAGAGGTCACTCTTCCGCCAGTGAATACAGTTTATAAAGTTATAAATATGGATATTTTTCATACAAAAACACATTGCTTCGCTTCAGAAACCCTTTATTAACCTGGGAGCCGTAACATCTAAGGTACCATTCACTCCCATTATAAAGCTTGGAAGAGCCAGGATAATTTTTTGTATGTTTTTTTCTGAAAGAAGAAAGTCATATACCCCTAGGATGGTTTGTAGGTGAATAAATTTAAGGGATAATTTTCATTTTTGGGTGAACTAACCATTTAATATATATTTAACCAGTAACCTTTCCGCCAAACACATATCAACATACACATGAACAAAGCATCTTGTGACTAGATGACACTTGGTGGCACGGCCTAGTTTGATTAACACTTTCTAGGCCATAAGTGAGACTCTACACTCCGTCAGCAGGGTGAATGATGGCTGTGAATGCAGCAACTGTAGATCCAGTCGAGCACAACTGTTTTTTTTATTTTTGATGGAGAATTTCTAGCAAATAATAAATCATTTTAAAGTTGATGATGCATACACATTGTTATAGGGGTTAAACAAAGATTGATGAGAGAGAATTAAAAAAAACAAGCAAACCCCAAAACAATCCAATTCAAAGTTAGATATAGAAGTGCCTGTGTGCATTTCAACACATCCAGGATAACAGAAAGAATGCTGTCCAAGACAGAGTTAAAAGTGGGTCACGCAAATAAATTGACCTGTGTTCCTCTTTAAAAGCATCATCTGTCTGTCAGCCTGACAAAGTGTGTTAACACCAACACGGCTCTATGACTATGACAGGACCTATTTAGTGTGTCCAATTCATATTTGATAGATAGGAGACATGAAACTGAAGGCTGGGTGTTCTGACTTCACCTCTCCATATTGATAAATAGGGTGTTTTTCTAGAAACTTCTCTGCTTTAACAAAGACAGATCCTTTTTTTACATTTCAGGCTTCTGCACGGAAAAAGAAAAAAACATTACATCCCTCGACAGCTAATGATGTTTTATTGTTTCCAGCGTCTATTGCTATGCTGTTTATAAACACTGCTCTTAAAAGCATTGTGATATATTGTTAAGCCGAAACGAGTATTTGCTTCTGAGAGAGTTTATCCTGCAGCAACATTCAGCAGATCAGTTTGTTCATAAAGACAAAACAAGCTCTCTCGCTGGAATCATTCCAGTTGATCTGCAATTTTCGAGTGATGCTTCCCTCGTTCATTTAAACTGCTGTCTGGCCATTAGCAGCACTAGTTGTCATATATCTGTGGCTCATTAACAGGTGCTCTTTTGATGTAGGAGTAAACAGAAACTGTGAGTGGAAAGAGACGCTTCACAGTTCTAAGGCCTCTGAGTCATGTTAATTTGTTCCCATCAGTACAGACATAAATCAGCTTTTGCAACATCATCTTCATGCATCCAATGTGCACTTGCTCTATCTATCTATATCTATCTATCTATCTATCTATCTATCTATCTATCTATCTATCTATCTATCTATCTATCTATCTATCTATCTATCTATCTATCTATCTATCTATCTATCTATCTATCTATCTATCTATCTATCTATCTATCTATCTATCTATCTATCTATCTATCTATCTATCTATCTATCTATCTATCTATTAGGGATGCAACAATACAGTAAGTCCACCGTTCAATACATACCTCGGTTTTTAACCACGTTTTCGGTTCGGTTCGGTTCTGATGGCTTGTCACATCAGTTTTTTGCTATTCTATTTTTAAGCGACAGGAACAGCAAGAGGTTAAGGAGACAAAGGTCTATTTTTTGTTGCAATACTCTTTCTTTTTTTTACTTAAAAGAATTGAAAAACCTTACTTAAACTTAAAACTTTAGGCTACTTAAAAGAAAAAACCTTGTACACATTCCTAGTGTATTGTATAATTTAAAATAAATATATAAAGGTTTACACTGGCAGCTTAGAGCAGTACAGCAGCATTTAAGTATGACATTGAATGAATAAATGTAAAAATAAAACACTACATAGACTTCACTATAAAATATACATTGATTCTAGTTTTTCAGTCAAGAGCAGTGAGTGATTTTCTCTTTGTCTTTTGTTATTAACATTAAAGAAATAGTTCACTCAAAAAGGAAAATTCTGCCATCGAGAAATGAATACAGGTTTGGAACAATATTAGAGTGAGTAGCCTAAATAATGACATCATTTTAGAGGTGAACTGTCCCTTTAAGGACAGTGTGTTCTCTAGGCTGCTGATGTCAATTTAAGACCTCCGTGCATCTAATATACCGACACGCCGATTTTACTTTCACTTTAGATAACTGACTGTGTTTGTTAACCTTGTGTGTATTTGACCGTATTAGCGCAGTAAGACTACTTAGTCCAGTAATCGCGTGTTTGACAGGCGTTTAGTGCGCGCGCAGCGCGGAAAAGCGCATGTTAAAACAGTGCATGAGCTCGCGGATGAAATGTTTAATCGGCAAGGCTGTAAAACGCATGCAAATTTGAACTGATGTGAATGTATCTCAAGTTGTTCTGTATTGGAATGGAAGCAAATGATAGAATTTGTAGAAAAATAATTAATTAAACGCAAAACCGAAAAAAACGCAATTCACAAGCGCGTATTGAACCGTGAATGCCGTACCGAACGGTTCAATATTATATTGAGAATTGTGGCATCCCTTCTATCTATCTATCTATCTATCTATCTATCTATCTATCTATCTATCTATCTATCTATCTATCTATCTATCTATCTATCTATCTATCTATCTATCTATCTATCTATCTATCTATCTATCTATCTATCTATCTATCTATCTATCTATCTATCTATCTATCTATCTATCTATCTATCTATCTATCTATCTATCTATCTATCTATACATTCATACATATCTATACAAGAACAAGAATGCTTCCACATTTTCCCATCTATCCCTGCACAGCCTATGTCCATAGACAAATCCTCGGCTGACTCTGTCTCATTCCTTAACCGCACAAGTTCACCACTTAAAAAGCACCTCCTCATTCTTAAAAAAAGACCCGTCAGAGTGAGATCTCACTCAACACTTTTATGGGGTGCATGGAGGGAGCA